>NC_092712.1:276217720-276521980 GCF_047496885.1 Scyliorhinus torazame
CAAGCATGCGACGCCCGCAGGATGTCCCTCGCACACCACGGGAGACGGAGAGACCTGGAGCAACAGGGAGACGACACCCCCGTCACGTGCGGGAGCGACCACCCAGCGACGAGGGGGGCAGCCACAGGCCCCCGTCACATCCGAGCCAGGACACCACTACCCAGGACACCACTACCCAGGACACCACTACCCAGGACACCACTACCCAGGACACCCCTACCCGGGACAGCACTACCCAGGAAGACGAAATACCGGACAGTGACTCAGAGTGGATGGGTGGAGACGAACCCCCACCCCAAAGTGCCATGGACTCAGAGTGGGACGAAGAGCACGACACAACGCCACTGCTGTCACCAACACCCTCCACCATCGCAGAAACACTCACCACGGTTGGGCACTTTAGTGATGAGGCGTCTGGTACACTCACTGGTGCGCACAACACAGCCGTCCCGGTACAGCAGGTGGAGGTAGGAGCAGCAGAGGGACCGGGCGGTCGGAGAGCAGCCCAGCCCAAGCGAACATCTGCCGCCCAGATGGATCCCGGGTTCCTGCAGTTACCACACCCACACATAGATCCGATGCAACCACCGACCCGGAGACGAGCGAAGAGGGTGACGGGCGGCTTGCGGCGGCTGCGGTCGCAGGTGGAGGAGTCCACCCGCGTCCAGGAGCTGGGAGTGGTGCCGGTCATGCGTGCCACCCAGGCCGACACCGCACGGGTGGCGTCCGTGGTGGAGGCAATGGGTTCGACTGTGTCAGACATGGGGAACGGTTTGCGAGGCCTGGGGCCTTCCGTGCAGGCGGCGTCTGTGGCCCAGGAAATGGCTGCCCTCTCACAAGAGGCCATGAGCCAGTGCCAGCGCCAGATGGCAGAGGCGCTCAACGCCATAGCCCAGTCTCAGCAGGCCATGGCCCAGTCTCTGCAGGCCATGGCCCAGTCTCAGCAGGCCATGGCCCAGTTTCTGCAGGCCATCGCTGAGGGCATCGGCGTCAGTGGCCATGTGCGATCCGGCGTCGCACTGTCACAGACAGGGTTTGCCAACCCTCTGGGCTCCATGGCTGCAAACCTGCAGACCCCTGTCGATACCAGCACGGGCCTCCAGGACTGGCAGCACCAGATGTCGGGGGGGGGTATCGGATGGCCAGTCCGTTCACATCCCCCACCCATGTAGAGGCCTGGGGGCCATCGGGCACCCCGAGGGAGGAGGAGGTGGTGTGGTCCGTCCCGGCTCCCTCTGTAGGGGAGGTCCCGGTACACCGCGACACCTCGGACTCCCCCCCCTTCCGTCCCAGGTGCATCGGGTGGGCAACGGGCAGGACAGGCTGGCAGCTCGCCATCCCAGTCGCCCGGGCCGCAGCCTGGCCCATCTAGGCCAGGACGCTCCAGGAAACGGCCGCCAAAGGGATCCAGTGTCAGAGAGCAGGAATCACAGGAGTCCACCTCCAGTTCTGCTGTACCGTCTGGGGAACCACGTAGACGTAGTCAAAGGGCCCATAAGGCCAAACAATTAGACACTGAGTAAGTTGGCACGGGTGCAGGGCACAGATGAGTTTTAGGGGCTAGGGCACGTGCATGAACTCCTTTGGTTATTAAAGTCAATGTTACACCTACCGAAGCTGCCTTTGTGCTCTGTCAAAAGTGTGCGGGGGTGTCATGTACGTTGAGCACAAGTGTGTGTGTGAGGGGTGGTCTTACCTCAGCCCCAGGTGAGTCTGCCCCCTTCCCCCTGGGCCGCCATCAACATCCCCTGGGCAGAGGACGGGACCGTGCGCTGCAGTGTCACAGCCGCATGCAGGGATGGTCCGGGTGGATGGTGGTACTGTGGCCATGGGTCAGACATAGTCCAACGATGTAGAGCCAGGAGCTCATCGCAGGGCGGGTTGTCATCATCCTCCATGGCTTGCGATAGACACGCGTCCACCCGCAACTGTGTGAGCCCGGCCCGTTGTGCCGCAGGTGGATCGGCAATGGGGGGGGGGGGGGGGGGGTGGTGTGCATGCGGGTGGGGTGGGTGGGGTTGGGGAGGGGGTGAGGGTGCTGAGTGGGTGGATGGGTGGGGGGTGTGGGTGGTCGGCTGTTGCCATGGTGTGCGGTCTGTGGCCATACTACCCGATTCCCACGCCCATCTAGTCAGTGAAGCGGGCGTCTATCAGTCTGTCCCGTGCCCGCTGGGCCAGCCGGTAACGGTGGACAGCCACCCGCCTGTGTCTACCCCATCTGCCCTGACCATTGCCCCCATCCCCCTCATCTGGGGAGGACTGGGCCTCTTCCTGCTGCTCCTCCACTCCACCCTCCTCTGCCTGCGGCACATCGCCCCTCTGCTGGGCTATGTTGTGCAGGACGCAGCACACCACAATGATGCGGCCGACCCTATCTGACCGATACTGGAGGGCACCCCCAGAGAGGTCCAGGCACCTGAAACGCATCTTCAGCACGCCAAAGCACCTCTCGATCACTCCCCTTGTCGCTACATGGGCATCATTGTAGCGGTTCTCCGCCTCATTGCGTGGCCTCCGTATAGGCGTCATCAGCCACGATCGCAATGGGTAGCCCCTGTCGCCCAGCAACCAGCCCCTCAGCCGGGGATGGCGTCCCTCGTACATGCCGGGGATGGATGACCGCGACAACACGAATGAGTCGTGTACACTGCCTGGGTGACGGGCGCAGACGTGCAGGATCATCATGCGGTGGTCGCAGACCACCTGTACGTTCATCGAATAGGTCCCCTTCCTATTCGTGAACACGGCCCTGTTATCTGCAGGTGGCCGCACGGCGACGTGCATCCCATCGATCGCGCCCTGGACCATGGGGAACCCGGCCACGGCAGAGAAGCCCACGACCCGGGCATCTTGGGTGGCCCGGTCCACGGGGAAGCGGATGTAGCGGTGCGCCATGGCATATAGGGCATCTGTCACTGCCCGAATGCACCGGTGCACCGATGTCTGCGACATGCCGGACAGGTCCCCACTCGGTGCCTGGAATGACCCCGTTGCATAAAAGTTCAGGGCCACCGTAACCTTGACGGACACGGGGAGAGGGTGTCCCCCGCCAGTGCCACGCGGTGACAGGTGTGCCAGCAGGTGGCAGATGTGTGCCACGGTTTCCCGGCTGATCCGGAGTCTCCTCCTGCATTCCCGGTCCATGAGGTCCTGGTATGACTGCCGGGGCCGGTACACACGGGGCGCCCTCGGGTGCCTCTGTTGCCGAGGGGCCGCGACGTCCTCCTCCCCCTCCTCATCCTGTCGGTCAGGTGTCCCTCCAGCCTGGGCGGCTGCCGCCTGCCCCTCTGCGGCAGCCTGCGCCGCCTCTCTGGCACGCTCCTCCTCCTCCTCCTCCTCCTCCTCATCCAGGGCAACATAGACATGAGCGGCTGCCACCACGGCGGCCAACATCGCTGGTTGATCTGAAAACATGACGGCCTGGTGGGGGGCAGGGGAACGACGACATGTCATCATTGCCCATATCCCCTCCTCCCCCCAGCCAGGTGGCATGGACCGCATGGGTCCAACTGTTGGAGGCTGGCACCTGGCCAGGTGGACCAACTCACTTGCCCTCCCATCCCCCTCCTCGGCACGGACCCCCCCCCCCAACATCCACTCCAGCACGGACCCCCCCCCCCCCAACCTCCGCCCCGGCACGGACCCCCCCCCCAACCTCCATCCCAGCACGGAAGCCCCCCCAACCTCCACCCCGGCACGGACCCCCCCCCCCAACCTCACCCCGGCATGGACCCCCCCCCCCAACCTCCACCCCGGCACGGCACGGACCCCCCCCCAACCTCCGCCCCGGCACGGCACGGACCCCCCCCCCCAACCTCCACCCCAGCACGGACTCCCCCCCCCAACCTCACCCCGGCACGGACCCCCCATCCACCTCCCCGGCACAGACCCCCTCCCGGCACTCCCCCGGAGCCCAGCCTACTCTAACCACCCCCCCCCCCCCCCCCCCCCCCCCCCCCGCCGCACACACACACACACAACCCGAGACACACCTCTCCTCACGCATTCAGACTGCGGCCACGCCATTGCCTGCCCAGAGCCAACCCCCCAGGCCGTCACTCACCTCCACGCTGGTCGGCGTGAGCCTGGAGCACCGGATCACGCCGATGAAAAGGAGGTTTAATTTACGTCGACGTGAACAGTCATCACGTCGACGGGACTTCAGCCCATCCGGAAGGGAGAATATTGGCAGGCCGAAAATCGGCTGCCTTGCGCAGACCCATAACATTCTCCGCGGCAGCGGCGACATTAACGCCCCGCCGACTTTTATCCCTTCGGAGACTTCGGCAACCGGCGGGGGCGGGATTCACGGCGGCCAACGGCCATTCTCCGACCCTCTGGGGGGTCGGAGAATGACGCCCCTGGAATCACGATTGAGTGGAGAATTGGTTCCGACACCAAAATTGCGGCATGCGCCGATTTCAAGCCAAATCGTAATTCTCCGTCACCTCGACAGCGGTGTCGGTCATTCCATTCTGCATGTACAGTGAACACTGCATATCATTATTGAGCTCAACTTGTTCTCCAGGGCCTCTGCGATTCTCCGTCTCCAATGGGCCGAGTTCCCGATGTCGCGGTTCACTCGTGAAACCGGCTGGTGAGCGAGAGAGGGGTACGGAAAGTGTCCAACGTCGCCATAGTTTGCTGACTGTTGTGCCGCTAGCAGGGGGGCTTCTGCCAGGGCTGGGGGGAGTAGCGAGGGGTGGCCAGGAGGTGGGCTGTGGGGTCGGGGTGGGCGGGCACGGAGCACCATTGCCGAGGCATTCAAGTCAGCCATGCAGCTGCGCACACCGCTGACTGCTCACTGTGAACGTAGGACCACAGACTGTATGGATGTCCTCCCAGGGCACCCCCTCCCTAGGTGCCCTCTGGCCCCAGCCGACCCATCAGCAGGAGGGGCACGCTTGAGCGCAACCAGTGCCATCTTGTTGGCTGGGATGGTGTGTGTGGGAAGTGCTGTGTGCAGATGCGGCTGCAGCTTGTCAGCCTCCCGAGTGTCAATCACAAATCCAGAAAATCTGGCACCATTTCTCATTGGCATCGATTGTGTTCCACGTGGTGATGGTGCTATCCTCTCAACAGTCGCTGAATCAGTTCAGGTATGTCACCAGTTTTGCTGTCATGGAACTCCATTAATCCTGCACCATCGTCAACACTTATTGCTGGATTCTCCAATTTTACGGCTATGTCGGAGGAAGCGCCTGGGCGGGATTCTTCAATAATGGGGCTATGTCCCCACGCCAGCAACAAAACGCGGGCATTTCACTCTGGACTTTCTTTAAGAAAGCACTTCCGGTCGGGAGTCCGTGCACGCGCATGGCGGCGGCCTGCGGTGGCCGCACCATGGGACATGGCAGCACCAGTGAGTTTGTGCGCGTCCGCGGATCGGTGCCGCCTGATCACTGCCTCCCCTGGTGAAGGATCCCCCCCGCCGCCCCCATCAGGGCGGCAGCGGACTAAGTCCACAGCTGCCACGCCGAGTTCCTGACGGGTGAGACCACGAGAGACCCACGCCGTCGGGAATTCGGCCAGTTATGCTTGGAGAATCGGGGGGGGAGGTCTCTGTCAATGGCCCCCTTCCCGCGACTCGTGGACTGCGCACACGCGATTCGCGACGATTCTCCAGCGACCGGAGAATCGCGGGAGCGCTGTCACGCTGGATTTCAGAGTCATCGTCCATTCTCTGCCGCCGTGCCGATCGCGATTTTGACGCAGAGGCTCGGACAATCCCGCCCCACATCTTACGACCAAAACGTCGGCACCACCTCCGGTGGGGGGCTAGCAGCCGAGCCACTTAAAGCTCCCTGCCGATACAGATGCAGAATGGGCGGGTGCCTAGCCGCGCATGACCACGGCGGCGGCCTGCGTCAGCCGCTTCATACAACACGGCGCCGGCCATGTGCGGACCCAGCCTGCCAGATAGTGCCACCCTCGCCACTCCCAGACCACCCCCCACCAATCCCCCCAGCCCAAGCCCACCCTGCCAGCGGAACGGCTCCCCACCCCGACTGTGGCAGCGCTGGACACTGCTGATTTTCAATCCTGCAGTATTAACTTAATCTGTGAAGCCTCTATGGTCAGTCAACCTAATTTGTCTGGTAATTGTGGTAATTTGGCAGGTTCACGAAAGTTGAGAGGACACGTGACCCATGCCGTCGAGCAGTCGGCCCATCGGGGCGGAGTATTGGTGGAGGGCCTCAGGTGACGTCGCTGAACGCGATTTCAGTGTCGCAATCGGAGAATCCTGCCCTTAGTCTCAGGAACGGAGAATCCCGCTGCAGGTATGTCACCATTCCTTCTTTATTCCCCATATAAACTCTGGGAACTCCCTCCCCAGCACTTTGGGTGTACCTACACCGCATTGACTCCAGTGGTTTAAGAAGGTGACTCATCACCACTTTCTGAGGGAAATTAGAGATGGGGAACAAATTCTGGCCTCCCAGCAATGGCCACATACCATGAACAAATAAGAAAAGGTTTGGAGAAAGGCTGTTTGACTGGCAGTCAACAGTCATCCAATCAAACAAGGAAGAGTCTGTTTATTTTCCAACTGTGTGAGAAGGCAGTGAAGATGTTTTAGGCGGTTGATGGCAGTAGTGTGAGGGTGAAGCAGTTGGGGGAAGGTAGTGGTAGTGAAACACTGAGTTATATGCTCAACCAGAGTTGGCAACCCTTGGTCGGACAGCTCTCTAGTTTTGAGTTGTTTGGGTGATTATGTTCCTGAAGAACTGCCTGAAATTCCCAAAGGGAAAATTTCCCAAGCACGTGCCAGTGACAGGAAATTTGGCATGCCACTGGTGTCAGTTGGCAAACTGTATGCAGGCAGATGGCAAACCCGCAATGCCAGCCCATGTCCTAGTAGGGGGTGAGCATCCCTCTTACTCAGGAAATTTAGCCTCAAATGTTGGCACATTTTACACTGGCTGGTTGATGATGGAACATAGCAATGATTCTGCCACTGAATGGAAAAGACCTTTTGAGGTTTAGCCTTGACTGGCAATGCCATCCTCCTTGCTGTTTAAACATGAGGGGAAGGAGGAACTTTAGTTGCTGACTTTGATGAAAGCAAGATGGGTGAGGCTGGGTTGCTCCAACAGAAAGGCGGTGGAGGTGGAGACGCCACAACACAATAACTAAACTAAAAATCACAACATTATTATCGGTTAACTGGCAACTCGATGAGGCAGTTAGAGACTCCACAGTGTGTTTAAACTGATATAGAGAGAGCAGAAATCAGTGACAGCAACAGGGTCACGGAAACAGTCAAAGCAGCTTTGAAAAGAGACATGAGGAGTTGGAATACTGCCCTTTTATTTCAGAGGGCTGGGTTCAAATGCCATCCGGACAAATGGATTGAAAGTCACAACAGCTGCTAGAGCCTTTAAATTAAATCAGTTTGGGAAATTCATGACACGATTACACAGCAACAAAACTTCCAGAGAGGCCGTTTGGATAAACACCAAAAGTAAACAGAAAACCTGACTAAATGTAGGCATTTTCAGTTTACTTGCGAATGCTGTTAGTGCAGAATTGGACAGTGTTAGGTTACTGGTGTTAGCATGTCTCTGTAACTATGAGTTATCTGAATTTACATAATTGTATTAAGTAGCTGTGCAATGTGTATGTCAAGTAAATGGGTGCCTCTGTGTGTATCAAGCAGGTGTGTTACTGTATGTCCGCGTACAAAGTGGATTTATTGAGCTGAGGTGAGCTACCAACCCTGTATCCCTTTCATTATCAGGTTTGCTGACTTCCATCTGCATTACATCGCCTGTCTCTGTCCCTGCCTTAACTCACTGGTCGCTGAAATCCTCATCCACACCTTTGTTACCTCTGGACTTGACTTTCCTGACCAGCTTTCCACTTTGCACCCTACATGAGCTTCAGCACATCCAAACTTTTGCTGCCCGTATCCTAGCTCATCGCAAGACCCATTCACCCGTCACCCCTGACGTACATTGGCACCTGGTCTGGCAATGCTACCTGCATTCTTTGACCTCTGCCTCCTGTGCAACATCTTCTTCAGAAATCCAGGCCAAAAGCCTTGGAATTAATTTCCTAGACATCTCTAGCCCTTGACCCCTCTTCCTCCTTTAAAGAGTTGCTTACTTATGACTAAACATTTGGTCATCTGATCTAATACCTCCTTATGCGACTCAAGTATTGTTGGCTAATGCTCCTGTGAAGCTCCTTGGGATGTTTTACCACAGTTAAGGTACAAAATAAATGGACGTGTTGTTACCCTTTATTTTAGTATTTATGGCACTCTGTATGCGAGCAACAGGTGCATTGTTGAGAAATATCATTTCCATTAGCGCAGCAATCCCTCCGCATTGCCATTTTTGCTGCAGTATCTTCCTACATTATGGGCCAGATTTTTGCTCACTGGGCAGGAAGTACGAGTCGGAAAATTTCCTGACTTAGCAGACCCATCTCCATATCGGCCCCTGCATTCACTATCTTTACTCCAGGAAAGCAAGGTTAGGATCGAGCCAGGCCTGCTGATGCCAGAACCTGTTCAGAGCTGGCCACAGAGTCAAAGGGTCATCTGGACTCGAAACGTTAGCTCTTTTCTCCCCCTACAGATGCTGCCAGACCTGCTGAGATTTTCCAGCATTTTCTCTTTGGTTTCAGATTCCAGCATCCGCAGTAATTTGCTTTTATTTATGTTAGATTTGATTGATTGGCATATTTATGAACTTAGAATAAGTTATTCTTTCTTTGACTTTTTTCAATATCCATACATCATTTTGGACAACATTAAGAAGTGTGAAGTCTGGTAAAACTTCTGTTTTTGAAATTGAACGGCAGTGTCTGATTGAAAGGTTTATAAGTTTATAAAAACAGCAGGTTCTTTTCAAAGCAGATTTCGGAATGTATATTTTTTCAAGAACATTTTGTAACTTGCCATTGTTATTATATATTTTTTAAATACATTTAGAGTACCCAATTCATTTTTTCCCAATTAAATTTAGCGTGGCCAATCCACCTGGCCTGCACATCTTTGGGTTGTGGGGGCGAAACCCACACAAATACGGGGAGAATGTGTAAACTCCACACGGACAGTGGCCCAGAGCCAGGATCAAACCTGGGACCTCGTGCCGTGAGGCTGCAGGGCTAACCCACTGCACCATCGTGCTGCCCGCATTGTTATTATATAGCTTTATTAACTCTGTATCAAGTGCATACTGGGTGACTGAGCATGGAGGATGCATGGAAGAGGAATGGAGGGGGCATTTGATATATGAGGTGGTATGGAGGAGGCATGGGAAAATTAAGGGGGTAAGAGGTTTTAAACATACCTTTCGAAAAGTTCCAGAATCCAGACTTTGGCTGGAATTTTTCAACCTCGCCGTGGATGGTGCAGCGAGCCAGCCAAAGGTGCATTGACTTTGGCGGCACCAGTAAATCCCGGCAGTGGGCAGGGCCAGAAGATCCTGTCGTTTGGTTCATGATTCCTCTGAAGGGTCATGAGCAACTAGTCCTCAAGAAGTTGGCCAAATTCCATGCATGTACAGGGGTTATAGGATGCCTATTTTTCCGATGGAACTGGCCAAGTCAGGAGTGCAGGGTATGGGCTTGCTACTTGCAACCATATCCCACTTTAGCAATTGTAGCTGGCGCTAGGAATGGGGGGGGAAGGGATCCCGGAATCAAATCCCATCTGCCATTTCTAAAGGCCCCCAGAGTCAGCCCAAGTCAGTGAAAATCCAGGCCTAGGTGTCCAAATTATGGAGTGGACCATTAATCCGTAACCTTCTGACTTAGAATGGACATGTAGTAATGTAATTGCCAAGTGGCCACTTAGTATCGTAACTACCTAGCACCAGCAAAAGCGTCAAACACTTGCAAGTTTACAACTGTAAAACATGACAGCCCTGCCCACCAGCAGCAAATGTAGGGACACTGGGTGCAGGCTGCCTCGACCCGTTTAATATTCTGGAGTCACAACCTGATCATGCCATTGGCCACAACAATGTGATTCTTTGTTGAAATCACAGAAAACCCTCACAGCACCGAACCCACCGGTAAAATCTGGCCAACAGTGGCCAAGACAAGTGCTTTTTCTGAAGCTTGTAAAGATTCCTTGTGAACCGCGAACCATGGCCAGCGCAGAGACGATGGGCCGAAGGGCCTCTTTCTATGCTGTAAAACACTATGGCTGTAAGAAAGACTACCCTTTTTGGCTGTGCAAGGAATTCTCGAGCAAGCCTCATTGGGGCCTTCTCTTCCCCGTACACTTCCTGCAGCTCTTTGGAAACACCCCAACGCCAGCCTTATGCTGGGGGCCATTCCCTTAGGTCCCCACAACATTGGCTTCTGAGATGGCACTGTTGTGATTTCAGGAGCATGAGATAAGGGGCATGTCACTCTGTTTGTAAGAACATCAAAAGCAAGCCATGCAGTACTGCAGTTTATTAAAGGAACCATTGTTGAAACCATATCAATTGGGGAAATAGGACCTTTAAAGAAATACAAAGCACCTTAAAAGAATCTGCCCACATATTTCCTCTCCTCTTCCCTTCATCCATTCACCAGTCTCTCCTCCCACCTTCCATTCTTCACTCTCCTTTTCATCTTCCTCCCTCTCTAATTGGTTCAAACTTCACCATGCTCAATGCCACAGGAAATCAACTATTATATACAATGTTTCGTGAATTACTTGGCTACCACTTTTATATATCTATTTAATCTCCTGCCTACACACCCTTGCACCATATGTTTATTCAAAGTATGCGTTCTCTCTCATTTTATAATCTTTTTATTAGCGTCACAAGTAGGCTTACATTAACACTGCAATGAAGTTACTGTGAAAATCCCCTCGTCGCCACATTCCGTCCGGCTCCTGCACGGGTACACCGAGGGAGAATTCAGAATGTCCAATTCACCTAACAAGCACGTCTTTCAGGACCTGTGGGAGGAAACCGGAGCATCCGGACAAAACCCACAGGGACACGGGGAATTTTATTTTTATTTACCTTCAACCCAGTGAATTTTCAATATATTTTCTCAGCTTTCAAATATATATAATGACATCACTTCCAATATCAGAGAGAAAACTGTCAGAATGTCTGGTCTAACCAGCCGACCTCATCTGAATTGGTTAAGCAATGGATGCCAAACAGTGGGCCTGGAGTAATCTACCACCACTCTTTGGCCTCAGGAGGATCAGTTGGCTGTATTCACATTTGGAGCCAAAAATGCTTGAAAGTCTATGAAGGATGATTTTATTTTAGTGCATCTTCACACACACACAACGTTTTCCCTTTGGGGAATAGTAAGAAAGTGGAGGAAGGATTTCCGAGTTGATTACCAGCCCATTGAACCGTGTCATGAATGTTCCTTCTGTGGTCAACAGTCCTGGTGTTGGGCTCATACCAGGAGCTTCTGATCCAGAGGAAGGGCTCTACCACTGTGCTACAAAATCGCCTATATAATTTTATCATAGAGTTTACAGTGCAGAAGGAGGCCATTTGGCCCATCGAGTCTGCACCGGCTCTTGGAAAGAGCACCCTACCCAGGGTCAACACCTCCACCCTATCCCCATAACCCAGTAACCCCACCCAACACTAAGGGCAATTTTGGACACTAAGGGCAATTTATCATGGCCAATCCACCTAACCTGCACATCTTTGGACTGTGGGAGGAAACCAGAGCACCCGGAGGAAACCCACGCACACACGGGGAGGATGTGCAGACTCCGCACAGACAGTGACCCAAGCCGGAATCGAACCTGGGACCCTGGAGCTGTGAAGCAATTGTGCTATCCACAATGTTACCGTGCTGCCCCTGAGGATGAAATGAACCAATTTAATCATGATTGACGCCAGGATCCAATAGCTGCAGCCTCAGAAAATCAGCATGTGAAGCTCAACCTTCCAGATGTCTTCTATGGTGTTACCTGCGTGGTCGATAACACGTGTTACTCAATCCTTGGTTGATGGTGAGGTCCTCTGAATCTTGTTGAAGAAGACTCAAACTCGTCCAGTAACAACAAAGATTTATTGAGTAACTATAACAATAAGTGCATGAGTTCTTTACCTTAACTTGGAAACTAGGGATAAGGTTAACAAGATTTAACAACAATAACTAAATGTAATTCCACTAACTATCTAAACTATTGTGATGTTACCCTGTTCACAGTACACCCAAGAGAGAGAGAGAGAGAGAGACCCAGTGTGGCTGCTTTTTATACCCCTGTTGGTCCGGCCCTCTAGTGATCATGTGGTGCTGCTATTTACCCATTAACCCCTTGTGTACATGCACATACAGAGATCACTACATCCCCCCTTTTTCATGTGTTACAGATTTTCTGTATGGTGTAAAGAAAATTGAACAAACATAATGAATTCAGTCAACTGGGGACAGATAATGCAAGTAACGCTGTGTACAGTATGTGATGGTAATGATGACTGTACAAAGTCAGTCATTGTTTAAAAAGTCCAATCTTAACGAAAAACTTTGTGAGTCCAGAAAGGCAGCACGGGAGCACAAGTGGATAGCACTGTTGCTTCACAACGCCAGGGTCCCATGTTCAATTCCCAGCTGGCTCACTGTCTGTGCGGAGCTTACACGTTCTCCCCGTGTCTGCGTGGGTTTCCTCCGGGTGCTCCGGTTTCCTCCCACAGTCCAAAGACTTGCAGGTTAGGTGGATTGGCCATGATAAATTGCCCATATTGACCAAAAAGGTTAGATGGGGTTATTGGGTTACGGGGATAGGTTGGAAGTGAGGGCTTAAGTGGGTCGGTGCAGACTTGATGGGCCAAATGGCCTCCTTCTGCACTGTATGTTCTAATGTATGAATTTGATCAGGTGGATTGATTTATTCTTCTGTCATTGAGGTGGCAGTGTTGATGTCGTCATTTCGTTGTGAACACCGTTAGTGTTTATGTCTGTACGTGAGCACATCACGAGATATCGGAATGGTCGAAGTAGTTTGTTGTCAGTACTGGACTTTCTTTTGTGCTTGCAGTATTGACTCCGTATGTCACCTTTTTTGCAAGCTGGGTTGCTTGATTGCTGCGGCGCAGACACAAAATCACGTGATCTGTTGTTGTTGCGGTTTTGCTCACTGACTGGAACATGTTTATTATTCGAGTCATACTCAAAGGTGTTCGTGTCAGTGTCCTTTTTTGTAGCCAATTTTTCGATGAGCGTATCTGTACATGCGAGCCGAGCTCTGTCAGTCTCGCTGTAATCTTGCACACCTTGTCTGCCTAGTGTGATCACTTTGTTACTGTTTTTATCGACAGTGGGTAGACATTTAATGTCTTCTCGGTGGTGACATGAGCTGGGTAGACGTTCATAGTCTGCTGCTGGCTGCTCATATAAGGCCGATAGACCGTCATAGTCTTCGCCGTTCACGGCTTTCGCTCCGGAGTCTTTGATTGCGTCCATTCTGGAGCCTGCCAACGAGCTCGCTATGGAGGCCGGTATCACTCCCTCAGTGGAGTCGATCTGTGCTCTCTGCGTGGTGTCGCCTTCTTCTAGGATATTTGAAATGTGGCGGTCATCCATTGTGTCAACGAGCTGCCATGTCGTCATGGTACTGGATTCCCCCACCATGAGACCCGTACTGAACTTGGCACCCATGTTGCTGCTGCAATGACCATCAGATCCGGAGAACTGATCCATGGCTGAGTGGCATTCGTCAGCGAGCAAATCATCGCTTCTTGTCAAGGATGTGTCATGGTGCTCTATTTGTCCAATGAGGAACTCATCTCCTGAGTAATCATCGTCAATGAACAAATCTTTTGCTATGGATTTGTCATTGTGCTCTCCTCTTTGGGTGTTGCAAACTGCATGTTTCAGGGTGCTGCGGCAGTGGTCTTTAACTGTGAGTGGAGGCTCGGGCTTCATTCTGTCGCTGGGGAAAATAATTTTAAAAAAAAAAACTTTTAAACCCTTGTTGTTTACTCTCGGGCATTTTGGATGAGGCGTGGTGATGTAAGTTTCCTCAGTTGCTGCAACCGTGTCCATGCCGTATGAGTCGTCATAGGCTAGGTCATCATTTTCTGTCAGGTAATCACTGTATATTGGTTTGCGTTCCATAGATGCCACGTTCCTAACGTCGCAGGGCCTTAGTTATTATCCTGTGGAAGTCATCTGTAGCACAGCTCGACATTTGAATGCATAGTGGTTGTATCTTCCACACCTCAGGCACTGTTTCCCGAAAGCTGGGCATTGCCCTTTTAAGTGGGTGTTTCCACAGTTAGGACACTTCATGACGCTGTCCCGCCACGCTCGCACATATGCAGTAGTATTGTCAGGCGTTTCCAGTCTCCGTGCGAACTGCGCATGTGTGTGGGCCACTTCCAGATTCGCGCGCGGGATTGCTGATGGAGGAGCGCCTTCTAGATGCCTGGGCCACCATTTTGACAGATCCAACCTCGTGGTGGAGGCCTTGGTCCTGGTGAGCAAATTGTTGATATTGTGCTTCAGTGATTTTGTAAGCAGAGCATTTTTGTGTGGCCATTTCCAGAGTAAGGTTTTTGTGCTTCAGGAGAGATTTTCTGAGTCCCTCATCAGAGATGTCACTGACAATTTGGTCTCTGATGAGGGAGTCACGGAGGGTCTCATAATTACAGGATTGGGCCAGCAGCTTTAAGTCAGTGAGAAAGCTGCTGAACGGTTCTCCTGATCTTTGTTTACTCCTGGTGAATTTAAAGCATTCAAATGTCTCATTAACCTCCGATTTGCAGTGGGTCTCGAATTTTTGAATAATTATGTCCCACTTATCCTTGACCTCCCCTTCCGCATAGGCAAATGAGTTATATATCTCCATGGCCGGTTTCCCTGCCGCAGCTGAGAGGTATGCTATTTTTTTGGAATCTGGCGCAGCGGTCATGTCCTTAATTTCCAGAAACAGATTAAATTGTTGTAGGAAAATTTTCCAATTTTACTTGAGATTACCAGAGGTTCTGAGGTGTTCTGGAGCTGGAAGTGACTCCATCTTACCAGTTTGTGCCCGAGAGATCCGAGTGTTGCGATGCCTTCCTCGGCCGAATATCTTATCAGAATGTTTTTCTTGTCTCTTCTTTTTTTATTGTCAAACCTAATCCAGCTAATTTCTGTATTTGTTGTTAAGGCCAACACTCCTTGGTACCATGTGGTGTTACCTGCGTGGTCGATAACACGTGTTACTCAATCCTTGGTTGATGGTGAGGTCCTCTGAATCTTGTTGAAGAAGACTCAAACTCGTCCAGTAACAACAAAGATTTATTGAGTAACTATAACAATAAGTACATGAGTTCTTTACCTTAACTTGGAAACTAGGGATAGGTTAACAAGATTTAACAACAATAACTAAACGTAACTCCACTAACTATCTAAACTATTCTGATGTTACCCTGTTCACAGTACACCCGAGAGAGAGAGAGAGAGAGAGACCCAGTGTGGCTGCTTTTTATACCCCTGTTGGTCCGGTCCTCTAGGGATCATGTGGTGCTGCTATTTACCCATTAACCCCTTGTGTACTTGCACCTACAGAGATCACTACATCTTCCCTCCTTTTTAACCTCACCACCACATGCCACAACCCCTCCCCTGTACCCCGTACCTGCACTCCATGCTCCCCCATCCCAGCACCTCCGAGTTTCCTACCAGCTTCACCACAGGGTGTTGGCCCTGGGTTGGCAGCATCAGCGGGTCTTAATGCTTGCAGCCATAGAGCACACGGACTGTGCCATGTCCCTCTGGGAATGTGCCACATCACACTGTGATGCTCCTAAACAACCTTATGGACTGACCTGATTAATACTGCACTCCTGTATGCTTCACCCGATGTCGGTGTCGATGTATTTACATTGTGTACCGTGTGTTGCCCTATTATGTATCATGAATCCCAGGTCCCGGTTGAGGCCGCACTCATGTGTGCGGAACTTGGCTATAAGTTTCTGCTCGGCGATTCTGCGTTGTCGCGGGTCCTGAAGGCCGCCTTAGAGAACGCTTACCCGGAGGACCCGCGACAACGCAGAATCGCCGAGCAGAAACTTATAGCCAAGTTCCGCACACATGAGTGCGGCCTCAACCGGGACCTGGGATTCATGTCACATTACATTCATCCCCCACCATCTGGCCTGCGAAATCCTACCAACTGTCCTGGCTTGATACAATTCACACCTCTTTAACCTGGGGTTACCCCATCTCTGGATCTGTAAAGATTTAATCACCTGCTAATGCTCGCATTCCTAGCATTGTTTGGCATCTTTGAATTTGTCTATATATGTGTTTCTGGAACAGACCTCTGCATTCACCTGAGGAAGGAGCAGCGCTCCGAAACCTTTTTGGACACAAAGGTCAATTTATCATGGCCAATCCACCTAACCTGCACATCTTTGGACATCCTGACTCATGGCTGTGACCCTCACATCCAAGACTTCTACCGCGGATGCCACCCGTGCGGTGTTGGCTTGGGTGGCATGCATTGTAGGCACCGCCTCTGCTCCTGCAGGTGGTTAGATTCCTCCAACTGCACCTGCAGGCACTGGATGGTTGCTGACACCCCCTCATGTAGTCTCCAGCTCTGCACTTCCATCTCCAGCATTTAAGGAACCCCCTTTCCAGAATCGCAAAAGCTGTCTGGAAGTCAGCAAGTCCTTGGGGTCAGGCCACTCTCCAACTGCTCGCCTCCTGGGGGTTCCTACCTCCTCCTGATATACTGCAGTCTATGTGTCACGTCCTGGGGGAACATGTAATGCACAGTGTAAACACTCGGAAACGGGCAGCACAGGGGGTCTGAAACTAGTGGCCATGTCAGGCAGGGCTCCCATCCATGGTGGGCAGTGGACACAGACTGCCGATGGGTGGGGTTCGGCCTCAATCGGGTGTGGGGGGGGGGGTTATGGGAGTGTGGGACAGGGTGCTGCCAGGGGCCTGGTGGTGTGGTTGGGGGGGAACATGTGGGTCTGGGGATTGATGGCGTGAAGTGTTCGGGCTCGGGTGGTGCACAGAGCTAGTGACTCACCCAGGCAGCCCTGAGGAGGTCGTGCAGCTTCTTACTGCACTGCTATCCAGACCTCACGGTGGGCCCACGGCGCTCACGGCCTGTCACCTCCGCCCAGGCCCGGTTGACATCTGCGGGTGGCAGCTTCCTTCCCACCCGGGGAACAGGATGTCCCGCCTCTCGTCCACGACATCCAGCAATATCTCGAGCCCTGCGTCCGGTAACCTCGGGGCCGTTCTATGAGGTGCCATCTTCTTGGCTGGAATGAAAGTGTGTGGGGAGTGGAGTGCTTATATGTGGCTGCAGCTTGTCAGGTTCTCGAGTGCCAATCCCGACCCCAACGAATCACACGCCGGCGTGCATTGGAATTGCACTAGTTCCACATGGCGTGAGTGCTGCCCCATTTGCATGTCCTGAATGGCTCTGGCAGTCACACCCCCATCGGGACCATGGAACACCCCCCCCCATTCAGACCCAGCATCAACACTTAGTCTCTCAAACGGAGAATCCTGCCCATTATCTGTGATGCAGTCAGCTCGGATTCCTGATAGCTATACAATCGGGGGCCCACTAGAGTTACATCTGTTCATATAGGCAGAGTAAGGCTGCTTTCTGCATTTTCTCTCCTTTTCTCTATTTTGAAGATACCAGGATAAGCCATTGGCATGTGTTACGCCCATTTTTTGCACATGTAATGGACACAGAGTATACCCATTTAGAAACGGGATGGCCAGCACCCAGTCTGTGTAGGAGTTGTTCCCACTGCCAAATTTGTGAGGTCCCTTTATCAGGCATCTCAGGTGGGTTCCTCAAAGAGGCCTTAGGCCTGCCCCACTCTCGATTCTATAGATGACCCCAATGCCACCAATTAAGGGCAACTTACAATTTTTCTTAAAGGAACCCCGCCATAGGTGACATGATCAATATTTTGCACCTGCCCGGCCAACCCCAGCACATTTGAGCATTGATTGGCAGTGGGCAGGACGTCCCTGCACCTTGAAAGGAATCTCACCCTTGAGAGCCGCTGGCCAATCAGATTGGCCGACAGCTGTCCAACGCAGCCAGGCATAGCGCTGCAGAAGCGGTGGCCAGAAGCGGTACTGCAGCACTCTGCCTGGAACTATTTCCTGGGACTGTTGGAAAGATAAGTATTGGGAGTTTGGGGGCCGGGCAGGAAGGGGCGCCCTGGGTGGGGGTGGGGGGGGGAGGGGGGGCGGGGTCAGGAGGGGGGCAATAACGGCTTTGGGGAGTAGGCCGGGAGGAACGTATCCCGGAGCTCCAATGTGCCGGATGGGTAGGCACCTCAACTCTGAGGAGGCTTTCAGAGTGAGGAGCCCACCCGAGAAGGGGAAAGTTTTTTTCTCTGTTTCCAACCCTACCTGCACCTGCCTGCCTAAAAATTGAAGCGGGGCGGTGAAAGGCCTCTAAATTTCCATTAAGTGGCCACTTAAGGGCCTTAATACGTGAAAGGGTGGGATTCCCAGCTGGGGCCCTGCTCACCCAAGCATGAAATTGCATTTGGGTTTTAGTGGATAGGATCCCGGGCAGAATCCAATCTATTCAATTTTATTCTCTCCCACGCCCCCCCAAACCGCCTCAGAACCCACTTTGGTGGGAGCGTATAATTCTGCCCACTAAGATGAGGGATCCCAGCTGTCGCCTTTGTTACCTGTAACACAGGGAAAATCACACCAAATGCACAAAGGTTCCATTTCAGTGAGCCTTGGCACAAAACATATGAAATACCTAAAAAGGGCTACTACCTTCAAAAGCTGAATCTCAATTGTCAACTCAAATGGAAATCAAGAACAGTTAGGGTCTGTTTCAAAAACAAACTAAATCATTGAGAGTTGACGCACAATCCTTCCTGAGCCCATGGCACAAACCTCCACCCCTTCCCCCCTCTCCCTGAGCCCTCCGAAAGCCACCCCCCAAAACATCATGAGTAGCCCCAAGTGCAGAAAAGTCTGTGTCGTCCACCGCCGACATTACCTTCTGGCAGGGCCACACCGTGCCCTGCCAATGGTCACCATGGTGATCTCAAGGCTCAATGCCAAGGCCGGCCTTTGCAACCCCACGCACATTGAAATGTCCCACAGTAATCAGGCTAAAGGGAGACAGCCCAAGTGCCCCACTATATCCCTGCCATGGTGCACATGGCATTTAATAAAGTAAAGATTGTTATATTAATCCAACTGTATGTTGTAAACCAAGCCACAGAGAGCTTTCACTGGCTGCACCAGTATCATTGCGGTACGCTTTTGTGAGAGGTTGCTAATTTAGTGCCAACCTGTGGCAAACTGTGACAGTTTTATGCCATGGGGCCTATAACTACAGGGGAAGCCCTGCACCTTGTCCTTCTGGGTTGGCATCAAGAGGAGAAAGGGCTGTGCACTAATCCACTAGGTCACCCAGATTTGCTTTACAGGTTTTTCACATCACCGCAAGAGCGTCTTATCAATGGTGACAAGGTAGTGTGGTGATGAACCAACATTCTGACACTACATCAATGTCCTTCCAGACTCCTTATTAATGCTGTGCAGTGGCCGGAGGCCACAAAGTGTACTTGTTCACTCAGCTAAACCATTTCTTTCAAGATGTTCCATTCGGCTAGGCATTATCCATCAAGCATATCAGAGATGAAAAATCATGTTAACTGCCGTCAAAGCTTCCAGTTGACTGCCTTTTAGATTGTTTGGAATGGACAACTGTGTCACTTTACTGCTGTAAATCACAAGTGAAGAGAAGCTTTCTTTTGTAGCTACATCATTATACATTTTGCCCAGTTCACAGAGAATGTTTCTTCCTGTTATGCTCATGGTGGAGTTTAAACTTTCAGGCAGGGAGCTACAAAATTCCATGCTGTGGTGTTTTGTGTTTTTTAAAGAATATTTCAGAGGTTTTGTTACGGCAGAAAGCCAGTGTCCAACTTCTAGAAGCCTCTTGCCGATCAGTTCCCTCTTTCGCTCACTATGCGCTGCTCTTTGGAATGCTCGCAGTAAAGCATTTTCCTTCACCACCTTGCTCCCCATCCATCTTTAGGAGTATATTAACCTCCACATCACAGCCACACTGCCATTTTAAGGAAGGCCACCTGCCTCAAAGCAGCAGGGGTTTTATTTAATGGCAAAGTCTCATTCCAAAGATGCCATCGGGATGTACAAACAATTTTAACTTTCCTAGCCCGATTAAGGACCCCATGATTTCCAGCAACAGTTGCCACCAATCAACTTCCTGACTACAGGAGGCCCAGGTGAGATTGATTTGATTTCTCATTTATAAAGATTCCTTGAGGGCCAGGAGGGAGAGTTTCGCTTATCCTTCCATGAGCACTTAAAAGCTCACTGGGCTGGATTCTCCACAGCCCCGCACCGAAACCACGGCCGGCGCGGGGGCGGAGAATCCACCTTCACACCGTAATCAGGCCCGGCGCCGGTTCGGCGATTCTCCGGGCCCCGAAAATCGGCTTGACTGCGGAGTACGCTTCGCCGCCGGGGGGACCATTGCCAGAGGCCCGCCCAGGAATCGCCCGCTCCCGACCGGCCGAGCTCCCGAAGGCGTGGAACTAACCACCTATTGATAGTCGGGTTGCCCTGTAGGGGCCAGAATTGCTGATCCTGAGGCCATGTTGACGCCGTCGGGAAACGCAACGGCGTTTACGACGTCGTCAACACCTAGCCTCAGAATCCGAGAACCGCCCATAGTCTCATTTTGGGAGAATCCAGCCCACTGTGCGGGATTTTCCGGCCGTTCCCTGTGTGGGATTTTCCAGCCATCCCCGCCGACAGGATCATCCACTCCAGCCGATGGCAATCCCCTGCTGCGGGTTCCCGGGTTTGGGCGGGGGGGTGGGGTGCAAATAACAGGAAATCCCGTTGACAGCCATGGGACTGGATGTTTCCACTGCCAGCCAATGGTCGCTGTAAATCTCGCCACCGGAGTGTGGAAAATCCAGCTCATTTTCTGTTCACAATGTCGCGACTGTGTGATCTTACTGGGCTTAAATTGTCTGTTCTGATTCCAACAGCAGTCACTACACTTCTAAAGTGCTTCGCTGCTTTAAAGTGCTTTAGGATGACATAAACGTTACTAATTGCACTCGAGCTACCAGAAAACATACAATGGTTAAAGAACACACACCTCGGGGTCAGTATAATGTTGGACAGAGCTGGGTGTAGAAGCAAGCATGGAGACAGCTCCCAACTTGGCCCTTTAATGTACCAATGTATATCGTTTCCAGTAGTTAATAATTACTTACTGTTGAACTACCTAAGACTACAAATACCTTAATAAGACCTACCGAACTGCATTCAACATCTTACAACATTATGGCAAGGAATGGAAAGATTCAAAACATCGCAGAGATTGCAGAAGAAAATTAAAATCCTGGAAAACGGAGGAAAAAAATCAAAAGAAGCAATCTGACCTGAAGGTGCAGAAGGAAATCACCGGGGAAAAGCTCCAAAGAAAGGGTTGGAAGCTGTAGGCAAAAAATCAAATTCTTCACTGCAGCAGTAAACCTGTTGAATCCTGTGGAAGTCCAGCTTCAAAACCCAGAGTAAGCAGTCAGCAGATCTAGTGCAGGTGAGCTAAAAGGTGCAAAATTCCTGGATGGCATGAAAGCTAAATACCTCAGTGGTCAGAAATTGCTGTTTAAATCACAGATCGAGAAATCTGATTCCAGAGTTGGTGGCAGATCCCAGAGTTGGTGCCAGATCCCAGAGTTGGTGCCAGATCCCAGAGTTGGTGCCTGATCCCAGAGTTGGTGCCTGATCCCAGAGTTGGTGCCTGATTCCAGAGTTGGTGCCAGATCCCAGAGTTGGTGCCAGATCCCAGAGTTGGTGCCTGATTCCAGGGTTGGCGGAGCTTGCTCCAAATGAATGAAAAATTATAATTAATTAAAAATTGACCATGACAGCTTTAAAAACCCAGCAAAAGCCAGGATTCAACACTTCCTACACCTGAAAATATTGCTTGCGAGGTGATTTCCAAGACCTTGGAAGTAATTTCTGCCACCTTGGTGTTCTTTGCCTTTGATCTGCACTTCTTAGCAGTCAGCCCTCAGATCAGGGGGAGATCGGTTTCTGCAGCTTTACCTGAGAGTTGTGGTGAGGAATCGTAAGAGAGGCACCAGCAACACCAGCAGAAGCAGGAGCAGGAAGAGCAGCAGATCTTCTCATCATCCAGCTGCTTATCCTCAGGTTAGAGGGGATGGATACTGCACTGTAGATCGCAGGAGGCGATCCGCCAACACAAGATATATGGTCAGAGTTTTCCTTACATAACTGAGCACTGGAGCTTCTCAGGTCAGATTGATGCTGATGATGATTCCTCTTGTGGAGGAAGAGCTTTTACCAAGTACACCAGGTGGGCAGCACACATTGACAAGTAGTGATCAAGGGTACCAGGGCATTGAATTTCCGTGTCTCTGGTTACTTCCTCTGTAGTATCCCACAGTCTGCGACACACAAGTGTATGTCCCAGTGAAGAATGCCATGTTTGTCAGGGGAGCCTCTTATGTCCATTTTGCCACTGATTGAGGCAGTCAGAACGAGAGGGCCCTTGGATTTGCTGTATCATGATATTCATGCCTCCACTCAGTGTCAGCAGGTGGCTCCTTTGAGGTTATGGCAACTTTCCCCCCAATGGATGTGGCTGATCTCCCCTGTGAGGAGTCGAACCACTGATGCACAAGAAAGGCACAACAGAAGTCACACAAACACAAGCAGTGAAATTTTCTGTCGGCGCGATCCTCCGGTCCACCGGCAGACCACCCACATCCGTGGGTTTCCCGACGCTGTGAGGTGGCCACAATGGGAAACCTCATTGGCCGGCTGGCGGAACTGATAATCCCGCCCAAGAGCTATCTTATGAACAGAAGGACTAGTAGCAGGGTTAGACATTGAGTCTCTCTCGCCAGCTCCGCTATTCAATAAGATTATGGCAGATATGATTTTGGCCTCAACTTCACTTTCCTGCCTGTCGCCCCCCATAACCTTCGACTCCCCCCCCATAATCTTCGACTACCCCCCATAACCTTTGACTCCACCCCCCCCATAACCTTCGACTCCCCCCCCCCCATAACCTTTGACTCCCCACCCCCCATCAATCGAAAAGCTACTAAATCAACCTCGGCGATATTCAATGACCCAGCCTCCACTGCTTGCAGGGGAAGAGAATTCTAAACACTGACAACAGTCGCTGAGCAAACCATCAGGCTGCTTAAAGTGCCTGGACAGATCTAGAGGGCGCCCCTCACTGTGCAGCAGCCAGGGTGTCCAGACTGACTGTGGCTTGCTGCATCTTACACAACAAAGCAAAGTGGAGATGACTGGAGCAGAGGGATTCTCACCTTCCTCCTCCAGTATTGTCCTGGAGTCTCTGGGAATTGCAGATTACTGTTCTGGACACTGCTGTGAGCAAGTCTGGGAGATAAATATCAGGGTATTTCAAAGAAGGCTTTATTCATTTGTCATGTGAGAGTACCTTTAAGAAATGGATGTTTAAGCAATGTACCTTTAAGAAAAGAGTGATGGCAGAGAGTGGGTGGAGCTGAGCTCAGTTCAGCCATTTTGAAGATTCAGTTTGAAAAAGAGCTTGGGTGTGTGTCTGTGTTTTGCAGTGAGCTGGATCTGTTGTGATCTCTGCCATGAAAGACTATCTCTGGATCATTTGGGTGATTTGAACTCATAATAGTAAAGCCTTAACCTGATGTGTTTCTGTTTAAAGGTGTTAAGTCTCATGGATGTTGAAAGGGATAACTGAAGGATTATTTAGTGTAATATTTTCAGGGTTATCCTTGAAGTAAGGGGTGTGAAGGGATCCAATGTTTATTTAAAAGGTTAAGTTGAGTTCATAGAATAAACATTGTTTTGTGTTAAAAACCACGTGTCCATAATTGTAATATCACCCCTGGAGAACAAGCCGCGTGCTTCAAAAGCAACAATCCATTAAAGGGAGAGGTTGGTTGAACTCCATGATACATTTTGGGGTTCTGAAAACCCCTCGCCCATAACAATTGGGGGCTCATCCGGGATAAAAGTCTATCTATTCGATTGGCTTTTGTGAACTTAAAGACAGTGAAGAATTATTGCTTTTCCGTTGTGGTATTTTAGTTTAAGTGGGGAGAGTGTTGTGAACAATGGCTCTTTCGGAGGCTCAGAAGTTTTTGGGGCTGGACGCAGTAACACGTGATACCTTATGGACAGAGACTAAAGACAGACTGTTAGGTTTGGCAAAAGCATTGCAGTTAACACTGCCTAGCAAAATACGAAAAGATGAGGCACTTAACGCGGTATCGGCGCATTTACGTTTGCCTGTGATACATTCTGACTCATTAGATATGGCAAAACGCCAGTTGCAGAATAAGCAATTTGAACATGAAAAACAATTAAAGCAACTTGAACATGAAAAAGAATTAAAGCGGCTTGAATATGCAATGAGAGGAAGAGAAAGAGATAGAGATAGAGAGGAAAAAGAAAAGGAGAGAGAAAAAAGAAACAAAAAAAGAGATAGAGAGAAAAGGGAAAAAGAGAGCGAATTTGAACTTCGGAAAATGGCTCTCAAACATGAAAATCAGTTAAAATTGGCAGACGCAAAGGGACACGTACAGTTGGAGGAGATGGATGAGGATAATGAGACAGAGCGTCATAGTCGAAGACGTGGTGGGGATCTATTTAAATATGTCCAAGCATTGCCAAGGTTTGACGAGAAGGAGGTAGAAGCCTTTTTCATTTCATTTGAGAAGGTAGCTAAACAAATGCAATGGCCACAAAAGGTGGTGATATGTGGAATTCAGGATGAGAGGAGTAGCGTTCCATTATATAAGGTAAGGTTGGAAAGTCCAGTAAAGAGTGATGAAGTGGTAGTAGGAGTAATAGATAAACTATTTTGTCCAGGAATACAGTTTATCTTGGGTAATGATATAGCTGGATCGCAGGTGGGAGTGATGCCTACTGTGGTTGATAAGCCAGTGGAAAATCAGACAACTGAAGTGTTGAAGGACACATATCCTGGGATTTTTCCAGATTGTGTTGTAACAAGGTCGCAAAGTCACAGGCTAAGACAAGAGGAGAAATCAAAGAGTGAAGATGAAGTTGAAGTGCAATTTTTAATCAGATGTTTGAAAAAGAACAAGAACAGGTGGAGGATGAGGCGGATATTTTTAGTTCAGGAAAATTGGCGGAGTTACAACAGAAAGATGTAGAAATAAAACGGATATATCAGAAAGCATATACAGAAGAGGAATCTGAGAGTATACCAGAGTGTTATTACCGTAAAAGTGATGTCTTGATGAGAAAATGGTGACCTGTACATATGCAGGCGGATGAAAAGTGGGCAGAAGTTCATCAAGTGGTATTGCCGGTAGGGTATAGAAAGGAGATGTTGCGAGTTGCACATGAGGACCAGTGGGAGGTCATTTGGGAATAAGGAAAACTCAAGCTAAAATCCAGAAACATTTTTATTAGCCTGGACTACATAAAGATGTAGTTAAATTTTGTCAATCATGTCACACATGTCAAGTGATAGGGAAACCTCAAGCAGTGATAAAGCCAGTGCCCTTAATACCCATTCCAGCATTTGAGGAACCTTTTACAAGGGTCCTAATTGATTGTGTAGGACCGCGTCCTAAAACAAAAAGTGGGAATCAATATCTTTTGACTATAATGGATGTGTCTACTAGGTTTCCAGAGGCCATGCCAGTACGTAATATTACAGCTAAAATGATTGTGGAGGAGTTACTTAAATTTTTTACTAGATATGGACTACCCACAGAAATTCAATCGGATCAAGGAACAAATTTTACTTCAAAGTTATTCAAAGAAGTTATAGATAGCTTAGGAATAAAACAATTTAAATCAACTGTGTACCATCCAGAATCGCAGGGAGCGTTAGAAAGGCGGCATCAGACATTAAAGACAATGTTGAGGGCGTATTGTCAAGATTATCCAGAGGATTTGGATAAAGGAATTCCATTCGTATTGTTTGCAATTAGGGATGCACCTAATGAGTCTACCAAATTTAGTCCTTTTGAACTAATTTTTGGTTATGAGGTAAGAGGACCACTTAAATTGATTAAAGAAAAATTGGTGGGTGAGAAATCGGAAATTACACTATTGGATTACGTGTCAAATTTTAGGGAATGATTAAATAGAGCAGGTGAATTGGCTAGACAACATTTGAAAGTTGCACAAAATGTGATGAAACAGGTAGAGGACAAGAAATCCAAAGTTCGTAGTTTTGCCAGTGGGGATAAAGTTTTAGTGTTGTTACCAGTGGTAGGTGAGCCTTTAAAAGCTAGGTTTTGTGGACCATATCAGATTGAAAGGAAATTAAGTGAGGTGAATTATGTGGTACAAACATCAAATTGAAGGAAGACTCACCGAGTGTGTCATGTGAATATGCTTAAAAGATACTTTGAAAGGGAAGGAGAGAAAAAGGAGGTTTTCATGATTCTAACTCAAAGTGACGAACCAAATCCAGATGACTGTGAATTTGACATACCTCAAATTAAATTGGAAAATGAGGATGTTCTTAAAAATTGGGAGGAATTGTTAAGTTACCTTCCAGAGGGAAAACAAACTGACTTGAAAGAGTTATTGATATCACATGGGCAAGTTTGTAGAGATAAATTGGGAAGTACTCAAATGGCTATACATGATGTAGATGTGGGAAATGCTGTTCCTATCAAACAACATCCATATAGACGTAATCCTTTAAAATTGGCGCAAGTTAACAGAGAGATTGAGAGTATGCTTAAAAATGGCATAATTGAAGTGGGTTGCAGCCAATGGAGCACTCCCATAGTGATGGTGCCTAAACCAGATGGTACCCAACAGTTGTGTGTGGACTATTGAAAGATGAATGCAGTTACAAGAACGGATTCTTATCCTATCCCACGTTTGGAGGATTGCATTGAGAAAGTGGGACAATCCGCTTTTATTTCCAAATTGGATTTACTGAAAGGTTACTGGCAAGTACCTTTTATCTGAAAGGGCAAAGGAAATTTCAGCTTTTGTAACTCCAGATGGTATATACCAGTTCAAAGTTATGCCATTTGGCATGAAAAACACACCAGCAACATTTCAACGGTTAACTAATACAGTCGTTTCAGGATAACCCAATTGTGCGGTATACATTGACGATCTGGTAGTTTTCAGCCAGACATGGAAAGAACATTTAAAACATCTGAGGGAATTATTCAATCGACTTCAGGAGGCAGGTTTGATGACAAACTAGCCAAAAGTGAATTTGGAAAAGCCCAAGTCACTTTCCTTGGCCATACAATCGGACAGGGTCGAATGGTCCCACGGGATGTGAAAACAAAAGTTATTGGGGAGTTTCCAATACCCTCGACACGACGGGAAATAATACGATTTCTTGCTATGAGTGGATTTTACCGGAAATTTGTATCAAATTTTAGCAGTGTGATCGCTCCACTGACGGACTTGCTCAAGAAGCGTAACACATTCCAGTGGACAGCGGAGTGTCACCAGGCATTTGACGGCCTGAAGGCTGTGTTAACCACTGCTCCTATATTAGCCATCCCAAATTATACCAAACCCTTCAAAGTGGCTGTTGATGTGAGTGATGTGGGCGTAGGTGCGGTGCTTCTACAAGACGACGACGAAGGGCTAGAGCGGCTGTTGGTTATTTTTCAAAGAAATTGAATTCTCACCAGAGAAAGTATTCGACGAGTGAGAAGGAGACTTTGAGTTTGGTGCTGGCTTTGCAACATTTTCACATTTATGTGACCAGCAATCCGTATGACACCATTATATATACTGATCATAATCCGTTGACATTTTTGGAGCGATTCCGGAATAACAATGCACGGCTGTTTCACTGGAGTTTATTGTTACATCCATTTCATTTAAAAATAGTACATGTGGCAGTACGGGTAAATGTGATAGCCGATGTTTTGTCAAGAATGTGATGAATGGAAGGATTTCGGTTGGAGGAAAAAGAACGGGAAAAATGGACTTTATTATTATACCTGTTTGCGTGTGGTTTTTTTTGGAACCAGTAAAGTGTTTTTACTGTGTGCATTTCTTAATTGATGGTGCAAAGGTGAAAAATGAAACCATCTTGAAGTTGATGGTTTTTTTTTTCTTGGGTTAAGTTGAGTTCATAGAATAAACATTGTTTTGTGTTAAAAACCACGGGCGAGATTCTCCGACCCCCCGCCGGGTCGGAGAATCGCCGGGGGCTGCCGTGAATCCCGCCCCCGCCGGTTGCCGAAGTCTCCGGCACCGGAGATTCGGCGGGGGCGGGAATCGCGCCGCGCCGGTTGGCGGGCCCCCCCCCTGCTCGATTCTCCGGCCCGGATGGGCCGAAGTCCCGCCGCTAAAATGCCTGTCCCGCCGGCATAAATTAAACCACCTACCTTACCGGTGGGACAAGGCAGCGCGGGCGGGCTCCGGGGTCCTGGGGGGGGCGGGGGACGATCTGGCCCCGGGGGGTGCCCCCACGGTGGCCTGGCCCGCGATCGGGGCCCACCGATCTGCGGGCGGGCCTGTGCCGTGGGGGCACTCTTTCCCTTCCGCCTCCGCCACGGTCTCCACCATGGCGGAGGCGGAAGAGACTCCCTCCACTGCGCATGTGCGGGAATGCTGTCAGCGGCCGCTGACGCTCCCGCGCATGCGCCGCCCGGAGATGTCATTTCCGCGCCAGCTGGCGGGGCTCCAAAGGCCTTTTCCGCCAGCTGGCGGGGCGGAAATCCGTCCGACGCCGACCTAGCCCCTCAGTGTTGGGGCTCGGCTCCCAACGATGCGGAGCATTCTGCACCTTTGGGGCGGCGCGATGCCCGTCTGATTTGCGCCGTTTTGTGCGCCAGTCGGCGGACATCGCGCCGTTTCCAGAGAATTTCGCCCCACGTGTCCATAATTGGAATATCACACCTGGAGAACAAGCCGCGTGCTTCAAAAGCAACAATCCATTAAAGGGAGAGGTTGGTTGAACTCCATGATACATTTTGGGGTTCTGAAAACCCCTCGCCGTAACACATTCATTTGACTCCACTTGTGTATTAATTATAAAGATAATAGGAGATCGGGCGGGGGAATAGGATATTTTATTGCGTGGGGCTATTGGAGGCAGCAAGTCATGTGCCAAAACCTCCCGAATATGTCCAATGAGAGTTGACAATCTCTGACTGACTAGCAGAGCATAAGATGGAGTTGGGGAGGGGGTGGCGATTGGGCCTGTGTCTGAGGGAGAGAGAAAGAGTTCATCTACTAACCCTGTTGCATATGCAATCAGTCTTACCCTCAACAGAGTGATATATAATGCTTGAGTTTCATGGTATTAGTAAAACCATTGAAGTGTAGCAACATATAGAAATGTGTGGGTGCGTTGTTGCCCATGGGCCTCTGGGAACATTTTTATGGATACAACCAAGCTGTAACTGAAGGGAGTTTGATTGCTATAGTTCATGCAAACCAATTGAAAACACAAGACGCAATAGCTTAAAACCCCACGGTCCGATCAGAAGAATTTTTTTTTTGTCAGGAAGAATTTTACCGAATGCTTTCTTTCTTTCCTATTATTGTTTTTGTCTGTGTCACATACTGCAGCTCAGTTTAAATAGACAAGGTGGTGAATTAGTTACCAGTTTCTGCTCATTCTCCTCTATAGCCGAGTTTTCAAGGATGCTTATGGTAACTCACTATGATTTCCCCCTTGTCTGTGGGAAAGCCTTTGACAACCTCTCAACAACTCACAGTGGAGAACAGGGGATCACCGTGCTGGCATTCACATGCATGATTCAGTTAGTAACCTGGTATCAGCAGAAACATAGAAACACATACTGAAAATAGAAGCAGGAGATACGGCCCTTCGAGCCTGCTTCGCCATTCATTATGATCATGGCTGTTCATCAAGTTCAAGCTGATCCTGCCTTCCACCCATATCCCTTGATCCCTTTAGCCCGAAGATAAATATCTAATTCCTTCTTGAATCTACACAATATTTTAGCCTCAACTACGATCTGTGGTAGTGAATTCCACAGATACACCACTCTCTGGGTGAAGAAATTTCTCCTCCCCTCAGTCCTTAAATGTTTACCCCTTATCCTCAAATTATGATTCCTAGTTCTGGACTTCCCTATCATCGGGAACATTCTTTCTGGTCGTATCCTGTCTAATACTGTTTTATAATTTTATAAGTTTCTAAGAGATCCTCCCTCACTGTTTTGAACTCCAATGAATATAATCCTAACTGACTTGGTGTCTCCTCATATGACAGTCCCCAGGAATCAGCCTGGTAAACCTTCACTGCACTCCCTCCATAGCAAGGACATCCTTCCTCAGATAAGGACACCAAAACTGCACACAATACTCCAGGTGTGGCCTCACCAATGTCCTATACAACTGCTGTACAACATCCCTACTCCTATACTCAAGGATAAACAACAACACCTCCTCCACGATAGTCCTCAATATTGGGGCCCCGCAAGGCTGCGTACTTAGCCCCCTACTATACTCCCTATACACACATGACTGACTGGCAAAATGTGGCTCCAACTCCATTTACAAGTTTGCTGATGACAGGAACGTAGTGGGTCAGATCTTGAACAATGATGAGTCAGAGTACAGGAGGGGGATAGTGTTGTAACAACATCAATATCTCCCTCAACATAAGCAAAACTAAGGAGCAGTTCATTGACTTCAGGTAGCAAAGTATCGTACACACCCATGTCTGCATCAATGGTGCCGAGATGGAGATGGTTGAAATTCAAATTCCTAGGTGTGCACATCACCAACAATCTGTCCTGGTCCACCCACGTCGACGCTACGACCAAGAAAGCACAACGGCACCTATACATCCTCATGAAACAAAGGAAATTTGGTATATCCATATTGACTCTTACCAATTTTTACAGACGCACAACAAAAAGCATCCTGTCTGGCTGTATAGCAGCCTGGTATGGCAACTGCTCGGTCCAAGGCTATACAGAAAGCCGTGAACACAGCCCAGTCCATCAAGTGAACCCGCTTCCCATCCATTGACTCTGACTACACCTGCCGGTCCCTTGGGAAAAGGGGCAGCATAATCAAAGACCCCCTCCCACCCGGCTTATTCACTCTACCAACATCTTCCATCGGGCAGGAGATACAAAAGTCTGAGAACATGCACTAACAGGTTCAAAAACAGCTTCTTCCCCGCTGTTACCAGATTCCTGAATGACTCTCTTAGGGACTGATCTGATCCCTTCACACATCTTATCTGCTGAGTAGTACTGCACTCCGTATGCTTCACACGATGCCTGTGTCTATGTATTTACATTATGTATTTATGTATTTCCGATGTTTTTTTCATATATGGAATGATCTGTCTGGACTGTACGCAGAACAATACTTCCACTGTACCTCGGTACACATGACAATAAAAACAAATCCAAATCGCCATGGAGGCCAAAATACCATTTGCTGTCTTTACTGCCTGCTGTACCTCACTTACTTTCAGTGACTGATGCTTGAGGATACCAAGGTCTCACTGAGTATTCACCTCTCTCAATTTACATCCAATCAAATAATAACCTGCCTTCCTATTTTTGCTAGCAAAGTGGATAACCTCACATTTATCCACATTATTTTGCATCTGCCATGCATATGCCTACTTACTTAGTCTGTCCAAATCCCACTGAAGCATCTCTGCATCCTCCTCACAGCTCACCCTCCCATGCAACTTTGATTCATCTGCAAATCTAGAGAATACATTTAGTTCCCTTGTCCAAATCATTAATACATAATGTGAACAGTTGGGGTCCTAGAACAGATCCCGTGGTACCCCATTAGTCACTGCCTGCTAATTGGAAAAGGACCAATTTATTCCAACGTTTTGCTTCCTGTCTGCGAACCAGCTTTCTATCCATCTCGAGACACTACCCGCAATCCCATGTGCTTTAACTTTACATAATAATCTGCTATGTGAGACATTGTCGAAAGCCTTCTGAAAGTCTAAATAAACCACATCCACCGGTCTTTCCTGGTCAACTCTAATAGTTACATCTTCAAAGGATTCCAGTAGATTTGTCAAACATGGCGCGGGATTCCCCAATCCCGCCCTGAGTCAGAGAATCGGCGGGGGGAGGCGAATCCCGCCGCTCCGACGCCAGGCCGCCGATTCTCCGGCGACCGAAGAATCAGCGCCAATCGTGCCGAGAGCGGTCACCGCGGCGCCGGTCGGGGGCCGCTGAACGCGGCCTCCTCCGGCGATTCTCTGCAGTCGATGGGCCGGGTGCCCGCCGAGTTCCGCCGAATCCCGCCAGCCTCATTCGCGTGTGGTCCTACCCGGCGGGACCTCGGCGTTCTGGCTGCGGGGGCCGTCCTGATGGGAGTGACGGGGGATCCGACTCCGGGGAGGGCTCCATGGGGGCCAGGCCCACGATCGGAGGCTACCGATCGGCGGGCGGTCTCATTCTGGGGGGGGGGGGGGGGGGGGGGGGGGGGGGGCTATATTCCTCCATGCCAGACCCCTGTAGGGCTCCGCCATGTTGCGTGGTGGGGGCCGGCACGGAAGCAGCCGTGGCGCACATACGCGGCTGTGGCACACATACGCGGACCTGCACCGGCTGTGGCATGCATGCGCGGGCCCGCGCCAGCAGTGATGGGCCCCGTATCGGCAGCTGGAGCTGCGTGAAGCACTCCAGCGCCATGCTGGCCCCCTGTGGGTTGGTGGATCGCTGCTCCTAACGGCCAGATGACGCCGTCGTAAAACGCTCCGGCATTTACGACAGCGTCAACACACTGCCGCTGAAACGGAGAATCCCGCCCATGACTTCCCTTTCATAAATCCATGCTGACTTTGTCTGATTATACCACTGCTTTCCAAATACCATGCTATGAAATCCTGGATAATGCACTCTAGCAACATCTCCAGCATCAACATTAGGTTCACTGGTCTAGAGTTCCCCATTTTCTCTCTACCTCCCTTTTTGAAAGTGGGGTTATATTAGCTACCCTCCAATCTGTGGGAACCATTCCAGAGTCCAAAGAATTTTGGAAAATGACCACCAAAGGATCTACTATTTTTCGGGCTACTTCTTTAAGTACTCTGGAACAAAGATTCTGAGGCCCTGGAGATTTACCAGCGTTCAATCCCATTAATTTCCTGAAACGATTTACTTATACTAATTTCCTTCAGCTCCTCACTGAAACTTGTGTTTCTCAGAATTTCCGGTACATTCTTCATGTCTTCCTTTCTGAAGACAGAAGCAAAATACGAATTTAGTTCCTCAGCCATTTCTTTGTTCCGCATTATGAATTACCCAATTTCTGACTGTAAGGGGCCTACATTGGTTTTTATCAATCTTTTTCTCTTTACATGCCTATAGATACTAAATGGCTGCTCTCTGACTCTTGTGCCACTATGTCACCTCAAAGATGTTGACATTGTTCCTTTCTTCACTCTTCATCAATTATACCATAAGAACATAAGAAATAGGAACAGGAATGACCCATTTGACCCATCAAGCCTGCTCCACAATTCAACAAGATCATGGGCAAGATCGTCCGACTGTTCACACCGGCGTGATCTTTTGGTATCGCCGGCGGTGCACCCCTGCCGAGGGTTCTTTGGTGACTTGGTTGGATTCATTGGGAAATCCCATTAACAGCGGCGGAGCCAGAAAATCCCGCCACTGTCCAATGGTGGGCTGTCTCCTGCCACCGAGAAATTCGCAGCGGGGAAGCCAGATAATCTCACCCCATGGCTCAACTACGCCTTCCCACGCTATCCCCATATCCTTTAATTTCTTTCAGTGCTAAGAAATCTATTGACCTTCATCTTGAAGCACTTAATGAGTAAGCATCCACAACTTGCAGGATGGTGAATTCCAAAGATTCACAACTCTTTAAATGGAGTAATTTCTCCTCATCTCAATCCAAAATGGCCAATATCGTATTCTGAGACTGTAACTGCATGTCCCCGATTCCCCAACCACGGGCAACATTATCCCAACACCTACCCTGACCCCCTTATGAACTTTAGATGTTTTAATTAGATCACCTCCAGGCAATATAGGCCTAACCTACTTCATCTTTCCTCAATCCTCTCATCCCTGGAATCAGTCTAGTAAAGCTTCATTACACTCCCTCATGAGCAAATCTGCTTTCTTTAGATAAGGACATCAAAACTGCGCACAGTAGTTCAATGTTAGCCTCAGCATTACCCTGTATAATTATAGTCAGACTTCTTTGCTCTTACACTCCAACCCCTTTGAAAAAAAGCTAACATACCATTTTCCTTCCTGACTGCACACTGTATATACAAGTTAACTTTCTGTGATTCATGTACAGGGACATCCAGGTCCCTCTGAATGCAAACATTTCCCAATCCCCCATCATTCAAAAAATATTCTGGAAGCGATCTCCCCGAGTCCTGTAGCACGTGATTAGCTATCCAATAGGCATTCAGGTAGATTGGAGGTCTCAGCGGGGAACACGCAGCTGAGCCCACACTTAACCCTGTTTCCTGCACTGAGGAGCTCCAATCCCCTGGGAGACCCCCACGAGTGCCGTTCCATCTGGTCCCATTTGCGGAGACCAGCACTGAAGGGCGTTCGCCAGATGTCTCCAAGGCAAGAGTGTTAGGTCCCACGCCTTGGGTAGATCATGGCAATGCATATTCGCTAGCTGTCTCACTCTGATATGCAGATTTGCTAAAACGTGATCCCACCCCAATGAGCGAAATTCACATTGCGATGTCTCACGAGATCGCATTAGATCTCACGAGGCATGGCGAGTCGGGTAGATCCAGGAAGAGGGATCTCCTGGCATCTACCAGTCGCATTGTGTCGCACTGCCTTTTGGTCAGTAGATCTCGCCCTTTGTTTTTTAGAAATGTTTCGTAACAAAATGGATAACTTCATAATTTGGCACATTACATTCCATCTGTCATGTTCTTGCACAGTCACCCAACCTGCTTATACACATCTGCAGCCTCTGTACATCCTCCTTTGGGCGCAAAATCATGGAGGAGGTTCCTCCATTTCGTAGCTGCCAGCAAGCAAGCAACAGGACTGTGAAGAATTGAAGATGAATCGTTTTGTAACAAGGAAGAGGGGGCCAGAGACACAAACAGGCCAGGATCTCACAACTGAATCTGCTGGAGAGAGCTGGTCAGGCGAGTCCACGGCAGGGCAAATCAGTGCTCGTGTGAGCTGTATACAAAGTTCCAGAGCTTTTGGTGAATGACCCATTAAGAAGAAACTGAAATCAGGAACAAAGCAATATAAAGATGATTCCTTGAGGTATGGCTTTGTTAATTGTACCAATGCAAATCAGGAATCAAAGTCCATGTGTGTTATATGCAGGGAAGTACTGGAAAATTAAAGTTTATAACACTCAAAACGTCAAAGACATTTGAAGACGAAGCATGGCGAGTTTGAAGACAAACCTCTTGATTTTTTTCAAAGGATGCAGCATGAACTTAAATCATCAGTTGAAGTCCTGAGCAGAAATGCAGCACGGTAGCACAGTGGTTAGCACTGTTGCTTCACAGCTCCAGGGTCCCAGGTTCGATTCCCGGCTTGGGTCACTGTCTGTGTGGAGTCTGCACGTTCTCCCTGTGTCTGCGTGGGTTTCCTCCGGGTGCTCCGGTTTTCTCTCACAGTCCAAAGGTGTGCATGTTAGGTGGATTGGACATGGTAAATTGTCCTTCGTGTCCAAAATTGGAGTTACTGGGTTATGGGGATAGGGTGGAGGTGAGGGCTTGGGTGGGGTGCTCTTTTCAAGGGACGGCGCAGACTCGATGGGCCGAATGGCCTCCTTCTGCACTGTAAATTCTATGAAATCTATGAATGATAAAGCAAGTGAGATCGTGAGGACCAAACAGGCTCACCTGCCACATTAAACGTAAGCGGAAATGGTGTGTCGCAAAGGTTGGCCGCGTGGGTCGCAAAGGTTGGCCGGTGTGTATCGCAAAGGTCAGCTGGCGTGGATCCCAAAGTTCAGCCGGCGTTGGTCCCGAAGGTCGGCCGGTTAGTAAATGTGGGTCCCGGGAAAAAAGTTTGAAAAGCACTGCTCTAGGCCATGCCCTCATTCAGGTTTCTGAGCAACTGTTCCAGATATTGGTCTACAGAAAAAAGAACTTCTGACATTTGTCCTCAAATTACCCTTCACTAACCTGTTCTTTTGTCTTGCTACTCTGTTGTAGGATTGCTTAACATCTATGCTTCAATAAACATTGAATATGTTTCTAATCTGATTATGTGATTGTAGACAGCGGGCTATTTGACCATCAGATAATGACTGCCGATCCTCATCATATGTGCAGCTTCCTGCTGGGGTCATGGGAAAGTGGCTCCATCCCATATCAAGGGTAAGGGCCGTCGCATAGCTAAAATCAGAAACATACAGGAATCAAACCTGGGAGCTGTTGTCCCATATTGCTCACAATCACATTTGCAATTATTCTGTGGTAAACCTGCTATATTACCGAGTTAAACATTATGAAAACAATTCAATAACATGATACGTTGCAAATTCTAATACACTGTCAGGAGGGAGTCATGTCTGCTCTTTAAAGACTAAACCTAAAAGTGAGAAAGATTTTTGTATTTCTATTGCAACTTCATCACTTCAGGACATACAAAACCGCTTAACAGCCAATGAAGTACTTCTGAAGTGCAATCACCTTTGTAATGCCAATTTATGCACAGCAAGGTCCCACAAACAGCAATGTACTGTTGGAAGGTAAATATTTATCAGAACATTTCTGACTCCTCTGCTGTTCTTCAAAGATAGCACCATGGGATCTTTACATTCACCTGGAGTGGTGGACAGGGCCTCAGTTTAACACCTCACCAGAAAGAATGCGAGTCAGATTTTCATACCTCCATTCATGTTTAGAACGGAGGTGGGAAAGATTCAAAAATGTTTGGCAGGACCTGAGTATGGGATTGCCGTTTCCATTGTCATGTGTCATTTTTATGGCCTCAGAATTAGAGTGCAGGAAGCCACCCTGTACATAGCAATCCCTCCATTTCCTACTGTATCGTGGAGGTGGGCTTTTTAGACTGCCAGCTATTTCCATGGAGTCGGGCCTGTTTTGGTAGGAGATGTGGTCCACAACCCCTCAGAGGAGTTGCGTACCATGGGGAACCTTGTCTGGAGTTGAGAATTTTTCGACAGGTAAGTTCAAAATGTGTTGACAATTTTGTATGTCAGAAAGTAATGGTATATAACAAGTTAATTTTCTGCAATGGTTAATTGTAGGATTTGGTTTACTGATGAAAATTATCTTAAATTTACTAGTATAGTGGAAATATTCAGATGCATTAGAGCACAATGGATAACACACCTGTCAAGGGAAATGTGGGTTTTGTTTTTATTGACAGTTTTATGAGCAGTTAATGGGATTAAAGAGTTTTGAAAAGGTTTTTGAATGGCTGTTTGCTTACTTTGACAATTAAAGAGCATCTCAAAGACTTTCCAAAATTATTATAGGGCTCATGAGTTTTGTTCATAGCAGATATTCGGCCACTGGGCAAGGGAGGAATGGCGCAATCATAGAGGATATGAGGCACTATGGGGGGTGAGAGGGTAAAGGGTGAGGGCTGTTGTACAGATAACCCATGTACAGAACTGGGCGGATGTTCCAATCCATGAACATATGAACATACAAACTAGGAACAGAAGTAGGCCATTCGTTCCCTTGACCCTGCTCCTCCATTCAATAAGATCATGGCTGATCAGTTTGTGTTTTGAAGTCCACATTCCCATCTAACCCCGATAACCTTTGATTCCCTTGCCAAACGGGAATCTATCTCCCTCCACCTTAAAAATATTCAATAACCCAGCTCCACTCCCTTCTGAGGCAGAGTTCCAAATTTGCACAACCCTCTGAGAAAATAAAAATTCACCTCATCTCTGTCCTAAAGGGGCGATGTCTAATTTGAAAGCAATTCTGGACTCAGCCACAAGGGGAAACATCCTTCAAAGTCCACCTTGTCAAAATCATTCAGGATCTTACATACTTCAATCAAGTCACCCCTCAGTCTTCTAAACTCCATGGAAACAATCCAGTTCGTCCAACCTATTCTCATAAGAGAACCTGCTCATTCCAGATATCAATCTCGTAAACCTCTGAATCGCCACCTTAAATAAAATAAAAACTGCACACAGTTTTCAAGATCTGGTCTCACCAATGCCCCGTATAACATAACATCCGTACTTTTATAGCATTCCATTAGCCTTCTGAATTATTTGCTGTGCCTGTATGCTAACATTTTGTGACTCATGCACCAGAACATGTAGCTCCCTCTACATCTTGAAATTCTGCAGCCATTCTCCATTTAACTAATACTCTTTAGTATTCTTCCTGCCTCAGTGAACAACTTCATATTTTCCCACGTTACACTCTATATTCCAGATTTTTGTCCACTCACTCAACCTATGTAGATCCATCAGCAACCTCCTTACATCCTCTTCACAGCATACTGCCCGATCAATCTTTGTGGACGGCATGGCGGCACAGTGGTTAGCTCTGCTGCCTCACAGCACCAGCGACCTGGGTTCGATTCCAGCCTTGGCTCGTTGTCTGTGTGGAGTTTGCACATACTCTCTGTGTCCATGTGGGTTTCCTCTGGGTGCTTCGGTTTCCTCCTACAGACTAAAGATGCACAGGTTAGATGGTTTGGTCGTGCTAAATTTCCTCTAGTGTCCAGGGATATGCAAGTTACAGGGATGCCGTGGACCTTGGTGGAGTGCTCTTTTCAAGGGTTGGTGCAGATCCGATGGGCCAAATGGCCCCCTTCTGCACTGTAGGCATGCCATATGACATCGGCAAACTTAGCTACCATACCTTCACCCCCCTCATCTAAGTAATTGATACACATTGTAAAATGTTGAGGCCCCAGCACAGACCCCTACGGGACTCCACTTGTCAAATCTTGCCAATCAAAAAATGACCTATGTATGCATACTCTGTTTTCTGCCAGCCAACCAATCAGCTATCCATGCTAATATGTTATCCCCTACACCATGAGCTTTTACCGTCCCCAATAATCTTTGATGTGGCACCTTATCAAATGTCTTCTGGAAATCCAGTGCGTCTACAGCACCCCCCTCCCACTTACCCACAATGCATGTTAAGGCAGCACAGGACTCCAATAATTTGGTTCAACATGATTCCCCATTTTCGTGCTCTTTCCCGTGCTCTTTTATCTCAAAGTACCCTTCTAATCTTCCACCATGGCATTTACCCACCTCTGTTCACACCTAGGGCCCGCTTCCAGAGAAGCAGAGAAGCCCCATCCCAGCCAACCCTTGCCACCCCACAATGACAATAGCATTGGCCAGCACTGACAGTGAGAAAGTGAGACTATGACATCAGGAAGAAGTCAAATATTTTTAGGGGGCTTGGTAATAATGAGGCATTCAACTAAGGGAAGTGCAGTAACATTTGCAAACAGCGGGCCAATGTCAAACGGTCAGATTTCATGTGGCTGAACATCGGGAAAGTGGTGTCAAATATTGCATGATCAGTGGCAGCACGGTGGCGCAGTGGTTAGCATTGCTGCCTCACGGCACCGAGGTTCCAGGTTCGATCCCGGCTCTGGGTCACTGTCCATGTGGAGTTTGCACTTCTCCCCGTGCTTGCGTGGGTTTCGCCGCCACAACCCAAAGATGTGCAGACTAGGTGGATTGGCCACGATAAATTGCCCCTTGATTGGAAAAAAAAATAATTGGATAACTCTGAATTTTTTTTTTAATGTTGCATGATCAAATCTCCCAAAACACATCAAACCAAAGTTGGCAACCCTCCACCCAGCAATGCAGCATACTGGAGTGTCAGCCTCGACTTTGTGTTCAAGTCTCTGGCGTGGAAATTGAACCCACAACTTTACACATTGCATGGTCTCTGTGAGATATCCTTTATGCATTCCATCCCAAGTATACATGCTCTAAATCAAACAGGGTAGGTGTCCCCAATTGTATCATCGTCATAATTGAACAAACATGGTAGTCCAATTTTATCCCATTCATAATCCACCCACATGCTCATAATTGAAATTGGACCATCAGAATTATACAATACGTTCTGATAGGATCGAAAAACTCAACAAGCTTGTTTCCATTACTGCATTTATTTTAATCCGACATATTGCACTTGATAATCTCATTTCATTCACAGCAGCAACATTCCTCCAGGACATACGTTTTGTCAGTCCCAATTACCAGTACTACGGAGGTGTGTGACTCTTCAGACTTCAAAACACCTAATTGTTTAACCATACAGAAAATGCAGACAGATTTGCCAGTATCTAGTTCTTTCTAAATAACAACTAAATATTGTCAATTAATTGTGCAAAATGATCATAAAAAAAGTGATGAATTTCCCAATGACTGATGTAAATAATTTGCGTTCAGGATTTCCCATTTTAAGACGTTTACTGTAGCAAACAGACTAAAATCAACCTAAATCAAACACTATTTAATAGGCATCTAATACAGTGAACTGAAAAAAAAAGGTATTTCCACATTAACTAATTCAATCAAGATTCCTTTCACTGGAAACCACTCTTCTAGAAGATACATATGGTGGAATCTAACCAGAAAATGGCGAAGTGTCAGGATCTCATAGAAAACTGGTGTGGAACTCTCCGGTTCCACAGACCAGGGGCTGGATTCTCCGCCCCACCGCGCCACATTTGCATTTCACCCCGCTGGCTATGCCGGACGGTCAATAGGGTTTCCCATGGGCAGCCCCATGTCGCCGGGCTGCGGGCAAAACGGAGAATCCCGCCGGCGGAGAATCCAGCTCAGTTTCACGACCTCCTCTGTGCCTCGCAATTGTGCCAAGCAGGACACGATTGCCATCGGCTTGCGCGCTTTCCCTAAGCTCTTCCTATGGGTCTCTGTCAGGTTCTCCCACCAAGTATGCCCTATACTCCCGGGACCTGTTTCATCATTCGCACAAAATTCACTCCAAAGGGGCCATCCTTTCCCTTTGAGATATTTTCTGATCTCCTCTTCCAATACGGGACACTGTCCTACTCTACTGGTCGCTGCAACCTCAAATTCATGGGGGTTCATAAGGCGTTGCATTGCCTTCATTGCCATTTCTATCGCTATCTCTGGGGTCTCTACCGAATTTGGAACAGGGGATGATAAAGTGGTGATGTAAACATGGGTACGGCTTACGCTAATTTCCGGCCTACAAAACTCCCAAAAGTTTTACGCAACAAAATCTCTCAGGTTTACCTTATATCCCTGTTAGTACGCATGCAAATAACACACTTCCGAATCTTGGAGGTTTGATCCGTATTGTTATTACACTTGTGGTTTTTCTGTTTCCAATTGGATTCCAATTCAAATTTGGGTTCTCTCGGAGTGACTAGGCCACTTCTAGGTCGAACCCCATCAGAGTCACTAGTAAATGTTGCTCTCTCTGGTTGTTTCTAAATATGGCAGTCAATATGGTCGCCTTCCTTAATTTTAATTACGTTTGCTTCAGAGTCGGCAGGTATCTTTCGATATCGCCACAAGGTTCAAACCCGAATACTGATCAAAGAGTCGGTACACCAGTTAGTTAGTTCAAAGTCAGTACTATTTATTTACATACACAGCAATATATACTCATGCACGAAATACTACAGACTAAACTATCACCATGTCCGATAGCCATACCACAGCCCTCGGGGGCTTTGAGTCCCTCCATGCTAACAGTATTCGTCACCGGGCTACCAGGGAAGCAAAGGCCAGAACGTCGGCCTCTCTCTCCTCCTGGACGCCCGGGTCCTCCGAAACCCCAAAGATTACCACCTCAGGGCTCATTACCACCCCAGTTTTCAATACCTGGGACATGACATCTGTGAATCCCTGCCAATATCCCCTGAATTTAGGGCACGACCAGAACATGTGTACATGGTTAGCCGGCCCTCTGGCGCATCTAGCACACTTGTCCTCCAACCCAAAGTATCTGCTCATCCGGGCCACCGTCATGTGGGCCCGGTGCACGACCTTAAACTGGATCAGACTGAGCTTGGCACATGTTGCGGTCGTGTTTACTCTGCTCAGGGCTTCTGCCCAGATACCGTCCTCCATCTCCCCCTGAGCTCCTCCTCCCACTTAAGCTTCAGGTCCTCAGTCTGCGTATCCTCAGCTCCCATTAACTCCTTGTAGATGTCTGAGACTCTACCCTCTCCCACCTCTCCCCTAGAAACTATCCTGTCCTGCCTTCCCTTGCCGCGGGAGACGCAGGAAGGACGGCACCAGTCTGCGTATAAAATCCCGCACCTGTAAGTATCTAAAGTCGTTCCCTCTCACCAGCCCAAACTTCTCCTCCATGCTCGGAAAGCTCCCTTCCAGGAACAGATTTCCCATCCTCACAATCCCCGCCCTCCTCCACAGTCGATACCCCCCCGTCCATGTTCCCCGGGGCAAATCGGTGATTGGCGCAGATTGGGGTCCACACCGACGCTCTTACCTCCCCTACATGCCTCCTCCACTGGCTCCAGATCCGAAGAGCCACCACCACTATCGGGCTGGTGGGGTACCGTGCCGGCGGAAGCGGCAGAGACCCCGTGACCAGGGCTGCTAATCTAGTGCCCCTGCACGAAGCAGCCTCCATCCGCTCCCAAACCGATCCCGCACCCACCATCCATTTCCTTACCATCGCTATGTTGGCCGCCCAGTAATAGTTGCTGAAGTTCGGCAACGCCAGCCCTGCATCTCCTCTGTTCCTTTCAAGCATCACCCTCTTCACCCGCGGGGACTTCCCTGCCCAAACAAATCCCAGAATAATTTTATTCAGCCTCTTAAAGAAGGACCGCGGGATAAAGATGGGGAGACACTGAAAAACAAACAAGAACCGTGGGAGAATCGTCATCTTAACAGTCTGCACCCTCCCCACCAATGTCAGCGGGAGCACATCCCACCTCCGGACCTCCTCCCTCACTCGTTCCACCAGACAGGACAGGTTGAGCTTATGCAACTTGCCCCAGTCCCGTGCCACCTGAATCCCCAAATATCGGAAACTCTCCCCCACTAGCCTGAACGGCAACCCCTTCAGCCTACTCTCCTGCCCCCTCGCCTGAATTACAAACAACTCGCTCTTAGCCATGTTCAGTTTGTATCCGGAGAACCGGCCAAATTCCCACAGGGTTGCCATAATACCATCCATCCCCAACATTGGGTCCGATACATATAACAGCAGATCATCCGCGTATAACGAGACTCTATGTTCCACTCCCCCCCGGACCAGCCCTTTACAGCCCTCTCAGTGCAATTGCCAGCAGTTCTATGGCCAGCGCAAACAGCAGTGGGGAGAGAGGGCAGCCCTGTCTTGTCCCACGGTGCAGTCTAAAGTGGTCCAATGTTGTCCTGTTCGTCCTTACCCTCGCCTCCGGGGCCTGATATAATAGCCTAACCCAGTCGATGAACCCCGCCCCGAACCATCCTAGTACCTCCCACAGATAATCCCATTCGACCTGGTTAAAAGCCTTTTCAGCATCCATGGCTACCACTATCTCTACCTTCCTACTCTCCGGGGGCATCATAATCACGTAGAGGAGCCTTCTTAGGTTGCCCACCAGCTGCCTCCCCTTTACAAACCCGGTTTGGTCCTCCACAATTATATCCGGTACACAGTCCTCAATTCTAGTCGCCAAGATCTATGCCAGTAACTTGGCGTCTACGTTGATCAAAGAGATCGGCCTGTGTGACCCACAAGCCTCCGGGTCCTTATCCCGTTTCAGAATAAGCGAGATGGTGGCCTGCGACATCGTCGGGGTAAACTCTCGCTGTCTCTTGCCTCGTTCAAGACCCTGACCAGCAGCGGCCCCACTATCCCAGCAAATATTTTGTAAAACTCCACTGGATACCCATCCGGCCCCGGGGCTTTACCCGACTGCATGACCTTCAGGCCCCCCAATACCTCTTCGATCCTGACCAGGGGCCCCAGTCCGTCCACCAACCCACTCTCCACTCTTAGGAAGTCCAAAGATGTGCAGGTTAGGTGGATTGGCCATGATAAATTGCCCTTAGTGTCCAAAATTGCCCTTAGTGTTGGGTGGAGGTGGTGACCTTGGGTAGGGTGATCTTTCCAAGAGCCTGTGCAGACTCAATGGGCCGAATGGCCTCCTTCTGCACTGTAAATTCTATGACAATCTATGATTAATCTAGGACAAAGGTTCGGCACAACATTGTGGGCCGAAGGGCCTGTTCTGTGCTGTATTTTTCTATGTTCTATGTTCTAAGGTCAGTCCGTCCAGGAATCGCCTCATCCCCCCCGGTCCCCCGGGGGGTTCCGAAGTGTACAGCTTCCTATAAAAATCCCTAAAGACCTTGTTCAGCCCTGTCGGGTCACCCACTAATTACCCTCCCCATCCACTATGCTCCCTATTTCCCTAGCCGCTTCCCTCTTCCTTAGTTTTTGCGCATTCTACTGGCCGTCTCCCCAAGCTCATAAATCGCACCTTTTACCTTTCTAAGTTGCTCTACAGCCTTGCCTGCAGTCAGCACCCCAAATTCGGCCTGCAGCCTCTGTCGTTTCCTGAGTAACTCTGGCCTCGGGGATTCCGCGCAACTCCTGTCCGTCTGTCGAAGTTCCTTAATCAGTCGGTCCGTCTCTGCCCTACCTGTCCTGTCCCTGTACGCCCGGATTGAAATCAGCTCCCCTCTCACCACAGCCTTCAGTGCCTCCCAGAGCACCGCTGCCGAGACTTCTCCAGTATCGTTCACCTGCAGGTAATTCTGCATGCACTTCCTCAGCCTCTCGCACACCGCGTCGTCCGCGAATAATCCAACTTCCAGCCTCCATGGTGGGTGCTGAAAGCTGTCCTTACAAAACTGCAGGTCTACCCAGTGCGGAACATGGTCCGATATGGCAATTGCTGAATATTCTGCCCCCACCATTCCAGCCAGCAGGTCCCTACTCACAACAAAGTAGTCAATTCGGGAATACACCTTGTGGACGTGGGAGTAGTACGAGAGCTCCCTCGCCGTCGGCCGACTAAATCGACATGGATCTGCTCCCCCCCGTTTGCTCCATGAACCCTCTCAGTTCCTTTGCCATCGCTGGCAACCTGCCCGTTCTTGAACATGACCGGTCCAGGTTCGGGTCCAGGACTGTATTAAAGTCCCCGTCCATGATCAGCTTACGCGAGTCCAAGTCAGGGATCTTCCCTAGCATCCTCCTAATAAAATCCACATCGTCCCAATTAGGGGCATACACACTGACCAGGACTACTCTCACCCCTTCGGGCTTACCCCTCACCATAACAAACCTACCACCCCCATCCACGACTGTGCCCTCCGCCTCAAATTGTAACCTTTTATTCATCAGGATCGCAACCCCCCTCGTCTTAGAATCAAGCCCCGAATGAAAGACCTGACTGACCCAGCCCTGCCTTAACCTAACCTGGTCTGCCACTTTCAGGTGCGTCTCCTGCAGCATGACTGTGTCCGCCTTCAGAACCCGCAGATGCGCAAACACACACGCCCTCTTCACTGGCCCGTTTAACCCTCTAACATTCCAGGTGATCAGCCTGGTTGGGGGGCACTTCGCCCACCTCCCCTTTGCCGATCAGCCATCCCCTTTCCTTGGCCAGCCCCCCAGCCATGTGCCGCGCTTCATTTGGCCCGCCTCCTGACCGGCTCCACCCATGATCTCCTCACTGTTGCCATGCCCAGTTTCCATCCCCGTCAGCAGAATGACTTCCCCCCTCCACCCCCCCTAGCAACACCATCCTATCACCTAACCCCTGCTCTAATCTAACTATATGCACACCCCCCACCTCTGCTTCCGTTGACTAGCCCCACTCAGCTAGCCTGGGGCTCCCAGCCTCGGCGCCAGCACGTCTCCCACCCATTGTTCCCAGTCACCCCTCCCCCGACCCATCCATACCACTTCCCCAGTTCAGCCCTACTTAAGAAAACACTCTATACAAGTCATAAACAACCCCCACAATAGCACAATTCAAGTTAAACAAGGCAAAAAATAAAGAGATAAGAAATAACAGGCACTCTCAGTCCTTCCCATACAGACACAGAAAAAGATTGCACAAAGTTCCCATGAAGCATCCATCTTAACCCAACCCTTTTAACTGTTTTCTTTATTATTTTCCCCCCAGCCAAACTCCAACTAATCAAAGAGCCCAAAAAGGAACCATTCAGGTGAACCTCGCAAAAAGCACGTTAAAAAAACCACATCTCTACCACCTTCCAACCCCTTAAAAAGGTCAAAAAAAGAAACAACAAAAACGGACCCAAACATGCAGGCACTTTTCAAAACGGGAGACACCACCTATACTTAAAAGTTCTAACATGAGTCCAAACGCCCTCAGCTCAGGGCCAGGCCTTGCTTCTTAACGAAGTCCATCGCCTCTTCGGGTTCCTTGAAATAGTGGTGCTGACTCTCATACGTAACCCACAGTCTCGCCGGAAAAAGCAGCCCGAATTTCACCTTGTTTTTATACAGTATCTCCTTCACCTGCCTGTAGCCTCCCCTCCTCCTGGCCACCTCTGCGCTCAAATCTTGGTAAACACGCAGGGTGGTATTGTCCCAAGTACAGCTTCTTGTGCTCTTTGCCCATTGCAGCACCCGTTCCTTGTCCAGGTACCTGTGAAAGCGTACCACCATCGCTCGTGGGGTACCCCCTCGTCGCAGCTGCCTCACCTGCACTCTGTGTGCCCTGCCCACCACCGGCGGGCACGGGAACACCTCGTTCCCCAGCAACTTCTGAAACATACCGTCCACATACGCTGCAGCGTCCAGCCCCTCTGCCCCCTCCGGGAGGCCCACGATTCTCACGTTCTGCCGGCGAGATCTGTTGTCCAGGTCCTCCAGCCTTTCCAGAAGCACTCTTTGCTGGTCCCTCAACCTCCGAATCTCCACATCCCCCACCGTTTGAAAGTCATCCTGCTCCTCCATTGACTTCTCCAACTGCTGGAGCTTCTCAGCCTGATCATCCGCCTTTTTTTCCATCCGGTCAATCGACTTCTGTAGCGACTCCAAGTTTCACGCTTCAGAGCCAAAAAGTCCTCCTGCATAGTCTGCAGCAGCTGCTCCATTGTGGGCTGGGCTGTCGGTGCCTTGCTCTGGACACCAGCCATGCTGGTCTCTCTCACAGCCTCCACTGTGCCCTTATCGACCACTTCTTCTGTTTACAGTCCCTCCGGCTTCTTAGGTCCATACAATTCTGTATGGGTCCTGTGCCTGAGTACTATTGCTTTCCAGTTCCGCGCTCAAAAGCGCAAAAAAGTCAGGGGAAAGGGTCCAAAAGTCCGACCGAGATGGGAGCCACCAAATGTGCGACCTACTCCCTCATAGCCGCCACCGGAATGTCCCAGATAGTAGAGGTCTTGAACAAGTACTTTTCTTCAGTATTTACGAATGAGAGGGGCCATATTGTTGGAGAGGAGAGTGTGAAACAGACTGGTAAGCTCGAGGAGATACTTGTTAGGAAGGAAGATGTGTTGGGCATTTTGAAAAACTTGAGGATAGACAAGTCCCCCGGCCTGACGGGATATATCCAAGGATTCTATGGGAAGCAAGAGATGAAATTGCAGAGCCGTTGGCAATGATCTTTTCGTCCTCACTGTCAACATGGGTGGTATTAGGAGATTGGAGAGTGGTGAATGTCGTGCCCCTGTTCAAGAAAGGGAATAGGGATAACCCAGGGAATTACAGGCCAGTTCGTCTTACTTTGGTGGTAGGCAAAGTAATGGAAAGGGTACTGAGGGATAGGATTTCTGGGCATCTGGAAAGACACTGCTTGATTAGGGATAGTCAGCATGGATTTGTGAGGGGTAGGTCTTGCCTCACAAGTCTTATTGAATTCTTTGAGGAGATGACCAAGCATGTGGATGAAGGTAAAGCAGTGGATGTAGTGTACATGGATTTTAGTAAGGCATTTGATAGGGTTCCCCATGGTAGGCTTCTGCAGAAAGTAAGGAGGCATGGGATAGTGGGAAATTTGGCCAGTTGGATAACGAACTGGCTAACCGATAGAAGTCACAGAGTGGTGGCGAATGGCAAATATTCAGCCTGGAGCCCAGTTACCAGTGGCGTACCGCAGGGATCAGTTCTGGGTCCTATGCTGTTTGTGATTTTCATTAATGACTTGGATGAGGGAGTTGAAAGGTGGGTCAGTAAATTTGCAGTCGATACGAAGATTAGTAGTGTTGTGGATAGTGAGGACAGCTGTTGTCGGCTGCAAAGAGACATAGATAGGATGCAGAGCTGGGCTGAGAAGTGGCAGATGGAGTTTAACCCTGAAAAGTGTGAGGTTGTCCATGTTGGAAGGACAAATATGAATACGGAATACAGGGTTAACGGTAGGGTTCTTGGCAATGTGGAGGAGCAGAGAGATCTTGGGGTCTATGTTCATAGATCTTTGAAAGTTGCCACTCAAGTGGATAGAGCTGTGAAGAAGGCCTATTGTGTGCTAGCGTTCATCAGCAGAGGGATTGAATTTAAGAGGCATGAGGTGATCATGCAGCTGTACAAAACCTTGGTAAGGCCACATTTGGAGTACTGTGTGCAGTTCTGGTTGCCTCATTTTAGGATGTGGAAGCTTTGGAAAAGGTGCAAAGAAGATTTACCAGGATGTTGCCTGGAATGGAGAGTAGGTCTTACGAGGAAAGGTTGAAGGTGCTAGGTCTTTTCTCATTAGAACGGAGAAGGAGGAGGGAGGATGTGATAGAGGTTTATAAGATGATCAAGGGAATAGATAGAGCAGACAGTCAGAGACTTTTTCCCCGGGTGGAACAAACCATTACAAGGGGACATAAATTTAAGGTGAATGGTGGAAGATATAGGGGGGATGTCAGAGGTAGGTTCTTTACCCAGAGAGTAGTGGGAGCATGGAATGCACTGCCTGTAGAAGTAGTTGAGTCGGAAACATGAGGGACCTTCAAGCGGCTATTGGATAGGCACATGGATTACGGTAGAATGATGGGGGGTAGGTTAATTTGTTCTTAATCTAGGACAAAAGTTCGGCACAACATCGTGGGCCGAAGGGCCTGTTCTGTGCTGTATTTTTCTATGTTCTATGTTCTATTACCTCCCATCCTTTCCCATCTCCCGTACCAGTCTCTGCCCTCCTTGATCCCAACCAACACCCATCCTCCTTCCGAGCCACTGCAGTCCTCCCAAGACAGCAGCAATTCCCTGTACCTTCCCACTCACACTTTCCATCTGCCCCTTCTTGGTCCCTTTAATAAATTACTGATTTTGATCATGCTCAAATCTTTAGGCCAAACTACTTTCCACTGTATTGCAATGAACTGAATGGGGGCCAACAAAGAGGAACAATGAACAATGGGTTCAGACAGCATGTCGGAAAATAACCAAATTTACGAACTCAACCTTTTCTTGCTCTGACTAAACAGCTGCAAACACAAACAACAGCTGCCTTCCACAAGGTGGACAGGAATCTTACAAAACACAACAAAATAAAACACAACATGCATCTATATAGCCTCAGGATGACCCGCAGGGCTTTCCAGCAGCTCATAATCTCCTGGTATTCCCAGCGTCACATTTGGGGGGTACCCCAATGATGCCCTGGTAATCCCTCTTGGACGTTCTCACGTAAGGCTTTACCCGGCATTGCACAGACGTGCTAACTTCTGGACAACTGTGCTGGGCTGGGAACCATCCAACCAAAGTGATTTAAATCACTAACGTGGGTGGTTCTGCCAGTTTTATCCTGATAGTTACTCTGAAGAGTTAGAACGCAAAAAACACTTCAAACACCAGAGTAAGTGTTTAAAAAAACCAGACACAGCCTCGCAATGGACATCCCACACACTCACACATGATGCCCCCGGGGGACCCATCACACCACGTCCACCACCCCCCTGCAGTTCCAACCCCTCCCCCTTCCTGGTCTGACCCCACCTGACCTGACCTCACCCCACCCCACCAACCCCCCCCCCCCTCCCCCCCATTTTCTCAGATAACCCCCCCCCCCCTCCTCCTGGACTGACCTCCCCCCTGGTGGTTCCCCAGGCAGTACATTAGGAATGGAGGTGGCCTGCTGTGACTCCTGCCCTGCAGCCATCCTCGGGAGCGACCGGGTCTGGATGGGCCCCGCTGTCTTCCTGCTGTCACAGGTGGCATGATGCCACCCTGGTCTGCCCGCTACCCATTGGATGCACCAGGGACAGATGGGGGGGATTCAGGGATGCTGCAGTCTTCCGGCACCTCCCTTTCAGGAGTTATCGGCATGGGCCCCATTATCTCCTCCTCCCTCAGGATGCCCGATGGCCCCCAGGCTACTCCTTTAGACGGGGGTGCAGCCTGAGCAAGCTCCAGGGGCTCCGCCGGCACCTGGCGCTGCCAGTCCTGGAGGCCCGCCCTCATATCGAACAGGATCTTCACGCTCGCGGCCACGGAGCACAGGGAGTGTGCCACGTTGCTCAGGAACCGTGCCACATCCTCTGGGACTGTTTCATGCCCCCCTGTGTCTGGTTCAGGTCAGCCAGTGCCAGGCCAATGCTGTCATCGCCCGCAGCCATGGCCCATTGTGACTGGGCCAAGCTCTGGAACGCCGCAGCAATGTCCACGTGGTCCTGGTACATGGCTGCTGTGACATGGCTGCCCTGTCCTGTGCCTCAGCCAACACCTGCATAGAGTGCCCCAGACCTTGGCCATCTTGACCCATGGACCAAGGCCTCCACGAAGGACACCACCCGTGTGGTGTTGGCCTGGGTGGTACACATTGACGGCACCATCTCCTGCTCCTGTAGGCGGTTGGATTCCTCCAACTGCACCTGCAGGCGCTGGACGGTTGCTGACTGCCCCTCACATAGTCCCCGGCTCTGCGCCTGCACCTCCAACATCGATGGGACCGCCATTTCCAGAAACCCAAGGCCCTTCTAGACGGTAGCTTGTCCCTGGGGTCGAGCCGCCCTCCCACCATCTGTCTCCTCGGGGGTTCCTACCTTCACTTGATGTACCGCAGCATGTGTGTGACCAGGCCAGTAAAGTTTGTTTTATGAAGAGACACAAGAGAGTGTGTTATGCTCACACCATCGTAGGGAAATCCAGCAATAGACATGTGAAGTGGTAAACCTCCTCGAAAGATTTGTTTGGAAATAGGGTTGATTGGAAAACACTCACTTTTGTTGATATTCAATTAATAGCTAGAGAATAAGCCAAAGGTGCTGAGAATATTCATTATGTCATTAATGCAGGCAATAGGGTTAGTAATATGTAAAAGGTCATAATTATACAAGACCATAAGGCCATAAGACATAGGAGCAAAATAAAGCCATTTGGATCATCGAATCTGCTCTGCCATTCAATCATAGTTAATGGGCGAAATTCTCCCCCAACGGCGGGATGCCCGCCGACTGGCGCCAAAGCCGGCGCCAATCAGACGGGCATCACGCCGGCAAAAAGGTGCGGAAGTCTCCGCATCTTTGGCGGCCTAGCCCCAACATTGAGGGGCTAGGCCGACGCCGGAGGGATTTCCGCCCCGCCAGCTGGCGGAAATGGCGTTTGTTGCCCCGCCAGCTGGCGCGGAAATGCGGCGCATGCGCGTGAGCGTCAGCGGCCGTTGTCAGTTTCCCAGCGCATGCGCGGGAGCGTCAGCGGCCGCTGTCAGTTTCCCGCGCATGCGCAGTGGGGAGAGTCTCTTCCAGCTCTCCGCCATGGTGGAGGCCGTAGCGGAGGCGGAAGGGAAAGAGTGCCCCCACGGCACAGGCCCGCCCGTGGATCGGTGGGCCCCGATCGCGGGCCAGGCCACCGTGGGGGCACCCCTCAGGGTCAGATCGCCCCGCGCCCCCCCCCCAGAACCCCGGAGCGCGCCCACGCCGCCTGGTCCCGCCGGTAAATACCAGGTTTGATTTACATCGGTGGGACAGGCAATTCCTGGGCGGGACTTCGGCCCATCCGGGCTGGAGAATCCAGCGGGGGGTCCCGCCAACCGGCGCGGCCGGATTCCCGCCCCCGCGCAATCTCCGGGAGCGGAGACTTCGGCGGGGGCAGGGGCGGGATTCACGGCGGCCAACGGCCATTCTCCGACCCGGCGGGGGGTCGGAGAATGACGCCCAATATGTTTCTCATCCCTATTCTCCTGCCTTCTCCCCATAACCTCTGATCCCCTTATTAATCATGAAACTATTGTGGTGATATCATGGTTATGTTGTAATTCACCAACTGACCACTAGGAGTCTCATTAGTATATAAGTGAATGCGAGAGTCAGGTGACCCCTCAGACTGGCTGGAGGAAGCTGAAGAGAGAGGTTGCTGGTGCTTGATCTTACTATTATTTATCTGTTGTTTTGTATATAGTTTACCCACAGTTAATGTTAATAAATTGTTTATAGCTTTAGCTACAAGCGTTCTTGTAATATAAATCAGGCCATCTGACAAGAACATTACAACCATCTATCTTAAGGCCACTCAGTGACTTGGCCTCCACAGTCTTCTGCAGAAATGAGTTCCACAGATTCACCACCCTCTGGCTGAAGAAAGTTCTCCTCATCTCAGTTTTAAAAGATCATCCCTTCAGTCTGAGACTATGCCCTCGACTTCTAGTTTTTCCTACTAGTGGAAACATCCTCTCCACGCTCACTCTATCTAGGCCTCTCAGTATTCTGTAAGTTTCAATGAGATCCCCCCTCATCCTTCTGAACTCCCATCGAGTACAGACCCAAAGTGTTCAACCGCTCCTCATATGACAAGTCCTTAACTCCGGGGATCATTCTTGTGAATCTCCTCTGGACCTTCTCCAAGGTCAGCATATCATTTCTTAGATACATGGCCCAAAACTGCTCACAATATACCAAATGGGATCTGACCAAAGCCTTATACACCCTCAATAATACATCCCTGCTCTTGAATCCTAGCCCTCATGACATGAATGTTAACATTGTATTTGCCTTCCTAACTGCCAATGAATCTGCATGTTAAGTTTAAGAGAATCCTGAGCTAAGTCTCCTACGTCCTTTTGTGCTTCTGATTTTTTAAGCCTCTTCCCATTTAGAAAATAGTCTGTGCCCCAATTCCTACTTCCAAAGTGCATAACCTCACACTTTTCCACTTTGTATTTCCTCAGCACCTTCTCCTTAGTGATGGCCACTACTCTCACCTCTGCCCCCTGATTCTCCTGAAGTTCTGGTATGTCACTGGTGTCTCCCACTGTGAAGACTGATGCAAAGTAACTATTCAGTTCCTCTATAATTTCTTTGTTCCCTATTACTACTTCTCCAGCCTCATTTGCCAGTGGCCCAATGTCTATTCTTGCCTCTCTCTTACCTTTTATATATTGAAAAAAAACCTCTTGCAATCTTCTTTTATATTACTAGTTAGCTTACACTCATATTTCATCTTCTTCCCCCCTTATTGCATTTTTTAGTTGTCGTCTGCTTGCTTTTAAAGGCTTCCCACTCTTCTGGCTTCCCATTAAGGTGAGGATGTGTAAGGACACACTGGCTTCACACCAGCTCGGTGGGTACCTTTTAACAGCATTGGCAGCTTTAAGGCTATGGACTGGAGTTCTATCGCCAGGACAACTAGGAGTGGAGACATTGATGGGTTCCCTTGGATAGAGGGAAGTACACTGAATATAGAGAGTTAGTGTGCGCACTTGCGATGGGGGAGTTGTAGAGAAGAAAATTCAAGAAATAAATTTTGAACCAAACCCAAATTTATCCAAAATTGTAAACAAATAATTCCACTCAGTCAAAGGCCCTCTCCGCATCCAGAGAGACAACAATCTCAGCGTCAGTCATGACCGTTGGGAAAAGAATAATGTCAAGAAGGCGACGTACATTGGAGAATAAATGGTGCCCCTTCACAAAGCTAGTTCGGTCATCAGATATTATGCCAGAAATACAGGCTCTAATCGGCATGCCAACAATTTAGCCAACAGCTGTACGTCCGCATTTAAAAGAGAGAAAGGCCAGTATGAGCCACATTCTGCAGGGTCTCTGTCTTTTTTGAGTATAAGCGAGATGGAAGCTGATGTCAGTGTCGGTGGCAGAGAGCCTGAGGTAATGAACATATCTAGTAATAAGGGAGCGAGTTGAGCACAGAACTTTTTATAAAAGTCAATAAGAAAGCCACCAGGGCCTGAGGCCTTGCCACTCTGCATTGATTTAATACGGTTTGTTATCTCATTCAGACGCAAAAGATCCTCCAAGTCTCTACTCATATCTGCATCCACAGAAGGGATGTCCAAATTATTTAGAAAGTCAGCCTGTGCAATGCTATCCGAGATGGTTCTGATGTATAAAGGTTACAGTAAAAAGCGCAGATCGAGTTAATATCCAAGGGGGTCATAAACATAGAACATACAGGGCAGAAGGAGACCATTCGGCCCATTGAGTCTGCACCGACCCACTTAAGCCCTCACATCCACCCTATCCCCGTAACCCAATAACCCCTTCTAATCTTTTTGGACACTAAGGGCAATTTATCATGGCCAATCCACCTAGGAATCCCTCGGCACCCTGGCGGCAATTATCGGGAGTACCTACTACCTTGCCACCCTGCGGGCTGCATGGTGTCTGGTTGATGCTGCCAAATGGCGGGGCTCGAAGGAGGGAATGAGGGAGGAGGCTGAAGGTGGGTTCCGGGGGGGGTGATTAGTGGGGGATGGGGCCCTGCCTGCAACCTGCAATCAGGGGTGGGGGTTGCTGCAGGGGGTTGAGATTGGAACATCCTTTAAAAGGGGTGCCACAGTCTCAGATGTGCAGGGCATGTCCGAGAGATTAGATCCCGTTCCTCTCAGCTGCAGCGCAGATTCCCGCTTCCAGTGGGATTGATTCGCAAAATAATGGTTTCCAAGTGCCAAATTGCCTGCAGCAACAGAGATTAGTCCTGATTCTTCACTGACGGGAACACTTAAACTCCAGTATGGAGAATTCCGGCCTTTTTTAAGGGGGAAACTACATTCTTTAGTTAATCAAAATTACCATCCCTACTTTTGCCATTAAAGTTGAAATGAAACACCTTGTCGACCTAAACTTTACGTAATCTGGTGTGAGCATTAACAGAAAGGCGTGTCTCCTGAAGGAATGCAATGTCAGTGTTAAGGCTTTTGAGATGTGAAAGCACTTTGGGACGATTAACTGGGCCATTCAGATCCCAACATTCCACGTAACTAGTCTGACTGGGAGGCCTGTACCACGCTGGCCACCTAAGCTAGTCATGCGTATCGGACGACTTTACCAACAGATCAGAGGAATGAAAGAAAAAGAAAACAAGACCACGTGGGTCCATTACACAAAGAGAATAGCCAAATACAAAAAGATCCTTGGTTACTGTCAGCATAAAAAATCCCTCCCATCCTCCCTCCTGCTTCAGAACAATCACTCAACGCCCAAACCAATCAGACAAAAAAACGAACATTGTGATAATAATCCTTTAACTAATTAAAACAGCAAATCAAATCCTAAAGTTGATTTGTTATGTTGTAGGTGTAACATAAGCGGCTTCCTTGTGATGCACTTGACAAAGGAAGGTTCAGACGTGGAGATAACTTCAACATGTTTATTAAACTATTTACACTTCTATTACTTGGGTTCGACACTACTGCTAATCCTACTATAGCTACCCAGACTGACTAACCAGTTGCTGCAATCCACGTGGTGGGTGTAATATTGAATCAACCCTGTGTCTCTACTCACTGACTGTCTCCACTGGAAAGAGGCAGATCATGTGTGTGGTGTCCTTTATATATGGGTTGGTGTAATGCCCCCCTGTGGTCATGTCACCCCAGTGTGCATCGTGAATGTCCATTGGTCGCATCCTATCTAACTGATCTATTGGTTGAGTGTGTGTGTGTGATGTTTCTGGTGCTTCCTCTAGTGTCTAGCTAGCCTACATGCATTTACATTGATGCACATCACCACAAAGCTCACCTGACGAGAGTAGGTATCCCATCTTACTTAGCATCCAGTGACTAAACAATCTCATCAGAAGGGCACGCCCCCGACGCATGAACTACACTGTGACATACGCCATTGAAAAGTTGCATATTATAGCAGCACAATAAAAGCTCAGATACATCGCAACAATCAAACAAGTCATGAAAGCAAATTACTGCAGATGCTGGAATCTAAAACCGAAAGAGAAAATGCTGGAACATCTTAGCAGAGATCTGTAAACAGAAAAAGAGCTAACGTTTTGAGTCCAGATGATCCTTTGTCAAAGCTCAAGTACTTAGGATTTGAGCATATTAAGTGTCTGATAGAGGCGTTCAAGCACATGATAGCCGGGAACAACTTGGTTTGAAATGAGAAAGTCGTCCATAGATCCACGTTCAACAGGTCCATCTTTAGTGACCCCAATGTAGGCAAAAATGACCGGGGGTGGGATTCTCCGATATCGGCGCGATGTCCGCCTACCGGCGCCCAAAACGGCGCAAATCCGACCTGCATCGCGCCGCTCCAAACGTCGCAAAGTCTCCGGCCCGGAATGGGTTAGCAGCGACGTGACGCTATCCGCGCTGGCTCACGCCGTGCGGCGTCATGCACGCCGCACGGCATGACGGCTCATAAGACGCGCTGCTCCCCCCACCCGACCAGAAGACCCGACCGGATGGCTGCCCGCCGCTCAGCCCCGAGGTTCCAGTCCCGCAAAATTGAGGCGCTCCTGGACGCAGTGGAGCAGAGGAGGGAGGCCCTGTATCCCGGACACGGCCGCAGAGTCGCCCCACGCCACAGCTGGCGTCTGTGGAGGGAGGTGGCAGAGGCCATCAGCGCTGTGGCCCTGACACCACGGACAGGCACCCAGTGCCACAAGAAGGTGAACAACCTCGTCAGGGCAGCCATGGTGAGCACCCCCCCTGCCCGATATCCACATCCCCCATATCCCCCCTCTCCCATATACCCCCTCCCCATATCCCCCTCCCCCATATCCCCCCTCCCCATATCCCCCTTCCCCCATATCCCCCCTCCCCATATCCCCCCTCCTCCATAGCCCCCCTCCCCCATATCCCCCCTCCCATATCCCCCATATCCCCCTCCCTCATATCCCCCATATCCCCCCTCTCCCATATACCCCCTCCCCATATCCCCCTCCCCCATATCCCCCCTCCCCATATCCCCCTTCCCCCATATCCCCCCTCCCCATATCCCCCCTCCTCCATAGCCCCCCTCCCCCATATCCCCCCTCCCATATCCCCCATATCCCCCTCCCTCATATCCCCCATATCCCCCCTCCCCCATATCCCCCCTCCCCCATATCCCCCTCCCCATGTCCCCCATATCCCCACTCCTCCGTATCCCCCCTCCCCCATATCCCCAAGTGAATCCAGCCCTAACCTTAACCTCTGCAATACACGCGCAACCGATGGCGTGCATTCATATACCTGCCTAACACTGTTGCCTTTTACCCCTGCCACCACCCCCCACAGGAGAAGCGCGCACACAACACCAGGGATCATGTGAGGACTGGAGGAGGCCCCGCTGATGAGAGGCCACTGACCGAACATGAGGAAAGGGCCCTGGAACTGGCTGGCAGACCTGAGGACCGGGAGGTTGCTGATGCAGAGGTCGGGGGCATACTAGCAAGTGAGCCACCGACAGCCCATCCCCATATCCCCCCTCCCCCATATCCCCCTCCCCCATATCTCCCCTCCCCCATATCACCTGATCACTGCCTGATGTCTAACCATGCATGCTTCATTGTGTATCGCAGGACCAAACGTCGAGGCACCCATCCCCGCAGATGCAGACCGCCCGCAGGATGCCCCTCGGAGACCACGGGAGACGGAGAGACCCGGACCCTCTGGCATGCGACGCCCGCACGATGCCCCTCGGAGACCACGGGAGACGGAGAGACCCGGACCCTCTGGCATGCGACGCCCGCACGATGCCCCTCGGAGACCACGGGAGACGGAGAGACCCGGACCCTCTGGCATGCGACACCCACACGATGCCCCTCGGAGACCACAGGAGACGGAGAGACCTGGAGCAACAGGGAGACGGCGCCCCCTTCTCATGCGGGTGCGGCGACGCAGGCGTGTGCCACCCAGCGACGAGAGGGGCAGCCACAGGCCCCCGTCACAGCCGAGCCACGAAACCACAACCCAGGACACCCCTATCCAGGAAACTGAAATACAGGACAGTGGCACAGATTGGATGGGCGGAGACGAACCGCCACCCCAAAGTGCCATGGACTCACAGTCGGACGATGCGCACGACACAACGCCACTGCTGTCACCAACACCCTCCACCATCGCAGAGACGCTCACCTCGGTTGGGCACTTTAGTGATGAGGCGTCTGGTACACTCACTGGTGCGCACAACACAGCTGTCCCGGTACAGCAGGTGGAGGTAGGAGCAGCAGAGGGGCCGGGCGGTCGGAGGGCAGCCCGGCGCATGCGAACATCTGCCGCCAGATGGATCCCGGGTTCCTGGAGTTACCACACCCACCCATAGGTCCGATGCAACACCGAACCTGGGACGAGGGAAGAGGGTGACGGCCAGCTTGCGGCGGCTGCAGTCGCAGGTGGAGGAGTCCACCCGCGTCCAGGAGCTGGCAGTGGTGCCGGTCATGCGTGCTACCCAGGCCGACACCGCACAGGTGGCGTCCGCGGTGGAGGCAATGGGTGCGACGTTGTCAGGCATGGGGAGCAGTATGCGAGGCCTGGGGCCTTCCGTGCAGGCGGCGTCTGTGGCCCAGGACATGGCTGCCCTCTCACAGGAGGCCATGAGCCAGCGCCAGCGGCAGATGGAAGAGGGGCTCAACTCCGTGACCCAGTCTCTGAAGGCAATGGCCCAGTCTCAGCAGGCCATCGCTGAGGGCATCGGCGCCATTGCCCATGTGCGAGCCGGCGTCGGACAGTCACAGACAGGGTTTGCCAACCCCCTGAGCTCCAGGGCTGCAAACCTGCAGACCCCTGTCGATACCAGCACGGGCCTCCAGGACTGGCAGCGCCAGATGTCGGGGAGGTGTCGGGGAGGTGTCGGATGGCCAGTCCGTTCTCACCCCCCACCAATGTAGAGGCCTGGGGGCCATCGGGCACCCCGAGGGAGGAGGAGGTGCTGGGGCCCATTCCAGGTCCCATTGTAGGGGAGGTCCCGGAACACCTCAACACCTCGGGCACCCCCCCTTCCGTCCCAGGTGCATCGGGTGGGCAACGGGCAGGACAGGCTGGCAGCTCGCCATCCCAGTCGCCCGGGCCGCAGCCTGGCCCATCTAGGCCAGGACGCCCCAGGAAACGGCCGCCAAAGGGATCCCGTGTCAGAGGGCAGGAATCACAGGAGTCCACCTCCAGTTCTGCTGTACCGTCTGGGGAACCACCTAGGCGTAGTCAAAGGGCCCGTAAGGCCAAACAATTAGACACTGAGAAAGTTGGCACGGGTGCAGGGCACGTGCATGAACTCCTTTCGTTATTAAAGTCAATGTTACACCTACAGAAGCTGCCTTTGTGCTCTGTCCAAAGCGTGCGGGGGTGTCATGTACGTTGAGCGTCAAGTGTGTGTGTGAGGGGTGGTCTTACCTCAGCCCCAGGTGAGTCTGCCCCCTTCCCCCTGGGCCGCCATCAACATCCCCCCGGGCAGAGGACGGGACCGTGCGCTGCAGTGTCACAGCCGCATGCAGGGATGGTCAGGGTGGATGGTGGTACTGTGGCCATGGGTCAGACATCGTCCAACGATGTGGAGCCAGGAGCTCATCGCAGGGCGGGTTGTCATCATCCTCCATGGCCTGCAAAAGACACGCGTCCACCGGCAACTGTGGGAACCCGGCCGTTGTGCCGCAGGTGGATCGGCAGTGGGGGGGTGGTGTGCATGCGGGCGGGGTGGGTGGGGTTGGGGTGCTGGGTGGGTGGATGGGTGGGGGGTGTGGGTGGTCGGGTGTTGCCATGGTGTGCGGTCTGTGGCCATACTACCCGCTTCCCACGCCCATCTAGTCAGTGAAGCGGGCGTCTATCAGCCTGTCCCGTGCCCCCTGGCCCAGCCGGTAACGGTGGACAGCCACCCGCCCATGTCTAGCCCATCTGCCCTGACCATTGCCCCCATCCCCCTCATCTGGGGAGGACTGCGCCTCTTCCTGCTGCTCCTCCACTCCGCCGTCCTCTGCCTGCGGCACATCGCCCCTCTGCTGAGCTATATTGAGCAGGACGCAGCACACCACAATGATGCAGCCGACCCTATCTGACCGATACTGGAGGGCGCCCCCAAAGAGGTTCAGGCACCTGAAACGCATCTTCAGCACGCCAAAGCACCTCTCTGTCACTCCCCTTGTCGCTACATGAGCATCATTGTAGCGGTTCTCCGCCTCATTGCGTGGCCTCCGTATCGGCGTCATCAGCCACGATCGCAATGGTTAGCTCCTGTCGCCCAGCAACCAGCCCCTCAGCCGGGGATGGCGTCCCTCATACATGCCGGGGGTTTATGACCGCGACAACACGTATGAGTTGTGTACACTGCCCAGGTAACGTGCGCAGACGGCCTTGTTATCTGCAGGTGGCCGCACGGCGACGTGCATCCCATCGATCGCGCCCTGGACCATGGGGAACCCGGCCACGGCAGAGAAGCCCACAGCCCGGGCATCTTGGCTGGCCCGGTCCACAGGGAAGCGGATGTAGCGGTGCGCAATGGCATATAGGATGTTTGTCACTGCCCGGATGCACCGATGTCTGCGATATGCCGGACAGGTCCCCACTCGGCGCCTGGAATGACCCCGTTGCATAAAAGTTCAGGGCCACCGTAACCTTGACGGACACGTGGAGAGGGTGTCCCCCGCCAGTGCCACGCGGTGACAGGTGTGCCAGCAGGTGGCAGATGTGTGCCACGGTTTCCCGGCTCATCCGGAGTCTCCTCCTGCATTCCCAGTCCGAGATGTCCTGGTACGACAGCCCATCCCTGTCCCCCTCCCCGGCACGTACTCCCCCCCCCCCGCCGTCCCCCTCCCCGGCACGGACCCCCCCCCCCCCACCGTCCCCCTCCCCGGCACGCACCTCCCCGTCCTCCTCCCCGGCACGGACACCCCCGGCACGTACCTCCCCGTCCCCCCCGTCCCCCTCCCCGGCACGCACCTCCCCGTCCCCATCCCCGGCACGGACATCCACCCCTCCCCGTCCCCCTCCCCGGCACGGACCCCCCCCCCCCCACCCCGTCCCCCTCCCCGGGACGGACCCCCGTCCCCCTCCCCGGCACGCACCTCCCCCTCCCCGGCACGGACCCCCCCCCCCCCACCCCGTCCCCCTCCCCGGCACGCACCTCCCCGTCCCCATCCCCGGCACGGACATCCACCCCTCCCCGTCCCCCTCCCCGGCACGGACCCCCCCCCCCCACCCCGTCCCCCTCCCCGGGACGGACCCCCGTCCCCCTCCCCGGCACGCACCTCCCCGTCCCCGGCACAGACCACCCCCCGTCCCCCTCCCTGTCCCCCTCCCCGGCACGGACCCCCTCCCCCTCACCCCGGCCACCTCCCGGCACGCACCTCCCAGTCCCCCTCCCCGGCACGCACCTCCCAGTCCCCCTCCCCGGCACGCATCTCCCCATCTCCCTCCCGGCACGGACCCCCCCAGCCACCTCCCGGCACGGACCCACCCCCGGCCACCTCCCCGGGACGGACCCCCCCCTCCCCCCCGGCCACCTCCCCGGCACGCACCTCCCAGTCCCCCTCCCCGGCAAGCACCTCTCCGCCCCCCTCCCCGGCACGCACCTCCCCGTCCCTCTCCCTGGCACGGACCCCCCCCCCACCCCGGCCACCTCCCCGGCATGCACCTCCCCGCCCCCTCCCCGGCACGGACCCCCCCCCCCGTCCCCCTCCCCGGCACGGATCCCCCCCCTCCCCGGCACGCACCTCCCCGTCCCCCTCCCCGGCACGGACACCCCCTGTCTTCCCCCTCCCCAGCACGGACCCCCCCCCCCCGGCCACCTTCCCGGCACGCACCTCCCAGTCCCCCTCCCCGGCACGCACCTCCCCGTACCCTTCCCCGGCACGACCCCCCGTCCCCCCATCCTCCTCCCCGGCACAGACCTCCCCCCCATCCCCATCCCCCTCCCCGGCACGCACCTCCCCGGCACAGACCCCCCCCCCCCCCCCCCCCCCGTTACCCCTCCCCGGCACGGACACCCGTCCCCCCCCGTCCCCCTCCCCGGCATGCACCTCCCCGTCCCTCAACCCGGCACGCACCTCCCCGTCCCCCTCCCCGGCACAGACCCCCCCCCCACCCGGCCACCTCCCCGGCACGCACCTCCCCGTCCCCCTCCCCGGCACGCACCTCCCCGTCCCCCTCCCTGGCACGGACCCCACCCCCCCCGGCCACCTCCCCAGCCACGCACCTCCCCGTCCCCCTCCCCGGCATTGACCCCCCCCCCGGCCACTTCCCCGGCATGGACCCCCGTCCCCCGTCCCCCTCCCCGGCAGTCATCCCACCGTCCCCGGCACTCCCCCAGAGCCCACCCCACTCTAACCCCCCCCCCGCCGCACACACACACACACAACTCTCCCCCACACATACAGACTGCGGCCACGCCATCACCTCTCCAGCGGCCAACCCCCCAGGCCGTCACCCACCTCCACGCTTGTCGGCGTCAATCTTGAGCACTGGTTGACGCCGATTGAAAGATGTTTTGATTTACGCCAACGTGACCTATGATCACGTCGGCGGGACTTCAGCCCATCCGGACGGGAAAATACTGGTAGCCCCGAAATCCATTGCCTCGCGCCTGCCCGTGCCATTCTCCGAGGCGTGCGGCGCGATTGACGCCCCGCCGACTTTTCTCCCTTCGGAGAATTCGGCGGGCGGCGGGGGTGGAATTCACGACGGCCCACGGCGATTCTCCGACCCGGTGAAGGTTTGGAGAATCTCGCACTAGGTGTTGAAAGCTCATAGTTATCAGTCAATACCTCCATAAAGTCCACCGACGAAACCAAAGTCACCCATCAGGTATTAAGTATGTGCCGCTGAAACAAAGAATCGGCCTCATCTGGAATGTCAAAGAAGTGGGGTGGGATTCTCCATTTCCCAACGCTTATTTCATAATCAGCGATCGGGCGGAGAATCTGTTTTTACGCCCCAATTGGCGGCGGCGCATGTTTTACGCAGGTTGTGCATGCTCCACCCCCTCTAAAACGGCATCATCGTTGCGCGCCGCGCACATTTGGGAGCGCCTCACGATGTCACCTGAAGGCCCTCCCCCAATGCTCGGTACCCGATGGGCCGAGTTCCCGACCGTGCGGTTGACGTGTGGTCTCAGCAGTCGGGAACCCGGCGTGGTGGCTGCCGGCTGTGTCCAGCGCCGTCACAGTCCGACGGGAGCCGAGCTGCTGGCCGGGGGGGGCATCAGCGACGGCTGGGGGGACTGGTGGGGGTGGCCAGGGGTTGGCGAGGGTTGTCCAGAGGGACACGGCCAGCGCCATGTTGTATGGCGCGACTGCTGCAGGTCGGTGCCGTGCGCATGCTTGGCCACGGATCCGGCAATTATCCGGACGTTTATTTCGTGGAGGCCGGACGTTTTATGTGCCGTGACTGCTAGTCCCTCACTGGTCGCAGGATTGGTGCTGGGGCTGCGCCGATTGTTCCCACAGAAAACACCACACACCCTGCGCTCATATTGGGGGGGGGGCCACCTCGGTGATGCTTTGGTTTGGTGGGTACGGTAGGCTCTGTCTAGCTCCAGGGCACACCACCTTTTTCAATAAATCCAACATGAACTGTGTCGGGGCTCTGCCCTTGCTTCCCTCTAATAGGCCAACAATACTTAGATTTTGTCATCTTGACCAGTTTTCCAAGTCATCGACTTTAACCCGCAGCGATACGCTCTTTAATCGCTGCAACCAGCTTGGCCTCCAGCATACAGGTCCTGTTCCTGTCACCCGAGAGGGCTGCCCCAATGTCAGTGAGGGCGTTGGCGTGAGAATCAACAGCTAGGTGAATGGTGTCGAGAGAGAACCAAATTTGACCCAATGATTCTTCCAAAGAATTTTTCAATTCCAGAGTCATCGGGGGTTTGTCAAGCTCAGTGACAAGAATTTCCCCCAGGCTTCAGCTGTCAAAGGCATGGGGGAACTGGTCGCCATCTTAAATGAAACCATCTGAGCAGACACGTATTTATCATTCGATTTTCTTCCCGCCTGTATGCCTTAAATCCTTAGGCATACTTGGATGAACTTGGTACCTGAGTGCTTAAGTTAGTTTAGCAGTTGCAATTGCATTGTGGAGAGCAATTTATAAAAGATCGTCGGAGGAAACATCCCGTGTGTTTCCTCTACATCCCTCAGCTGGAAGTCAGGGCCCTCGTTTACCATCCCAGCAGAGTGTCTGCTCCATAGTGCAGCATTGCCTCAGCACTGCACTGGAGTGTCAACCTAGACTTTACCCTCCATCTTTAGAGTGAGATTGGAACCCATGAATGCTCCAACTCGGAGCAGTTGCAATTTCTTTGGAGGGGGGTTGTGGGGTTGGCATGTGAGATTATTATTTTAAAAAGTGCATATACTCCTATATATTTATCACTGATGAACATTATTGCACAGATGAAAACATATTGTAGGCTAGAATGAAATGACTTGTAATAATTCTCAGTCAGTTCACAGCGAGGGGGGAGGGGGGGGGGGCAACATCTGCCTTCCATGGGACTCACATGGAGCCCAAAATCATTGCAGCGACATTTTATTTTCTGGTTCCATTTCATTCTTGGGAGAGGATGCGCCAGAGGCCGGTAATTCTCATCAGCTCTGTCAAAACACTCTTCTAGTTTCCAACCCATGTCAAAAAAAATGCCGAGTCTCGAATAAAGATGTTAATAAGTGACATTTCTCTTGTATGGCAACGGCTGTAAATACCACTTGATTGCGCTGCTTGTGAATTATTCAGCGTGTTTAATAACCCTCAGAGCTTATCATTCCTTTCGCCTGCCATTTCCATTCTCCTTTAATTAACTATCAATGTCGTATTGATGTGCCTGACAGTTTCATCACAATTATTATGCTAATGCTTCAGCTAACGTTATTATGTTGAATTACGGGGGCCTGCACATTTTTCGTGATAGTCTTGGGCTACCAGGAGAAACCGCCCAAACCCCTCTCCTTTCCAGTCGGGCTGGATCATGCACTGCCCCGGCTGCCAGTTCATTTCTGCAGTTATTGCGCTCTGTCAAACAAAACACACGCTGTTTATGATTTCAGAGGCGCTGCCTGTTAACAAGGCACTGCGTTTCGCTAATGATCAAACTCACCACAAAGAGCTTTATTGACACTGTCGGAGCCACTTGCTGTCTCAGCGGTAATGCAGAACAGCTGTACAGAATGCACAATCTTTGATGTACATCTGTTTCTGCATATTAATCAGGATGCAGCAAATAAATGAGGGGGACATAGGGGGCCGTGGCAGCAATTATTTTGGTATCTGCACGTCGTTTAATCTGCCTGACAATATGAACAATCTGCATCAAAGGTGGGAGGTTAGGCTGGAGTTTAATCCTGATTCGACACGTTGTCAAGTTGGCGTTGCCGCCTTGGTCAAGCCGCCTTATGGACGTCAGCAGCCAGTTTGTAAATCTTTGTCGAATGCGTTATTCATTACAGAGTTGGCTTTAGGCATCCGTGACGCCGACGGCTGCAAAAATAAAGGCCTTCAGTTCAATTCAAACGTTAAATGCAATAATGAATGAAAGAGTAATCATGCATTTACGTTACGCAGTGTCACTGACTGAAAGAACCACTCCATCGTGTAAAGTAAAGGCAAAGGTTAGGGTCGCCAGTTCTTCAAGATGCATTCTTGGAGATTTCATCTCATGATCACCTGCCTCCAACCACTCACCCTGTCCAGCGAAAATTCTTGCTCCTGCCCCAGTTGCAATATTTTTCAAACGAATAAACAGTGGTGTTCCCGGAAAATGAATGAAACACACAGAATAAAAAAGATGACTGTTCTCCAAGGTTGCAGTACCCAGGTGATTAATCTGTAATCCCTGGAGAATACTGCAGGATTTAGAAACCCCATAACCAATGCTAATAGCTTTGGGAAGACCAAGAGAAGGATACCTCTGATTACTGGGTTCACTCAGCCCCAAGGTCAAGCCAGCCATTTTCATAGAATCCCTACAGTGCAGAAGGAAGCCATTCGGCCCACTGAGTCTGCACCGGCCCTTGGAAAGAGCATTTGCTTCCGACCATGCCTCCACCGTATCCCCGTAACCCAGTACCCCAAGGTGTAATTTAGCCAATCCACCTAACCTGCACATCTTTGGACTGTGGGAGGAAACCAGAGCACCCGGAGGAAACCCACGTAGACACGGGGAGAAAGTGCAAACTCCACACAGGCAGTCACCCGAGGCCGGAATTGAACCCGGGTCCCTGACACTGTAAGGCAGCAGTGCTAAACACAGTGCCACCATGTTGTTTGATCTTCCTTCAACACTGGGGAAGTCCACTGGACAGTCTAGTTAGTCAAGGCGCATTTACACCACCTGTGGAAGCAGAAAAGTTTGCACATTATGCCAGTCTATATTTGGAGTAACTACATGTGCATGAAAATACAAACCAATTAGAACAAACAGTCAAGGAATGGGCACAAATTCAAGAAGACCTCCATATGTAAATAGGATATTGCATACATGCGGGGGCTGGTTTAGCACAGTGGGCTAAACAGCTGGTTTGTAATGCAGAAAAGGCCAGCAGCGCCGGTTCAATTCCCGTACCAGCCTCCCCAAACAGGCGTCGGAATGTGGCGACTAGGAGCTTTTCGCAGTAACTTCATTGAAGCCTACTTGTGACAATAAGCAATTATTATTATTATCTTGCACATCCACCCAGGGTGTGTTTGATGTGAAAGTGACTGTTAATAAACCTCCAAATTGACTTCCGGTTGCGGCTATTCCTAGGTAGGTCGCATGTTCGGCAGCTCCCACCGGGAACGGACTTTTGGGCTCTCCAGAGGGGGCCCAACGGCAATTGTTCGACGGCTTCCAGTGTGGGAAGGTGACAGCAGGGTCCCCCCGACATTATATGGATTGGACCAGGAGTGGGGCGGTGAAAAAAGGGATCTTGGGTCAGCGAAAAGGTGCGAGGGAGGAAAAGCAAGATGGCGACGGGTGGAGACCAAGCAGCGTGGGCGCAGTGGTCGCAGGAGCAGCAGGAGTTTCTCAAACGCTGCTTTGAGGAGCTGAAGACCGAAATGCTGGCGCCAATGAGGGCGGCGATTGAGAAGCTAGTGGAGACCCAGAAGGCCCAAGGGGCGGCGATCCGGGAGGTGCGGCAAAAAGCCTCGGAGAACGAGGATGAGATCTTGGGCCTGGCGGTGAAGGTGGAGGCGCACGAGGCGCTGCACAAGAGGTGGGCGGAAAAATTAGAGGACCTGGAGAATAGGTCGAGGAGGAAGAATCTTCGGATTCTGGGTCTCCCTGAAGGAGTGGAGGGGCCCAATGCTGGGGCATATATGAGCACGATGCTCAATTCGCTGATGGGCACGAGAGCCTTCCCGAGGCCCCTAGAGCTAGATGGGGCTCATCGGGTCCTGGCAAGGAGACCCAAAGCCAACGAGCCGCCAAGGGCTGTAGTGGTGCGGTTCACCCCTTTATGGACAGAGAGTGTGTCCTGAGATGGGCCAAAAAAGAGCGGAGCAGCAGGTGGGAGAACACGGAGATCCGAATTTACCAAGATTGGAGTGCGGAGGTGGCTAACAGGAGCGCTGGTTTCAATCGGGCTAAGGCGGTGCTCCATTGGAAGGGGATGAAGTTCGGTATGCTGCAGCGCGATTGTGGGTCACGTTCCAAGATCGGCACCACTATTTTGAAACGCTCGATGAGGCATGGAACTTTATCCAGACTGAAAAGTTGGACTCAAATTGAGGGTTTGTCGTGGGGGGATGTTTACTGTGTTTATTACGTTTGGGGAATGTTCTTTTGGTTTGAGTGCTGGGTGGGGATGGGTGAATGGATTTGAAGTGGGGGCTGTGGGAGAGTGTGGGCGTCGGTGTTGGAGGGGCAGGCCCCCATGGAGGAAGAGGGGGAGCGGAGGCCCGGGGATGGGGTGTTGGGGTAAGGCCGCAAAAAGGAGCTGCGCCAGAGGGGGTGGGGCCGGCTCAGGAAAGCGCGGGCTTTTTCCCACGTTAGGGAAGGATGAGGTTGGGGCCGGATGGGGGGGGGGGGTGAGGCCGGTGCTGGAGAGGAGTGCACACTGACTGCCAAGGGGAGGGGGGATTCTCACACTGGGAGGTCGATGGAATGGCGGGAGAGGCCGGGGTCAGCAGAAGTCATGGGGGGAGCAAAATGGCTAGATGTGGATCTAGCGGGGGGAGGGGGGGAGCAGGGGAGGGGGGGAGGGGGGAACAGGGATGCTGCTGCATTGGCCAAAGGGGAGCTGGAAGTAGGAGAGGTGGTCGGGGCGGGGGTCCGCCGCCTGGGGGATTGGAGTGTGTGAGAGGCGCGGGCACGTGGCTGGTCTAGAAAAGGAGATGGCTAGTCGGCAGGGGGTGGGGAGGGCGAGTAGCCCCCCAATCCGGCTGATAACTTGGAATGTGAGGGGCCTGAATGGGCCGGTCAAGAGGGCCCGGGTGTTCGCGCACTTAAAGGGACTGAAGGCAGACGTGGTTATGCTCCAGGAGACACATTTGAAGGTGGCAGATCAGGTTAGGCTGTGAAAGGGATGGGTAGGGCAGGTCTTCCATTCAGGGTTGGATGCGAAGAACAGAGGGGTTGCAATACTGGGGGGAAGCGGGTGTCGTTTGAGGCAATGAATATTGTAGTGGATAATGGAGGTCGATATGTGATAGTGAGCAGTAGGTTGCAGGGGGTGAGGGTGGTACTGGTGAACGTACATGCCCCGAATTGGGGGGGGGGGCTTCCCTATTGGTGCTTTTAAATGTCATATGGGGGGTTATTGTATATGGGGGAAATCCAATGTATAATTTTTGTATAACTTCTGATTGTTGTGTTCTTGTTTCTTTCTTTTTGTTGAAAATCTGTTGAAAAATTTGAATAAAGATATTTTTTGAAAATAAAGATAAACCTCTAAATTCTCCTTCAACATTTGCTTTCATTATCACTGTCACCTTGATTTAGTGTGGCAGGAGTCAATAAATCTATATCCCGCTGGTGTAAAATGACAGCAGGTATGTGCGCTCCTCTGCCTCCTGGACTATTGCCCTTTAATGGGATGCAGATGAAGGCCCGACCTGAATATCTTCAGTACCAAAATGGATCTTCAAGCTGCAGGTGGACGGCGGCAGGAGGTACTTTAGGCGTTGATGGGCTGGATAGGGGGTGGGGTTAGATGGGGAGGAGAGGAATTAAGGAGTTAGGGTGGGTGTGGAGGCCTGGATGGGGGTAGGGGAGATTGGGGATGGTCGGAAAGAGAGTGATGCTGCAGGGATCATGGAATGGGTGAGCTGCTATGGAACAGGAGGGTAGGAAGGCGAATGGTGGAGAGCGGGTGAGGGGGAGGAGGAGGGTGGAGGGGTGTACAGGTATGAATGGGCAGGGGGGGAAAGGGGTTCAGAGGGAGGAGTCGATGGTGTTAACTGCTGAGTCCTGGGAGCATACTGAGGGAATTGTTGATAGGAATGGGTTGAGCGATGACGGCTGAGGAGGCGCTAAGAGTTTTGGGAGGGGATACAGGAGGAGAAGAGGATTCTGAAGATCGTCACAACGAGGGTGGCAGATTTACTATCATCGGGGTGGGCTCCTGGGAAGGCCAGGGGCATAGACTTTCACCTGCACAGCACAGAGAGTAATAGGGGAGGGTTGAAGGGTAACCATGGGAAAGTGAGATATTACATTTGGGGAGATCAATGGTTATGGGAGGGAGTGTGTGGGTCCCAGGGGGAGGGGTAAAGGTGTTTGACTGAATGTCAAACATACAAACAACCATGGCTGCTCACAGCTATGTAGAGCTTCATGGTTGAGATCTCAAGATGCTCTATGGGAGTTAGGTAATCGGGGAGTGAGCAGCTCTACTGGAAAAATTAAGAGGAATCCCAGCATGTCGGACTGACAATGCAAAAGCATTGGGAGAGATGAGGGGCAAATGCTTGGCGTGTATGGGAGACTTCTTGCACATAGCTTACTAGGCCTCCATACACATGCATGATTCTGGACTTCATTGACCCAGCCTGGAGTGTCTCTCTCTCAAAGTGGTTGCGGAGAGGGTTGGGGTGGAGGGACAGTCGCTGCACACAGTCTTATGACTAGATCATAAATAAACCACATCAGACCTCATTAAAGTGTACTATATTTACAAAAGTGCCATAAGATTAACAATCACAGTTCGCCACATGTGAAATCAAAACTTCTTCATCTTGTGTTCCTTACCTCTTCTGCTAGGTTCTGTCCCGACAATCTCAACAAGAGTGGAGGTAGCTTGCCTGCCAGTTTTCCCTGTTGTCTTGGATGACCTTGGCAGCCATCTTCTGGAGACCGGAGGCCTGGGGGGCTCCAGCTTTCTAGGCTGTCCTGCTGCTTCTGCGGTCACAGAGGACGAAGCTGAAGGTGTCACAGACAAGGGAGATTCTAAAGGCAGGATACCCTTAGAGAGTCCTGAGTGGAGGTCCCAGGGTGAGCCAACAGCCGTTCCTCCTCCCTTTGTGCGAGCCGGGACTCCTGCCTGACTTCTTGAGGGTAGGTGGCAACTGGAGGGAGGGCGAGGTGCCCCATTGCCCTCTCCCATAGCCACAGCAAGCGCTCACCCCTGGCTGCAGCGACGTAGTGCAGGTCTGCACGCATCTCCAACAGAAATCTGTTGTCCAGCTAGATAAGGTTCTCCATGGTGTTTGTTACCCTCCACATGGAGATCTCCATGTGTGCACAGGTTGGAACCACTTTATCAAAGAGCAGACAAACGCTCTCCTTCACCTCACCTGCTACCCTGTTGAGAGCATCCGGCAAATATGCCTGATGTTCCCCCCCCCCCCACCCCCCCCGGCCCTTGCAGCTTCCCAGCATCTCGAGCAGGGCAGATCCTAGAGGCTCATCACCTGACTTGGATGTCATAGTTGCCTGTTTCCCGACAGTCCTCTGAGCGTAACTGACCCTGCTTCCTCTTGCTGCAGACATGTGTCCATGCGGTGACCACCAGAATGTGGGACCCTGCTCAACTAGATCAAGTACCTCCGAGGTGTGTATCTCTGCACTGGTGGAGGGCGCAGGTGACTGCTTTACAGATGCAGTTTCTGCCTCCTCCCCAATGTCCTTGGTCCTCTGTGGGCTGGATGAACTGTTGGTCTGGGCTCCCTAACTTTCCTTATCCTCTGAGAAAAGAACAAATGACTACATGAGCTATCTATAACTTGGAGGAACGAATGACCATTAGGTTTCTGTGTGACATGCATGGGTCTTTAATGGATGGAGGCTCCTCCCAACCTCTCCTTCACTGCAGGCTCGGTCTGCTTCACCCTCAGCCAGCTGGGATGAACGCTCCTCAAAGTCAGCAAGGTTTAGCACAGGACTAAATCGCTGGCTTTGAAAGCAGACCAAGGCAGGCCTGCAGCACGGTTCGATTACCTTAACAGCCTCCCCGAACACGCGCCGGAATGTGGCGACTAGGGGCTTTTCACAGTAACTTCCTTTGAAGCCTACTTGTGACAATAAGCGATTTTCATTTCATTTCATTTCATTTCTTGAGGTCAGGCTGGTCCCCTCTCGTCCTCTCTCTCTCTCCTGTTGTGCTGTAACATTTCCTGTACAAAGAGACACAATGGAGTTGAGAGAAATTGGTTTTCATGTATCTTTCTCAGGCTTCCAGTCTTACAAATAACCCACTGGGTTGTAGGCCATGTGATTGATGCACTGTACGTTGCCCACAAGGGTTCTGGGGCAGCATCCTCCAGCCCATGCAGATTGAAGGATAAGTCTTACAGCAGTGATTAGCTGCTGCTTGCTGGTGATCTCACTCTCTCCACATCTCCAACAGCATCTATGCTCTGTGTGTGGAAGGGTCAAAGACCCACAGTGACTTCTGCACCTGCAGACTAGATAGTCTGCAGTGGGGCTATGAGGCACCTTAGCACAAAGAATAGCTGTTTTTTACATGGGCCACATGGATGGTGCCCTGGCCACTGAGCCTATGTCCCCTCTACCATTCAGTGAGCTGAGTGTGAGCAGTTAAGGGTTCACTTACCCTGGCAGAGTGGATGTGGTCATTCATCTGTTTCTGGCATTACAAGATGGACCTCTGATGAATCCCCTGGGCACTGACCACCCTGGAGACTTCCTCCAATGCAGGAATGGTGCACAAGCTCAGCCTACTCCTTCCACCCTCTGGGTAGAGGACACCCCTCCTGGCCAGCACTGCATTGTGAAGGACTTCCATGGCTGCATCACTGAATTTGGGGATGGGGCTCCCTGCGGTTAGCAGGCCATCTCCTCCTTCAATGGTGGGCAAGTTGATATCCAGGCACCTTTAAATTATGGTGCCCTGATATGACCGTGTGGCGTGCGCCTTCCAGCCTGCACCGCCGAAAAAATTGTTGGGAAACCGCTAACTGCATAGTTAATTAGGTTTTTGTTTTTTTAAAAATATATTTTATTAAAGTTTTTCAATCACAATATTTTTCCCCTTACAAATCAAAAAAGAGAAATTAAAAGTACAAGTAACATGATAACTACAATCTAATATTAAGTAACTAACTAACATGGTAAACTAACCAAATAACATAAAGTGATACTACCCCCCCCCTCCCCCGTCCCCCCTCCCCCTCCCAAAACCCAAACATCTTACCCCCCCTCCCTCCCTTCCCCCGCCCTCCCCCCCCCCCCCCCCTCCCCCCTGGGTTGCTGCTGCGGGTCATCTATCTTCCCTCTAACGTTCTGCTAGGTAGTCGAGGAACGGTTGCCACCGCCTGGTGAACCCTTGAGCCGATCCTTTCAGCGCAAACTTAATCTGCTCCAGTTTTATGAACCCCGCCATATCATTTATCCAGGCCTCCAGTCCGGGGGGTTTCGCTTCCTTCCACATGAGTAAAATCCTACGCCGGGCTACTAGGGACGCAGGCCACGACATCGGCCTCTTTCGCCTCCTGCACTCCCGGCTCATCCGCAACTCCAAATAAAGCTAACCCCCAGCCTGGTTTGACCCGGACCTTCACTACCTTCGAGATCACTCCCGTCACTCCCCTCCAGTGCTGGGCACATCCAAAACATATGTGTGTGGTTTGCCGGGCTTCCGCCGCACCTCCCACACTTGTCCTCCACTCCGAAGAACCTGCTCAACCTTGCTCCCGTTATGTGTGCTCTATGTAGCACCTTAAATTGAATCAGGCTAAGCCTGGCACACGAGGAAGAGGAATTTACCCTACTTAGGGCATCAGCCCACAAACCCTCCTCAATCTCCTCCCCGAGCTCTTCTTCCCATTTTCCCTTCAGTTCGCCCACCAGCTCCTCCCCCTCTTCTCTCATCTCTCGGTATATCTCTGACACCTTGCCCTCCCCGACCCACACCCCCGAAAGTACTCTATCCTGGATCTCCTGTGTCGGGAGCAGCGGACATTCCCTCACATGTTGTCTTGTGAACACCCTCACCTGCATATACCTAAAGAAATTTTCCTGGGGCAGCTTATACTTTTCCTCAAGCGCTCCCAAGCTCGCAAACGTCCAGTCTATAAATAAATCTCCCACTCTCCTGATTCCCAACTGGTGCCAGCTCTGAAATCCTCCATCCAGCCTCCCTGGGGCAAACCTATGGTTGTTCCTAATTGGGGACCCCACCAAGGCTCCCAACACACCTCTCTGTTGCCTCCATTGCCCCCAGATACTTAATGTTGCCGCCACCACTGGGTTCGTTTTTTTGGTGAGAGCGGTAGTGGCGCCGTCACCAGCGCTTCTAGACTCGTCCCTTTACAGGACTTCATCTCTAGTCTTTTCCACGCCGCTCCCTCTCCCTCTATCATCCATTTACGAATCATCGCCACATTGGCGGCCCAGTAGTAGTCGCCCAAATTTGGCAGCGCCAGTCCCCCTCTGTCTCTACTACGTTGTAAGAACCCCCTCCTTACCCTCGGGACCTTCCCTGCCCACACGAAGCTCGTGATGCTCCTGTCTATTTTTTTAAAAAAGGCCTTAGTGATCAGTATAGGGAGACATTGGAACACAAATAGGAACCTCGAGAGGACCATCATCTTAATTGCCAGCACTCTGCCCGCCAGTGACAGCGGCTGCATGTCCCACCTTTTGAAATCCTCTTCCATTTGTTCCACCAGTCATGTCAGATTAAGTCTGTGTAAGGTTCCCCAGCTCCTGGCGATCTGAATCCCCAGGTATCAAAAGTTTCTTTCCACTCTCCTTCGCGGCAGGCCATCTATCCCTCTACTCTGGTCCCCAGGGTGTATCACAAAAAGTTCACTCTTTCCCATGTTGAGCCTATATCCCGAGAAATCTCCAAACTCCCTCAAAATCTGCATGACCTCTGTCATCCCCCCCACTGGGTCCGCCACATACAGCAGTAGGTCATCCGCGTAGAGTGACACTCGGTGTTCCTCTCCCCCTCTAATCACCCCTCTCCATTTTCTGGAGTCTCTCAGCGCTATGGCCAGTGGTTCAATTGCCAACGCGAACAGTAATGGGGACAGCGGGCATCCCTGTCTTGTTCCCCTGTATAGTCGAAAATACTCCGACCTTTGCCGACCCATGACCACACTTGCCGTTGGGGCCCCATAGAGGAGTTTGACCCAGCTAACAAACCTGTCCCCGAACCCGAACCTCCTCAGCACCTCCCATAGATACCCCCACTCCACCCTATCAAAAGCCTTCTCTGCATCCATTGCCGCCACTATCTCTGCCTCCCCCTCTACTGGGGGCATCATTATCACCCCTAATAGCCGTCGCACATTGACATTTAGTTGCCTCCCCTTTACAAATCCTGTCTGGTCTTCGTGCACCACCCCGGGACACAATCCTCTATCCTCGTTGCCAGCACCTTTGCTAGCAACTTGGCGTCCACATTTAACAGTGAGATAGGCCTATAGGACCCGCACTGCAGCGGATCTTTATCCCGCTTCAAAATTAGCGATATCGTCGCCTCCGACATTGTCGGGGGTAGGGTCCCCCCTTCTCTGGCCTCGTTAAAAGTCCTTACCAACAGCGGGGCCAGCAAGTCCACATATTTTCTATAAAATTCCACCGGGAACCCATCTGGTCCCGGGGCCTTCCCTGCCTGCATGTTCCCCAGCCCTTTGGTAACCTTGTCCACCCCAATTGGTGCCCCCAGGCATTCCACCTCCTGCTCCTCCACCCTCGGGAACCTTAATTGGTCCAAAAACTGCCGCATCTCCTCTTTTCACTCCGGGGCTTGGGACCTATAAAGTCTTTCATAAAAGGTCTTAAACACCTCCTTTATCTTCCCTGCTCTCCGCACCGTAGCTCCCTTTTCATCTCTAATTCCCCCTATCTCCCTCGCCGCAGTCCTCTTTCGCAGCTGATGGGCCAACAGGCCTTCTCCCCATATTCATATCTCATCCCCTATACCTTCCTCCACTGCGCCTCCGGCCCTCTAGTGGTCAAAAGGTCGAACTCCATCTGGAGTCGTCGTCTCTCCCTGTATAGTCCTTCCTCCGGGGCCTCCGCGTATTCTTTATCTACCCTTAAAATCTCCCCCAGTAATCTTTCCCTTTCCTTGGCCTCTATTTTCCCTTTGTGGGCCCTGATGGAGATCAGCTCTCCTCTGACCACCGCCTTTAGTGCTTCCCATACTACTCCCACTCGGACCTCCCCATCGTCATTGGCCTCCAGGTATCTCTCGATACATCCCCGCACCCTTCCACAGACTCCCTCATCCGCCAGCAATCCCACATCTAATCGCCAGAGTGCACGCTGCTCCCTCTCCTCTCCTAGTTCCAGGTCCACCCAATGTGGGGCATGATCTGAGACAGCTATGGCTGAATACTCAGTTTCTTCCACCCTCGAGATCAACGACCTTCCCAAAACAAAAAAATCTATCCGGGAATACACCTTGTGAACATGGGAGAAGAAGGAGAACTCTTTGGCCTTCGGCCTAACAAATCGCCATGGATCCACTCCCCCCATTTGGTCCATAAACCCCTTAAGCACCTTGGCCGCTGCCGGCCTTCTTCCGGTCCTAGATCTAGATCCATCTAACCCTGGGTCCAACACGGTGTTGAAGTCTCCCCCCATTATCAGGTTTCCTACCTCCAGGTCCGGGATACGTCCCAGCATCTGCTTCATGAATCCCGCATCATCCCAATTCGGGGCATATACATTAACCAACACGACCTCCGTTCCCTCCAGTCTGCCACTCAACATCACATATCTGCCTCCGCTATCTGCTACAATGCTCCTAGCTTCAAATGCTACCTGTTTCCCCACCAGTATGGCCACCCCTCTGTTCTTTGCATCCAGCCCTGAGTGGAACACCTGTCTCACCCATCCTTTCCTTAACCTAACTTGGTCCGCCACCTTCAGGTGCGTCTCCTGAAGCATAACCACGTCTGCCCTCAGTCCTTTCAAGTGCGCGAACACTTGGGCCCTTTTAATCAGCCCATTTAGGCCTCTCACGTTCCACGTGATCAGCCGAATTGGGGGGCTACCTGCCCCCTTCCCGTGTCGACTAGCCATCACCCTCTCTAGGCCAGTCCCACGTCCCGGTTACGCGCTCCCACCCGTTCCCCAGGTGGCGCATTCCAGCCCCGACCACCCTTTCTTTAACCAGTTCCTCTTTGATTTCTGCAGCAGCAACCCAGTTATCCTCCCCCCCCTCCCCCCCCACCCCCCCCACCCCCCCCCCCACCCCGCTAGATCCCCATCTAGCATGATTGCTCCCCCCATATTACTTCCGAAAGTCAGCTGACTTCAACTGACCCTGGCTTCTCCCGCTCACTCCTTGACCTCCCCCCGTGTGGGGAACTCCCATCTACCTTGCGCCTATCTTCCCGCCATCACCTTTCTGCCGCGGGAACAAGGACGGTATGCCCCGTATTCTCTATAGTTGTCCCGCCCCTTGTGGCGCAGCTCCCTCTACCGCCCCACTCCCATTCCCCATCCCCCGCCTATGTCTCTTCTTTCCCCCCACCGGCGCCCACATTTCTTAGTGTCCCCCCCCTTCCCAATTTACATCCCTATATACATCGACAGTGTCATTTCCCCTCGAACATCAGTCCCTCAGTTCCGATCCAGTTTCTTGTTTTTAATAGAGGTCCATGCTTCTTCCGCCGTTTCGAAGTAGTGATGTCTCTCCTGGTACGTGACCCACAGTCGTGCTGGCTGCAGCATCCCGAACTTCACCTTCTTCTTGTGTAGCTCCTCCTTGGCTCGATTAAAACTCGCCCTCCTTCTCGCCACCTCCGCACTCCAATCCTGGTACACCCGTACCACCGCATTCTCCCATCTACTACTTCGTACCTTTTTGGCCCATCTCAGAACCACTTCTCTGTCATTGAAGCGATGAAATCGCACGATCGTCGCCCTAGGTGGTTCTCCCGCCTTTGGTCTCCTCGCAGGGACCCGATGAGCCCCTTCCACTTCCAAGGGGCCCGAGGGGGCCTCAGCTCCCATTAGCGAGCTTAGCATCGTGCTCATGTAGGCCCCGCAGTCCGCTCCTTCCATTCCTTGGGGAGACCCAGGATCCGAAGGTTCTTTCTCCGTGCTCTGTTTTCTAGGGCTTCAATCCTTTCAATGCATTTTTTGTGGAGCGCCTCGTGCGTCTGCGTTTTGACCGCCAGGCCCAGGATCTCGTCTTTGTTGTCCGTCACCTTCTGCTCCACCACGCGGAGCTCCATCCCCTGGGTCTTTTGTGCCTCCTTAAGCCCCTCAATTGTCTGTAGCATCGGGGTCAGCACCTCCTTCTTAAGCAGCTCCACACACCGTCTTAAAAATTCGTCTTGGTCGGGCCCCCATGTCGCCTGGGCTTTCTCCGCCGCCACCTTGCTCCTTTTTTCTCCTGTCCCTATCTTCGAGGATTCTTCGCGATCTGGCCGCCACCGCCGATATTTTTCTCTTTCGTTGGGGGGGGGGACTCCCTGTTGTCTCACCCCACACCGGGTTTCGCCCTGAAAAAATTCCCCGCTGGGGCTCTTAAAAGAGCCCGAAGGTCCGTTCGAGCTGGAGCCGCCGAAACGTGCGGCTTAGCTGGACATCGCCGCAACCGGAAGTCCCATAGTTAATTGGGTTGACATCACGCAATACATTTGCGGGGAGGCAGTGGTATTGTCACTCGACTAGTAATCCAGAAACATGGGTTAATGCTCTGGGGACCTAAGCTCGAATCACGCCAGGGCAGATGATGGAATTTGAATTCAATAAAAAATCTGGAAATAAAAGTGTAATGAAGACTATGAAACCATTTTCAATTGTTGCAAAAACACATCAGGTTCACTGATGTCCTTTAGGGAAGGAAACCTGTCATCCTTCCGTTGTCTGACCTACATGTGACTCCAGGCCCACAGCTATGTGGCTAACTCTTAAAATGCCCTCAGGGATGGGTAATAAATGCTAGCCCAGCCAGCGACGCCCACATGCCATGAACGAATAGAGAAAGAAAAACATACAATGCAAACTCCCACCAGCCAAAAACATTCCGGGAGCAGAATTTTATGTTGTCCCCAAGGCGGCTTTTGAGGCTAGGGGAAGTATAAAGTTGAATGGATGGGATTTTCCCATCCACGAACCCACCTGCCCAAACCCAGACTCAATTTCATGCTTGAGTGACAGGGCCCCATGCGGAAATTCTGCCCTTTCACCTATTAAGGCCCTTAAGTGGCCACTTAATGTCATTCAAGATCCTTTTTCTGCCCAGCCTCAACTTTTAGGCTGGTGAGATTGGGTGCGGGTAGGGTGGGGAACAGAGAGAACAACAATTACCCATCTCGGACTGGAGGAGGGGAGGTTGAGGGGGGTGGGGGCTCAGATTTGGGGTGCTGTCCCCTGCAGGACTTTGGTGTTTTAGGCCACCCTCCCCCCAGGCCTACCCCGTGATGCTGGGCGCCCCCCCCCCTCCCCCCCACCCCTCAAGGAATCCCCTATCCTTTGGCCCCCCAGGACACTTGGGACTTACCTTTCCAACAGTCCCAGGACTTAGTTCCAGGCAGAGTGCTGAACTACCTCTTCTGGCCACTGCAGCACTGTGCCTGGCAAGGTTGGAGAGCTGCCAGCCAATCTGATTGGCCGACAGCTCTCACAGGTGGGATTTCCTTCCAAGGGCGCCATCCTTAAAATCCTACCCCAGGCTCCTGCTCCGGCCAGAGGATTTAGCCCCAGAATGGAAAATTCCATGTAATTTGCATAGTATCCTGCATTTCTTCAGAATATCCCCAAAGCACTTTGTAGCCAACCAAGTATCTTTGACTTCTTGTAATTTAGATAAATAAGGCAGTCAGTTGTACTGAATAAGATTCCATTAACAGCAATTAGACAAGTATTCTGTTGCTTAAATGATAAACGTTAGCCAGGAGCCTGGGGGAATAAATTATTTTGTTCTTGTGCAAATAATGGTGTGGGACCCCTTATGTCCAGTGGAGAGGATAGTGGGCCCTCAGTTTAACATCCCATCCCAAAGACATTGCAGCATTCCCTCAATACTCAAGTGCCAGCTTATGTTACAAGTTCAAATCAGAGTTGTGGGTGGGGAGAGGGGTGGGGGATACATGTGTTGGCAGTGCTGGGAATTGAACCCACACATTTCTGACTTGGATAAAGGGAAATAATGAGAGAGAGAAAAATCCAAACTAGAAATAAAGGGGGTTCTTCCTTCTAAACACACCATAAATGATGTGAATTTTTAGTATCTGTTTAATAGCCAAATTAGAGAAGAAACCGGGCAAGTGGCCATGTAATGAGCCTTGGGCCTCCTGTGGAAAGTTGGCCCAGATTTGTTTATAATTCAAATTAAACAATGAGAACAAAGTAAAATGTTAATTAAAAAATTATTTGACACCAAACTTGTGAAATGATCGACTGCCTTGGGGTGAACCTGCAGTCATTTGCATGTACGTGTTGCATTTGAGAGGAGTCTTCAGTAAGACACAGGGTTGGAATAATAGGAGCATCTTTATTGCAATCTTTCACACCAAATGTTGAGCTAGTGCCACATTCCACATAAAACAAATTGGAAAACAGATTAGACATATGGTGAGCTTCTCTGGAGTCAGTTCAGCTTTGAAATTGCTTGATATCATCCAATTAAACAAAAACTGCAACAGTAAATCTCCCTGTCACAGCAAATGGTATTAGAATTAAATGATAAACAACTGGGATAATATTCTCCATGAAGGAGGAAGGGCAAGGGCCCAACTCGGCACAGTCTGAAGAACAAACTCTAAGGTCATCCCATCATGAAGGTAACCAAAGTTAGCTTATCTGATGTCTAAAACACAGCATAACTTTGCCCCGACTTGCCTCTCTCACCTTCTCCAACCATACAATCCTTCAATCTCTGTTCACCTGCAACTTTGGTTTCTTGTGCATATCCGACTTTCTTTCCCACACCTTTGGGAGGGGGTCATGCCTTCAGCTGGTCAAAGCAGCTCTCAAAATCCCTTCCTAAACCCTCCACCTCAACACTTCTCTCACTATCAGTATGGCACTCTTTTAAAGCTATCTCTTTGACCAAGGGCAGAATTTTATGTTCGCCCCCCAGTCTCCAACTCCCACCCCCCACACACCGGGCGGGCTCCAAGGTTGTTGGGGTGCATTTCAAATTGCATGGATGGGATTCCCTCTGGGATCCCGTCCACCCCGACCTAGACACGATTTTACGGGGGGCAGACAGGGCCTCAGACAGGAAGCCCGTCCTGGTAGGTCCCGGGACTTAGCCTCGGACACACCGCTGCAGTGTTGTATCTGTCCAATTCAGATACTTCAACCAGCTCTTTACTTAAAGTTTACCCAGGTGTCTTCATTTATGAGTAGAACAAAGTAGAACACAGATATAATGCAACACACTTTATTAAATATAGTTAACCCATAAATTGCCCACTATACATACAAGAAACACCCAGGATTCGACTATACTTCCCGTAAAGGTGATTTTCTTTTTTCAAAAACTATACTTTATTCATAAAATCTCTGATAAACATTACAGAGCATTTTGAGTTGTTATGACTGTACATTTCCTCCAAAGTTACATATTCACTTGACTTTCTTGCATTCAATTGGGATGACAGTCCACACATTTCCCTGTTTACTTTACAATTCTTTCTTAAGTATTTACATCGTCATGTTTCTTTCAATACTTTTGTACATTGGAGTGTTAATGACCCAGACCGAGGGGTTTTCCACAGTTACCGGCCCCTCGGTGTACATTTGCTGGGAGACCTTACACGGTGGCCTTTCCCCATTGCGCCTTGGCGGCAGCTGCCCCAAGCTTGAGTGCGTCCCTCAGCACGTAGTCCTGGACCTTGGAATGTGCCAGTCTGTGATTTGGTAAGCTGCAGATCCGACCCCGAGTCCCTCTTCCTCTTTGTAAAGGTGATTCTTGCTGGCTGTTCCTTCCTTGCTTCCTTCTTTCTGGTCTGGTCAAGGTCACCTCACACACCAAGCTTCGAGTCTTTGCTTCGAGTCTTTTGCCTTGAGTCTTTTGCTTTCAGTCTTAGCTTCCAGTCCTTTCTCTTCAGATGTCTGGAAAAATGCCTATCTTTTTATCCCCCTGTCGCCACCCACCTCCTTTCTCCACTTGCCCTTGGCCATCGGCCAATGGAATCTCAGGAGAAAGGGTCTCAGTGCCCAATGGTCTGGACCTGTTGACAGGGCACCTGAGCCCGCCTTGGGAGGAGCGATGATTGCTTGATGGGTTATAGGAACTGTGAACAATAGGCCAATGCATCTTAAGTAGGAGCGACTATCAGTTGATGGGATATCAGGAACTGTGGACAATAGTCCAGTGAATCTCAAGTAGCAACGATAATTACTTGATGGGTTATTCAGGAGCTGCTTCAGACCGACCCTGACCGCTTGTCTTGAGTTCTGTATATTCGGATTCTGCAGGCTTCTGCAGACTGTGGTTTTTAAAGTGCCCAATTCTTTAATTTAAGATATCCAATTTAATCGGCCTTGAAACTAGGCCCTTATTATTACTACAGGAATATCTCTTCCGGCCACAACGACAGTATCGGAACACCAATATGGGTCCAAGTGGAGATGGTATGTGACTCGGAGGTGCATTTGGTGATGGTGGTGTTCCCACAGAGGTTTGTTTTATTTCTGTCTGTATCATTGTACAATTGAATTTATAATTTCAGATTTAATTATGCATATTCTGTTGGCATTTATTTTTGTGTTAGTGGAAAGACGATGATGTGACGATCAGTTATCGAGGGAAGGCAGCAGGAAGGGTAATGAGGTTGTTGGAGGTTAGGGAATGATGATTGAACTTACTGTTATGTCACGTTGATTATGTGATCATGTAGAATCTGGGGGGACATGGCAATTTACTTCATATATGTCCTTTCTCTTCCCCTTTCTCCACCTCGTGCTTCTACTCCTCAGTTACTGTCCAGAGATATGGCTGTTCCCTCATAATGACGAGGCCGTGCATGCAGCATACTACCCCAATACTTGATACCTACTTAGCTGAGTACTGCTGGGCTCCTCCAAAGCTGTTCAAATTGTTGGAATTTGGGGTGTCAAAGTCAATTAACCCTTTACCCCTTTGTACTCAATTTCCAATTTCGGTGATAATCCTTATTGGTGGCAGTGGTTATATTTCACGCAGTACACATAAGACATTAATGCTGATATCGGGTCAAAGTACAACAGTACTGCCATTGCACCCCGGATAGAAGCACAATTTCCATGCAATTACTCACTGGTCATGCCCCAGGTACTGTAGCATCCATCAATGCAACACGTACACATGTGTGGACCCTCGGCCAGCCTGTCCGCCTGTTCCATCTGCGGGGTGTTCCCGGATCTCTTCTGGTTGAATACCTTGGCTCTCTATACTCTGGGAATCAGTTTTTAAATCTTCTTTACAGAATATAATGACCAATTTAACCCAATTGTTACCAGCCTACGATTTGAACAGCCCAATTGCAAAAGGTGTCATTTCACCAACTGCCCACTCAAGGCAGCACAGGCTCTCAAAATCCCTGGCTTGCCACACACGGGTTCCTATCACCTCATTCCAATACCAAGCTTTACTAATGCAAGAAAAGTATGGTTATCTTGGTATTCAACTCGCCATGTCTGAGCCACTGACATTCTACTAAGTTGTTTATCTTGTCGTTCTCGTGTAGTCGGGCTGCCTATTTCCGCACTCTATCAGATTGTTGTTGACATTTACTTTTGGATAACTCGCTTCCTTTTAAACCTCTCGAGCCAACAAAACATATTCATAGTGAGGACCCAAACCACAATTCCCCTTCAACTCACCCCTCAGACATGATTACCCTGGATGTATTGTATTACAAGAAGGCATTTAGAAAGATCCAGTAAGACTCGGTATAATAATGAAATTAAACAAGCGTCCAGCCATAGGATTTAAGTTCGTTTTCACCAATCAGCAAGCAAAATCAATGTAGGTATTCCTGAGAATCTGACAGCAGAAAAAATTGTTTATAGACACTAGTGATGTGCTCTATGCTGCCCCTAGTGGCAGCATTGGTCTCAGTATATGTCCGCTCTGTGCAAGGGTTCCAGACTGGACCCATGAGTCAGGTCGGCCAGTAGTCAGCCCCCCCCCCCCGGTATAACAGCCATTCACCTCCAATATGTTGTGGCCACACACCGGCTGCACATTGAGGCAGTGGAATCACTTTCTATTCAGGAAACGTTCACATGAAGCGCAGGCCCCACCCCTCTACCCAGTGCCAGTTCCCTTGATTGGGCATAGAGTACTGATGACGAGAGACAATCCTGCCTCCCTTCCACGCAGCTCCTCCCCCCCCCCCCCGCCCCAGGAGACTGCTGGCAAACTCAATTGGCTTTGCTGGGCAGACTTTCTAGGGCACAGGAGGCCAGTGCGACCACCATTTTATCCCTGAGCCACCCCTAATGTGCGGTGGGCTCAGGAATAACGGCTGCCGGTTGATTAATTAATCAACCAAATTGACATCCCACCAGCGGCAACTGGGAATCCCACATCAGTTCCTTCCACCCTCCGATTTAATTGGCGGGGCGGCGGGAGGGGTGGGGGTGTTGGGGGTGGTTTCCCATTGCTGGAAGACTGGCTCGGGGTCTCCCTCACCATTAGTTGGGCCCAGCACCATGGTTCAAATCACAATGGTCTGCATAAAATCCAGCCCTTTGTCTCTGGAAAAAGTAAGTGAGATGAGGCTGTCTCTCTTTTATACAGGGAACCTCAGCAAACTGTTTGCAGCATAATACTGGGAACTAATATCTTTAGCTCACTTGGCTAGGCAGCTGGTTTGTGATGCAGAGCAAGGCCAGCAGCGTGGGTTCAGTTCCTGTACCGGCTGAGGTTATTCATAAAGGCCCCGCCTTCTCAACCTTGCCCCTTGTGTGAGGTGTGGTGATCCTCAGGTTAAATCACCACCAGTCAACTCTCCCCTCAAAGGGGAAAGCAGCCTATGGTCATCTGGGACAATGGCGACCTTAGCTTTACTAATATCTCGAGCAGCAATCTGAAATGAACCAAATGCATAAATGTTCAGAACCATGCTGCCTTTGCTCTGCTATGAAGCTGCAGGTGTGACTGCAGCAGTTACCACATTCCTGTCACAATTCCTTAACAAAGCTGAGAAGTCTCATGCATTAGTCCTCACTGGCATGCAGGAAAAGAGAGTGGCTCCCTAATGGCCCAGGAAACACAAGCCTTTCTATTGATAGCCTTCCTATCACTCGTCCAGAGCCTGTTCTGCTCTGTGCAACCCCTACTCAACCTCCCAGTCATGCTCTATTTGTGGACGAAGATCTAACGGCCATCCAAGTCTGGAAGGAACTTGTTTCAGTACCAGCTGTTAAATCAATAAATAAATACTTCAGAGCTTGTCCGACCACTCTCTGTACACTATAGAAGCTTACAAGTGTAGATAAATACCACAAATATATCAAATTGCACCAGCAGCCAGGAAGAAATAATTGACCCTTAAGTAGTTTGTGATCTTTTTAAGTAGAGCTAATGGTATGTCTTTCGGGCCCATTGCAGACATGCTCAACTATGGGAGGTTAAGAGAGGGGTCACGCTGGAGTTTAGCATTTGGAGATGGCATATTGGTGTCATATCAGAATTGCACATTCGTTAACAAGTGGAGGGAGCATCATTTGATGCCCATCCCTAGTTGTATTGAGAAGGTGGTGGTTGAGCCATCGCCTTGAGCTGTAGATGCATCCACAGTAGTGTTGGGGAGGGTGCTCCAGGATTTTGATGAAGAATCAATGTATGCCTACTCCTGCTCCAATTTTCGATGTTTCTATGTCTCCAAGCAAGGATGGCATGTAACCTGGGAGAGGGAGGACTTGGAAGATATTTGATATTGAGTTGGCCTCCTGATTAAGACAAAGTTCCTTATGAAGGTGAGATATTAACTTACTTCCCTCTATATATCTCCTCTGGTCTTACTGGTATATTTTTTGTTGTGGCCACAAAGAGAAAGAATCAGAGGTGTCACACGTTGTGTTTGTACAACACAGTGCAAGGGGTTTATTTACAAGATGTTGCTCAAACACAAAAGCCTGCAAAACATTCCGATGAGGTAATTCCGTAACACTTGACATTACACCAGCCAATGGCATTACTCCTACATGCCACTTACATTCAAGCTCATTCAGGAAGTGAATGAGTCATATTTACTGAGCAGGTATACATCTCCATAGAGCTATCATAGAACCCCAACAGTGCAAAAAGAGGCCATTTGGCCCATTGAGTCTGCACCAGCCCTCCGTGGACAATGGTCAATGCCAACCAATCCTTAGCCAAAACAATAGAAGTTATCTCTGTGTGGAGCTGGATACTTACCCCAACTCCAGTTTATTATTTGTGAGTAATGGACTCCTGTTAACTAATTTCCTCGTAAAAATACTAATGTAGGCTTTTACTATTAAGTCATAAACATTGATTCCAACTGCCACTTAGATTCAGATTCAGGCCAGTCATCATACAACTCTGCTCCTGTGACTGTGCTGCAGCTAACAATGTCTCTGGTGTTTTGGGACTTGACTAGTGAAGTACATTGAATTAATTTAATCCTCTGAATTGATTGACTGGAGCCCTGTTGGCAGAATGTATCTCACTCAAAAGCTGAAAGTAAAAGTTAGTGACTTAAATCAGCGGATAAACTCGCAACAGCATGTCACCTCCAGCTTCATCAGGATGAGAAAATCAACATATTTTAAGACATGGTAATTAGGACATGCGGAAAAGACTAATTTGTGGAGATGAACACGCAGTTAAACAGCAAAATCACTCTAAAATCACTTGTGCATATTCAAGTGACAGATCATGCACACAGTTCCCTGTAGTGTGTCTAGCTTTTTGAAAAATGTTAATTGTTAACTCCCACAGCATTCCACCTTGTCGGTGCGATCTGCCATCTGCAGTAAGGTGGCTTGTTCCTTCCCTAATTTAAACCATCTGAACAAGCACTTGAGGTGTACAAGTAGCCCAGATATTTTCTTCCCACTCTCCACTCAGTGCTCTCCTTTCCAAAGCGATAACCATCACTCATTTGGTCGCACTCTCACCTGTGAGACAGTCCAATTCCACACATGAACAGATAATCTAGGATGATACACCAGAGCGGTACTGAGGGAGTGCTTTACTATCAACGGTATGGGGCGCGATTCTCCGATCGCGGGACAGTGTGTCCGCGCCGTCGTGAACGCCGTCGCGTTGGACGACGGTGTGAAACGTGTGCGGGTACTAGCGATTCTGGCCCCACGGGGGGCCAGCACATTCACGCCGCTCCAGCCTCACTTCCTGGTGCGCAGTGGGGGTGGCGCCAACCCGCGCATGCGCAGTGGCGACGCGCCAACCCGCACATGCGCGGTGGCTTTATGGAACGCGTCGCTCCCGCCGCAACATGGCACGGGGATTCTGGGGCCGGACACACAACAAAGTAGGCCCAGGGGGGTAGAGGACGGCCTGCCGATCGGTGGGCCCAAATCGCTGCCCAGACCCCATTGAAGGCCCCCCCCCCCCCCCCCCCCCCCCCGAGGACGGAGCCCCTCCCCCCAACTGGCCACCCCCGACCCTTCGCGCAGGTTCCCCCCGGCGCCGTCCACACCTGGTTGCTGCCGGCGGGACTCTGTTTTCTCCGTGTTACCGCTCAGCCCATCCGGGCTGGAGAATCTGCGGCCCGGCCTCGTACAGCGGCCCGTGACCGGCGCCGCTCCAAACGTGCCGGCGCAAATGGCCGCTCCTCGGAGAATCGCGCGCCAGCGTTGGGGCAGCGCGGCGCGGTTGCAGCGATTCTCCGGCCAGGCGCGGCGCTGGGAGAATCGCGCCCGTCATCTTTCGAATGAGATTTGACACTGAGGCCCTGTGTGTCCTCTCTGGAGAATGGAAAAGATTCCATGGCACTGTTCTGAAAAAGAGTAGCCACCCAACCCCCTCAGTGGCTGGTCAACATTTATCCTTCAAAATACATCACTAAATTAAATCATGTGGGGCTGGATTCTCCGTTCCCAGAGACTAAGTGTTGACACTGGGGCAGAATTCGTGGACTTTCACGACAGCAAAACTGCCGCCGAACTGGACCAATTCAGCGACTGTGGAGGGGCTAGCACTGGCGTCACGTGGAATACAATCGATTCCAATGAGAAACAGTGCGGGATTCGCCGGGTCCGTGACTGACACTCAGGAGGCTGACAAGCTGCAGCCGCACATACACACTGCACTCCCCACACACACTCATCCTAGCCAACAAGATGGCACTGGCGGTGCTGGAGCACGACTTACAGCTGATGGGTTGGCTGGGGTCAGAGGGCACCTAGGGGGGTGCCCCGGGGGGACACCTATACGACCCGTGGTCCTAAGTTCAGAGTGGGCTGTGAGTGGTGTGCGCAGCTGCATGGCTGCCTTTCCAGCTGCAATGGTGTTCCGTGCCTGCCCACCCCGACCCCGCAGACCACCTCCTGGCCACCCACCACTACTCCGCCTGCCCTGGCAGAAGCCCCCGGCCAGCAGCACAACGGTCAACAAACTATGGTGATGGTGGATACTTTCCGAACCCCCTCTCTCTCCCTCAGCAGCCACGGCTCCTGCTTCATGATTTTTAAAAGCACAAGTGAACCTCGCCGTCGGGAACGCGGCCCATCGGCGGCGGAGAATCGGGGAGGCCCCAGAGAATACCGGGTCAGGCTCACTAATGATATGCCAATAGCGTTTACTGTACCTGTGCTCGGGATGGCATTTAAAAAAACATTTTTATTGAGGCATTTATATATTTACACATCAAACACAACCATAAAACAAAACAAGCCAACAGGGCTGCAAATAATCAAACCAACTAAATACCTAACACCCCACCATCCCGCCTCCCAACCTCCCTATTTTACCCCCCACCCCCCACTGCTGACATCTCAACTGTTCTCAAGAAAGTCGATGAACGGCTGCCATCTCCAGGCAGATCCCTCCACAGACCCTCTTAAGGCAAACTTTATCTTCTCCAGCCTAAGAAACTCTGCCAGGTCACTCACCCACACCCCCCAATTTCAGTGGCCCCGAGTCCCTCCATTCTAACAAGATCCGTCTCCGGGCTACCAGGGAGGCAAAGGACAAGCTATCGGCCTTTCCCGCCCCCTGGACTCTCGGGTCTTCTGACACTCCAAAGATCGGCACTTCTGGACTCGGGACCACCTTCACCTTCAAGGTTCCAGAAGGCTTTGACACCGCAGTCAAGGTGACAGAGAATTGTGATTTGGTGTCAAATCGGTGCCCGCTGCGATTTTGGGGTCGGAACCTATGCCCCACCCAATCGCGTTTCCCGATTCCGGCGTCAGCCAACAGAGAATTCCGCCCTTGTTCTGTCCACTTCAATGGGTGGATGCTGTTGTTGTAAGACAGATTTCTTTTGTTACTGCATTCATTGATTGTAGACCTCTAACCTGCAAAGGGAAGGGGAACATTACAATGACCACCATTATGTAAGTGTTGACATGAAATAAGGTACTTTTCCCAATCCAGAAAATGCTAGAATACATTGCAAATGGGAGAAAAATGTGCTAGGAAGTGCATTTGTTATGTTTTGGACTTAATTATTAGACAATCTTTAGCTTTTAGAAAATTGGCCCTGCTTTTGAAGGTTAAAGAAATCAAAGTACCTGCTATACACCATTGGTTGACAGGCAATCTGCTTTTAAATGTAAATGAAACAGCAGCTACAACATTTTAAAAAGGCTATATGTTGTTTCAGTTTCAATGGAGTTCATTGCTGACATTTACCAGGATATGTTTTGACAGCTGAAGCAACTATGAATGCTTGGCTGAGTTTCAAATGCTTCAGAACCACATATCTCGATTGGGTTGAGGGGGCACCCATTTTAATTGACAGCTTCAAGAGAATATTAAACAATTATTTTTCTTTGACGCTGTGAGTGGACACATGTTAGTCTTTATAACAGTTTTAACATGAGTGGATTTACATTTTTTGATTGGATTTTATATGTGAGACTTTTCTCAGTATGAAGTGCTTTTAAATATGATAGCTCTATTATAGTGTTGAAAGTTTATTTCATCCTCAGATTTTCCCTTGGTGGAGAGTGAGTGAGTGGCTGTGGAGGATATATGGGGGGAATAGGTTTTAGGGGGACATGTAAGTCGCATGGAGATATTGTGGGAATGGAGGTGGCATGGGTGTATGGGTATGGAAATAGGATTGGGCATGGGGGCATGGAGGTGATAAGGGTGTATGGAGCTGAGATGGGATATGTGAGGGGAATGATTGGATTGGATTTGTTTAATGTCGCGTGTTCCCAGGTACAGTGAAAAGTATTGTTTTGCGTACAGTTCAGACAGATCATTCTATACATGAAAAGAAAATACATAGACACAGGCATCGGGTGAAGCATACAGGAGTGCAGTACTATTCAGTACAGAAGACGTGTGAAGAGATCAGATCAGTCCATAAGAGGGTCATTTAGGAGTCTGGTAACAGCGAGGAAGAAGCTGTTTTGAATCTGTTAGTGTGTGTTCTCAGACTTTTGTATCTCCTGCCCGATGGAAGACTTTGGAAGAGTGAATAAGCCGGGTGGGAGGGGTCTTTGATTATGCTGCCTGCTTTCCCAAGGCAGCGGGAGATGTAGACAGAGTCAATGGATGGGATGGACTGGGCTGTGTTCACACCTCGTTGTAGTTTCTTGCGGTCCTGGGCCGAGCAGTTGCCATACCATGCTGTGATGCAGCCTGATAGGATGCTTTCTCTGGTGCATCTGTAAAAGTTGATAAGAGTCAATGTGGACATTCTGAATTTCCTTAGTTTCCTGAGGAAGTATAGGCGCTGTTGTGCTATTTTAGTCGTAGCGTCGGCGTGGGTGGACCAGGACAGATTGTTGGTGATGTTGGTGATGTCATGAGATATAAGGTGGTTTAGCGTTATTGGGGGAATGGAGGTGGCATAGGGGGAATTGGTGGAGGTTGAAGGATGAGGGTTTGAGGGTGTGATATTCACCATTCAACCTGGGATTGTGTCCAGCCAACAGATGGGGAATTCCAGCCTGTTAGCCTAGCTATTCACCAGCCTCCGGAGGCACTGGGCATGATTCCACCCCACCCTCCCGGAGATTGGTCTGCCAGGTCAGGGAGTTCCCAAACTCAATATCCCTCTCTCCTCCACGAAAATCCAGTGGTAACGTTCAGTCAGCTGCGAGTGCCGACACGATAAATGGTAACTTCTTCAAATATCATCATTATTTGATGTTAAAATTCAACTTTATCTTTCGCTGAACAGGATAGAACATGAATGACAGCACTTAAATGATATCAGGTCAAATAAAGAAATAATGTTTTTTGGATCCTCTCCATACAGAGGTACTAAAAGGAAAAAACATAACCACTGACACACTTATTTACCTGCAAAATTGAAATGCATTACATTTTCAGGAGCTCGTACCTGAGAAATGTGATTAGCATGCAAACGGAGTCTGTCAAAATTCACTTCAAAGAACGTGGCTTTCTGCCTGGCTTAGATCAGATTTGTCTCTCCCCAACACACATGTGTTGAGTGTTAACACACTCTGGCTTGGTAAATTGGTCAGTGGCTGTTGCTACGGAAACGGTAGGTAAGTTGCTAATGGCCTGCTTGTAGCTGGAATAAGACACACTTGATACAACAGAGATAAATGTTTCTGAACACATACTGAGCAGACCAGCAGAACGAAAGTGTTTCTAACTGCTGAATAGTACACTGTGAATAATGGTATGGCCATGTTACCATAGATACAGGAAGCAATAATGAAAGCGCACTGTGTCTACAAGCCTGATTATATAATCCACGACCATTATCATTTTTTGTTACAGCTGTCATTATTTTGGTTACCTGTCTTAATATCTCCTTATGTGACTTGTGTCAAATTTGTTTTCATCCTGTTCCTGTCAGTGACTTGGGTATTTTACTGTGTTACAAGTGCTATATCAATGCAAGTTGTTGTTCCTGATGAAGTAAATCAGGGGTGCAGCAGAGAATTTAAATGACAAGTGTCCAGACGCTCGGGGATCACGCTTGCAGGCTGAACAGAGGTGCTACGCAAGGCAATAGCCCAATTTGCACCTCTGGGCGGGATTCTCCGATTCTGGGGCAATGGCCCCATGACGGCGTGGGAACGGTGGCATTTTACGCCAGAGAAACTGGCGCCAAACGGCCACCGATTCCCTGTTTTGCTGGGGGCTAGCAGGCTGGCAGCGCAGAGCACCCGGCTGCAGCTGCTGATACACCCGGAGAATTGCTGGGTCTATGGCCGCGCATGCGCACGATGGCGGCCTGCAGCAGCCGCTCCGTGCCTCATGGCGGCGGCCGCTCGTCGACCCGGCCCGCGAAATAGTCCCCTCCTTCGGACGGCTCGCACACCCAGGATCACCATCCCCCCCTCCACATTGCCCCCAGCCTCGAATAATGTTCCCCCCCCCCCCCGGCCTGTGGATCGGCCCTCCCCGACTGTGGCGGCGCTGGACTGCGTCCGCAGCCGCCACGCCGAGTTCCCAACGGGTGAGACCACGAGAGGCCCACGGCCGTGTGGAACCCGGCTGTTCGGGGGCGGAGCATCGGGGGGGCGGGCCTCAGGCAATGTCCTGAAGCCGTCGATACGCAGCACGGCGTACTCTCCGAATACGCCGCTTTGGAGGGGGCGGAACACCGCGGAAGCGGCGCCGCCCCCGATTTGGGCGGGAACTTGGATTATCTGGCCGGTTGCCGAACGCGATTTGGGCGTCGCCGACCGGAGAATCCTACCCCAGTTCTCCCGAACGGCGAGGAGGTCTCGTGGCGGGCGGTCGCTTGTCATTTTAAATCTCCACCCCGCTCCTACTCTGACCATTCTGTCCTTGACATCCTGCACTACCCTAATGAGGCCCAACAGAAGCATGAGCAACAGCCTCTCATATTCCCATCTGGTACTTCAGAGCCTTCCAGGCTCAACATTGAGTTGAACAATTTCAGGTCATAGACATTGCCGCCATATTGTTTTCGGACGGCAGTTGCGGGCAATAATTTTGTGTTAGTCGCCTTCAGCTCCTCCAGACCCATATTTATCTTTTTGTTTATTTGTCTCATTACCTTCTCCTTTTGCCTTTTACCATCATTCCTTTCACCATTTGATCACTCCTGCCTTCCACTCCATCCGGGCCTCCCATTTTGTTCTTTCCTCACTCTATACTTTCCCTACCGTACTTAAAAGCTGTTCCGCCTCCAGCCTTTGCTAGTTTTTCTGTATACCTTTTTATACCTTTGCTTGTTCTGAGACAGATCATCAGTCTGAAACGTTAACTCTGTTTCTCTCAGGTGCTGCCTGACCTCCAGCATTTTATGTTTGCAATTTAGATCTGGGGCGGGATTCTCCGTCCCCCCGCCGGGTCGGAGAATCGCCGAGGGCTGGTGTGAATCCCGCCCCCGGCGGTTGGCGAATTCTCCGGCACCGGATATTCGGCGGGGGCGGGAATCGCGCCGCGCCGGTTGGCGGGCCCCCCCGGCGGTTCTCCGGCCCACGATGGGCCGAAGTCCCGCCGCTGTCAGCCCACGCCAGCCGGCGTGGATTGAACCACCTTTGGGACGGTGGGACACGGCGGCGCGGGCGGGCTCCGGGGTCCTGGGGGGGCGCGGGGCGATCTGGCCCCGGGGGGTGTCCCCACGGTGGCCTGGCCCGCGATCGGGGCCCACCGATCCGCGGGCGGGCCTGTGCCGTGGGGGCACTCTTTTCCTTCCGCCTTCACCATGGTCTCCACTATGGCGGAGGCAGAAGAGACCCCCTCCACTGCGCTTGCGGGGGGATGCCGTGAGCGGCTGCTGACGCTCCCGTGCATGCGCCGCCCGGCAAATTCATTTCCGCGCCTGCTGGCGGGGCACCAAAGGCCTTTCCTGCCAGCTGGCGGGGCGGAAATCAGTCTGGCGGGGGCCTAGCCCCTCAAGGTGAGGGCTCAGCCCCTCAAGATGCGGAGAATTCCGCACCTTTGGGGCGGCGCGATGCCGGACTGATTTGCGCCGTTTTTGGTGCCGGTCAGCGGCCATCGCGCCGATTACAGAGAATCCCGCCCTAGATTCCCGACATCTGTGGTATGATGTTTTTGTATTATTTGGTTCCGCTGTGTTCAGATCATTTGGATTAGATTCTTAGGCCAGCTGGTTAAGCAACTGGCCTCAAGTATAATTAACAACAGTGGAATTCATAATATTTGGAAGGGAGATTATGCTCATCAGTCACTAATTAATAAATCACAGGCTCTTAGCTAAAGTCCACACTACCATTGCTACACTTGCATGAAAAAATGTTCTGTCATTGCCCATCTATCATATCCATTGCCTTATCAGTAATGGACATGAGGGCACAGATATCTCATTCTAATATGCCATTGTGATGTGCGGATGTAGATACAGGGCGAAATTCTCCCCCAACGGCGCGATGTCCGCCGACTGGCGCCAAAAACGGCGCCAATCAGACGGGCATCACACCGGCCCAAAGGTGCGGAATGCTCCGCATCTTTGGGGGCCTAGCCCCAACATTGAGGGGCTAGGCCGGCGGCGGAGGGATTTCAGCCCCGCCAGCTGGCGGAAATGGCGTTTGTTGACCCGCCAGCTGGCGGAAATGGCGTTTGTTGCCCCGCCAGCTGGCATGGAAATGCGGCGCATGCGCGGGAGCGTCAGCGGCCGCCGACAGTTTCCCACGCATGCGCAGTGGGGAGAGTCTCTTCCGCCTCCGCCATGGTGGAGGCCGTGGCGGAGGCGGAAGGGAAAGAGTGCCCCCACAGCACAAGCCCGCCCGCGGATCGGTGGGCCCCGATCGCGACCCCGGAGCCCGCCCACGCCGCCTGGTCCCGCCGGTAAATACCAGCTTTGATTTACGCCAGCGGGACAGGCAATTTCTGGGCGGGACTTCGGCCCATCCGGGCCGGAGAATTGAGCGGGGGGTCCCGCCAATCGGCGCGGCCCGATTCCCGCCCCCGCCCAATCTCCGGTACCGGAGACTTCGGCGGGGGCAGGGGCGGGATTCACGGCGGCCAACGGCCATTCTCCGACCCGGCGGGGGGTCGGAGAATGACGCCCACAATGTCAAGCAACACAAGCTCTCCTTTATCCTCTGACCAGTCCTACACAATTAATATTACGTCGCTTCTCCAGGGAATTAGCTGCTCAAGGTTTAGGTCAAGATCCTGTCAAACCGTTACTGCTGCCAGAGATTTTGCCACAGTCATTCATGTCTGGGGGTTGAAGCACAGACTGAAATCATGCAAGCTCAATTTGCTGCCAAGAATGCTCAAACTGCTGCCACCATGGCTGTAAAACACCAAGGGCTAAAGAGCCTGCAACATCTTACAGCAGCCAGAAATCTACTCCAACCCATCGCTGAGGAGTGACAGGGCAGCTCTGGAAAATAACTTGCTGACCTTATTCTCCCACCATTGCCACTCCATCAGTGCCCTTGATGCTCCCTCTCAGCCAGCCAGCCATCCCAGATATCTACTGCCCATGTTAAAGTGGTGCAGTCCTACCAACTATCTGTCATACACTGTACCTGGTGCCAATGGCTGTGCCCTCATGATGGCAAGGTTATTATTCAGGATACAGATCTCGCTGAATTACGATGCATACTTTGCATAGTGGTCCAAGCATTGCATAAGGACACTAGCGGTTTGCTTGATAATGTTTTGTGTGGTATTACAGCTCTCATATGTGCATGTTTCTCTTGCGTGCTGGAGTCATGAGGTGAGCTGATAGCCCTTGTTACCCAGAAACCATCTCTGCTTTTTCAAGGCCATAGACACCTTTGCAGCCACTGGCATTGCTGTCCTCACCCTACTTTGAGGCTGCATGTCTGCCTGCAACAGGGTGCAGATTTTAACGAGCAGTTCCGAGTGAAACAAAAACTGTTCCTCAGTGAGGTCAAGATAGGAGAACTCCCTTAAGTTCCTGGGTGTCCTACCCACCCCACCCCACCACTTCCTATTTCTTACGCTGTATCACCTCCTCTGCTTTTTCATCTCATGCTGTTGGTCAAGGGAGATAGAACCAACGGCACCCTCGATTGGGAGAAAATTATGTGATATGAGAACCCATGGCCTTCACCACATACCACACCACTCCCTGTAGACTTCTCTGACATTAAGTAGCACTACAAACCTCCAAACATTTCAGCTATCTCAAAACAGTCAGTGGAAATAAATTAGTAACCAACTTAAAAGTGGCCGATGAACCCTTTATAGAGCACTGCAGGAGGAGAGAGGGGGCCCTTCCTGCTGCTGAACCTATTTGACTGTGCGAGATTAAGACAGAGCGTTAGCTGGCGTCAAACCAGCACTACACATTAATTAACATCATAATTTCCTCCACCTACTCTGCAAGCCTCCAGTGCATGCTGCCAGCACCTGTGCAATCAACCTCATCAAAACCTCACCAGCACGACTAAAGCCAGACTGCATGTGCAGCACGGCCTCCATTTTTGAACTTAAAAGGCAATCATAATGCTGAAAACATGGGCAATACGAAAATGAATTATGTGACCATCACATTTTCTCACCCTTGTGCTTCAGCATCGTGTGTAACATAGGCCATCATTTGAGTTAGGATACCCGTTCCATTTGGGAGGCCCATATCCATCTGCCAGAATCTCTATGGTCTAAAACATGTCTCGGTCAAGAGTTGGAGCAAAGGGGCCCTGATTTCAAAAGCAAGATTGGTCTAACTTGTGTTTTACAAAGTAACCAGGCTAGCATTTCAGATAGCAGTATCATCCAACCAATTGCTGTGAGGGCAATCTCGCTTTCGTTTGAGATTGTCCAAACTTGTTTGCTGTAGAACTTTTATTATTGGCAAAGTTTTATCAGGATGCAATGTTAGATCAACAACCAGATTAATCCAAATGTTACCTATCAATTTGTTGGTTTTATTAATATCGAAGGAAAGTACAGTTTATATGTCCACACTGATTAGTAGGCAATGCATTGGGGGCTGCAAACTAGTGACCAATCCAAGACAGCTCTCAGCACAGAATACTTAAGAATTACTGAAAGTGGTCCCATTTATAAGCCTAGATGGACAACCTCCAACAGATTGCTCTAAATCTATCCATACTGAGATTATCGCCAGGTGGTCTTTGTGTGTCGTATGTTACTCTAGCATTAGATGGCGATGTGGCACTGCATACACTTCATTCCCACTGGGGGTGTTATTTACATGGAAGATAACATGATTTTGCATGGTTACAGATATCACACCTTACTAATGGCAGTTGAAACTTTGGTTTGGGGGTAATTTTAACTTTCTGTGCTAGTATAGAGCAGTTGATAGTGAGTTAACAGCCTTTTTATATCTTTCCCCATTTTTATTTCCATTGAATTCACATTAGCTATAATTCCTGCACAATCTGTTTGATGCTTCTTAAATGCCATTAGCTCAACACTTCCTGATTACTTACCAACTGATTACTTAGGATTCCCTTGTGGAATCCTAATGACCATCCACCACCTCCGACATTCACTCCCCCCCCCCCCCCCTCCCCGCCACAGGCATACCATGGCTAGTGTGTACCATCTACTAGATGCACTGCAGTAACTTACAAAGGCTTCTTCCAAAGTACCTCCCCATCTCTGCCATATGGGACCACAACCATATCCAAGTTCTCCTCCACCCTGACTTGTCATTCCTTCACCATCACTGAGTCAACATGTTGAAATTTCCTCGCTAACTTCACTACGGGTGCACCTTCACCAAACAAAGTGCAGTGGTTCAAGAAGGCAAACAAACATATTAATTAGGAGCAGGGATAGGTCACTCAGCCCCTTCAGCGTGCTCTGCCATTCAGTAAGATCATGGCTGATCTGATTGTAACCTCGCGCCCACCCCCAATAACATTTCACCTCCTTGCTTATCAAGAATCTATCTAACTCGGCCTTAAAAGTATTCAAAGACTCTGCTTCCACCGCCTGCTGAGGAAGAAAGTTCCAAAGACTCTGAATTGGCTGACCCATTATTTTTAACCCGTGACCCCGAGTTCTAGATTCTCCCACAAGAGGAAACATCCTCTCCACATCCACCCTGTCAAGACCCTTCAGGATCTTAGATGTCTCACTCAAGCTCCCCCTTACTCTTCTGAACACCAACGGATACAAGCTTAGCCTATCTAACCTTTCCTCATAAGACAACCCATCCATTCCTGGTGTTAGTCTAGTAAACATTGTCTGAACTGCTTCCAGTGCACTTACGTCCTTCATTAAATGAGACCAATACTGTACACAATACTGCAAATGTGGTCTCTCCAGTGTCCTGGACAACTGAAGCACAACCTCCATAATTTTATATTCATTTCCCCTTGCAATAAATGATAACATTCTATTAGCTCTCCTAATGACTTGTTGTACCTGTATACCAGCCTTTGGTAATTCATCTACTAGGACTCCCAGATCATTCTGCACATCAGAGCTCTGCAATTTTTCACCATTTAGATAATATGCTTATTTTTTTTATTCTTCCTGTTGCCAAAATGGACAATTTCATATTTGCCCACATCATATCCCATTTGCCAGATCTTTGCCTATCTTTGTGTCATCAGCAAATTTAGCAACCATGGGCTGGATTCACCGGCGTGGCGTTTTCCGCCCAGATATTTGGCGCAAAATGGCCACCAATCCTCCATGTAGCTGGGGGCTAGCAGGCCGGCAGCGCAGAGCCCCTGGCTATAGCTGCCGATACTGCCCAGAGAATAGCTGGGTCCGTGGCCATGCCACATGGCGCCGGCCGCTCGTGGACCCAGCCTGCGAAATAGTGCCCCCCTTTAGCTGGCTCGTGAGCCCCGAACCACCCCCCAACAGTGCCCCCAGCCCCTGCCAAAGCCCCCCCTGACCACAGATAGGCCCTCCTCCGACCGTGGCGGCGCTGGACTCAGTCCGCATCCGCCATGCCGTGTTCCCGACGGATGAGACCATGAGAGACCCACGCCATCGGGATCTCAGCCGGTCGGGGGCGGAGCATCGGGGGGTGGGCGTCAGGCAACGTCCTGAGGCCGTCGGTATGGCGCGCGGCGTAAACTCTGAGTACGCCGCTTTGGAGGGGGCGGAGCATCGCGAAAACAGTGCCACCCCCGATTTGGTCGTGAACGGGGATTCTCCGGCAAACGCGATTTCGGCGTCGGCGACCGGAGAATCTTATCCCGTGGGCAGGATTCTCCCACACTTGGCGCGATGGCCCGATGCCGGCTCCAAGAGCGGCATGAACCACTCCGGCGTCTGGGGGCTGGGCCGGCGACGGTGGGGTTGGTGCCACGCCAACCGGTGCCGAAGGGCCGCCGTGGGCCGGCACGAGTTGGCGCATGCACAGAACCACCGCCGTGTTTCCTGCGCATGCGCAGTTGGTTTCTTCTCCGCGTCGGCCACGGCGGAGCCTTACAGAGGCCGGCGCAGAGGGAAAGAGTGCCCCCACGGCACAGGCCCGCCCACAGATCGGTGGGCCCTGATCGTGGGCCAGGCCACCGTGGTGGTCCCCCCCCCCCCCCCCGAGGACTCCGCTAGATGGCCGATAATGTCCATTTCACGCCGGCGGGACTGGCCGAAAACGGGCAGCCGCTCGGCCCATCGGGGCCCGGAGAATTGCCGGGGGTCACTGCCAACTGCCCCCGACCGGCGCGGCGTGATACCCGCCCCCACCCGAAAACTGACGGTGGAGAATTCGGCAGCCAGCATCGGAGTGGCGGAGCGGGATTCACGGCGTCCCCCCAGCGATTCTCCGACCCGGCGGGTCCCGCCCCATATCTTCGGTCTCCTCATCCACGTCATTTATATAAATTGTCACAAGTTGAGACCCCAGAACTGGTCTCTGTGACATACCACTTGTTACATCCTGCAAATCTGGGAAAGACCCATTTATGCGTACTCTCTGTTTCGTGTTAGCGAGCCGATCTTCTATCCATGCCCTATCCACGCCAATGTGATATACTTGACCTTTTCTGAGTGCAAAAACTCCACAAGGTCACTTTTTTAAAATATATTTTTATTAAGCTGAGCTTTTAACATTTTATACAGATCAAAACAACAGTAAAAAGCGTGTCAACAATGGAAAAAGCTCCCACCAAGAAATATAGCAATCCACCCTAAAGGAAAAAAACATAGGACACCGCCCCCTCCAACAATCCCCCTAACAACTAACAGTGACCAGACCCTTAAAGTGTAATATGAGCGGCCGCCATCTACGATAGAACTCGTCGATTGTCTCCCTCGCAGTGAACTTGACCTTCTCAAGGTACAAAGCCTCCATCAAATCACCTAGCCACGCCGTGGCACTAGGTGATATTGCCTGATTCGCCAATGAGGTGAATGCCAGTGTATCTGCCCACACACCGTCCTCAGCTCCGACTGGTCCGACACCCCAAAATATAGCTACTAACGGACATGGCTCTAAATCAACGATTAGGATTGCCAATATAGTGTTGAAAAAAGTCCCTCAATAACCCACCAACTTGGGACAGGACCAGAACATGTGCACATGCACCGATCACAACCATCCCCAACGTCCCCCAAAAAACAACCCACTCTGGCCCTGGTGAGGCGCGCCCCAAACACCACCCCGAGCTGTATCAAAATCAACCTCGCGCAGGATGACGTAGCATTCACCCCATGGAGGGATTCACCCCCCCTCCAAAACGGGCTCAACTCCTCTATTCAAATACATGAATAGGATGGGAATAGAGGGATATGGACCCTGGAAGTGTAGAACATTTTAGTTTAGACGGGCAGCATGGTCGGCGCAGGCTTGGAGGGCCAAAGGGCCTGTTCCTGTGCTGTACTTTTCTTTGTTCTTTGTTCTTTGTCCTCCCACATGGCCTGCCCCTCCTTCATGATCTGTCCACATATCCCAGATGTGCTGCCTCCCCCAACCCCATATAGGAGACGATGCTCTCCAGCAAACTGTATGGCGGCGCCACCGGGAATGTCGAAAATACCCACCGAACAAAATCCCGCACCTGAAAGTACCTGAACATATCTGCCCTCCAAGTCCCACCCTCTCCTTCAACTCCTCCCAGTTGGCAAACCATCCCTCCAGAAACAAGTCCCTCACCCTCTCTAGCCCCCCCCCCCCCCCCCCCCCCCCCCCACTCCTCGATCCCCCAAATGCGGCACCCAACTTCGCCCTAAGGTCGCTTACCCACGACGAAGCACTGGGTAGAACCAGAGTCCTCCATCCAAGCAGAGCCCGCCTATGGGCTCTGCCTTTGCCCCGTCTGCAGCCCCGGTGAGTATGAGATAGCCACCAAAGGGCAAGGCTCCAAATAATTCCCAAGAATTCCTGACATGGTGCTGAAGAAGGAGACCCAAAAGCTCACAAGTTCAGGACAAGACCAGAACATCAGCGTATGAAACCCCGTGAATGATGCTCGCATCTATCCTCTACCTCCGGAAAAGAAACACCCATCCGTGCCCTGGTCAGATGTGCCCTATGCACCATCATGAACTGAATCAAGCTGAGCTGAGCACATGAGGAGGTGGAGTTGACTCTGTGTAGACTTTATTCCACACTTCCCATCAAAAACCTGATCCAGCTCCCTCTCCCACTTCCCTTTGCCTCATCCAACAGGGCTTGTTCCACCGACTTTTCCTGTCCCCCAGCTCAACCATCGAAAGAACCTTATCCATCAACGAGGATGAAGGTGCCAAGGGGAAGGAAGCACGGAACGTCCGGACGTCGGCGTCATGACGTGCAACAACTGTGGCTCCGCCCACTTAAAGCGGCAATGTCCCGCAAAATCTCAATGTTGTCTCCAGTGTGGCAAGCTTGGCCACTATGCAGCCCTGTGCAGATCTGCTTAACTTCCCACCACACAGCGATCCCAGCCGCAGCGCTGGAATGTCCGGTCAGTGCAGCAACCCGTTGCAGACTCCGACATGGTTCCAGATCCCGACACCGAGGACCTCACATCCCCATTCCGGGTGGGCATCATCACCAAGCATACGATGCTTTCCCAAAAAAAGGCTAATCCACTCCCAGTGCTGAGCATTGATCTGGACGACAAGTGGTGTGCCACCCTTACGGTCAACGAATCTCGCATACACTTCAGGCTGGACACTGGCGCTTCAGCAAACCCCATTTCGAAGTCTGACCTGGATACCATCCACGTCAAGCCGAGCATTCTTCCATCGGCCTGCCAGCTTATCGACTACAATGGCAATGCCATTGCTGCCAGTGGCTCATGCCAGCTTGTGGTTTCTCATCGTTCCTCAAGAGCCACCTTGCATTTCAAAAGAGTAGCGTCCAACAAAGCTTCCTTGCTCGGTGCTCAGGCCTGCAAAATCCTGAATCTTGTGCAGCGGGTTCACTCCATGTCGCCCACTGAGGCATCAGCCTCGCCAGATGCCAACTTTCAAACCCAATTAGATGACATCATAGCACAATACCACAGCGTCTTTGAGGGTATGGGCACACTCCCCTACACATACAAGATACTTCTGAAACCGAATGCCACACCCGTGGTTCATGCACCACGTCCGGTGCCGACACCCCTTAAGGACCGCCTCAAGCAGCAGCTGCAAGACCTCCAGGACCAGGGCGTCATTTCTAAGGTCACGGAACCCACGGACTGGGTTAGCTCCATGGTTTGTGTCAAAAAACCATCAGGGGAACTTCGCATTTGTATCGACCCCAAATCTGAATCGGAACATCATGAGCGAATACTACCCCATCCCTAAGCGAGAAGAGCTCACTAGTGAAATGGCTCGCGCCAAGTTATTTACGAAGCTGGATGCCTCCAAGGGGTTTTGGCAGATACAGCCAGACGCATCCAGTCGAAAGCTCTGCACTTTTAACACCCCATTTGGTCGTTACTGTTACAACCGGCTGCCCTTTGGCATCATCTCCGCCTCGGAGGTGTTCCACCGAATAATGGAGCAAATGATGGAGGGCATCGAGGGGGTGCGAGTGTATGTCGATGACATCATTGTCTGGTCCACAACTCCTCAGGAACATATCGATCGCCTCAAGCGAGTGTTCCATAGGATCCACGAGCATGGCCTCCGACTCAATAGAGCCAAATGCTCTTTCGGTCAAGCAGAACTAAAGTTCTTGGCGACCATATTTTGCAGTTCGTTGTGCAGCCAGACGCAGATAAGGTGTCGGCGATCAACGCCATGAAGACCCCGGAGGACAAGAAGGCGATTCTCCGCTTCCTAGAGATGGTCAACTTCCTTGGGACGTTTATCCCCAACCTCGCATCTCACACCACAGCTCTCCGCAATCTTGTATAAAAAAACACCAACTTCAAGTGGCTCCCCGCTCATGAGCGAGAGTGGCATGAGCTCAGAGTGAAACTCATCAAGACCCCGGTCCTGGCGTTTTTCGACCCTGCCAAGGAGATGAAGATCTCCACCGACGCGGGTCAGGCTGGCATTGGGGCAGTACTCCTCCAGTGCGACGAATCCTCCTCCTGGGCCCCAGTCACATATGCATCTAGAGCCATGACCCCTACTGAGCAGCGATATGCTCAAAACGAGAAAGAGTGCCTGGGCCTCCTCACGGGGATTGACAAATTCCATGATTACGTGTATGGACTCCCCAAGTTTACAGTCGAAACGGACCACAGGCCACTGGTTCACATCATACAGAAGGACCTCAACGATATGACGCCACGCCTACAGCGTATCCTCCTCAAACTCCGACTCTATGATTTCGACCTGGTCTACACCCTGGGCAAGGAGCTCATTGTGGCCGATGCACTCTCTCGCTCCATCACCACGCCGTGCGAGCAGTCGGACTTCGTCTGCCAGATCGACTCCCATGTTGGGTTCTGCACATCCAACTTTCCGGCCACTGACGAAAGGGTCGTGCAGGTTCGTCAAGAGACGGCCAGGGATCCTTTACTCCAACGGGTCATGCGCCATCTCACAGATGGTTGACAGAAGGGCCAGTGCCCACAGTTCTACAATATAAAAGATGACCTGGCAGTGGTCGATGGCATACCAATGAAACTGGACAGGATAGTAATACCAGAGAGTATGCGAGAGCTAGTCCTCGGCCAACTCTACGAGGGTCACCTGGGGGTGGAAAAGTGTCTCCGGCGAGCCCGAGAGGATGTATATTGGCCTGGCATCAATGACGACATCGCCAACACTGTCCTAAATTGTCTAATGTGCCAACGGTTCCAGCCGGCTCAGCCGAAAGAGACTTTGCAGCCGCATGAACTGGTGTCATCCCCATGGACCAAGGTTGGCATTGATCTCTTCCACGCAAAAGGCATCCTCGTGGAGGATTTTTCAAATTACCCCGAGGTGGTCAGACTGCATGACCTGACCTCAGCAACAATCATCAGGGCGTGCAAAGAGACCTTTGCCCGTCATGGCATTCCACTTACGGTCATGACAGATAATAGTCCGTGCTTCTTCAGTCAGGAGTGGACGATTTTGCCCGACGGTACAATTTCACGCACTTCACTTCAAGCCCCCACTACCCCCAGTCAAATGGGAAAGCAGAAAAGGGGGTACACATTGTAAAACGACTTGTGTAAAGCTGCTGATTCGAGTTCAGATTTTCACCTGGCACTGCTAGCCTACAGGGCGACTCCTTTGTCTGCTGGCCTGTCTCCAGCACAGCTGTTAATGAACCGCACACTACGGACGACGGTGCCAGCTATCCACGTCCCGGACCTTGACAATTTTCCGGTCCTGCAAAGAATGCAACTATCTCGGGCCCAATGCAAGTCGGCGTATGATGCCCACACCACAGATCTCCCTCCTCTGGTCCCTGCTGACCGAGTTCGTGTTCAGCTACCTGACGGTGGCTGGTCTGCCACAGCTGTGGTGGTCCCTAGATCATTTCTCGTTCGCATGCATGATGGCGCCTTTCTTCGGCGTAATAGGCGGTCGCTGCGGCTGCTTCCACGCTCGCCACCTGAACGTGATGTCCCGCCTCGCCTGCTGATTCCTCAGGACACACCCTTCCAAGAGGTCACCGATCTGCCGTTTCTTTTGCCACCGTCTACGTTGGACGTAGCTCCGCCCATTCCAGTGCAGGCGGCCCCTGGCTCATCCTTGAGGCGGTCAACCAGAATTCGTCGCCCGCCACAGAGACTGAACTTATAGACTGAATGTTGCATTACCTTGTGCTTCGTTTACACATCTGTACATATTGTTTCTTCCCAATTTGTTGTATGCACTCTATCTGCACTAGACACCTTCCCATGTAAACTACGTTCACGTATTTTGTATATAGTTCAGCTCCTACTCATGTAAATACGCTCACATACTTTGTACATAGCCAGGCTCATACACACCCACTATTTATTGACACATACACACATTTTTTGAAAGGGGGAGATGTCATAATATACACACAAGTATATGATGGTGCACAGACAGACAGTGAGTGACACAAAGGATGACCAATGAACATACAGAACACAGCAGCCAATCACCAGACAGAACACGGCCACTATATAACCAGGGGGCACTAGTTTTCTTTGGATGCAGCCTCTGAGACAGTCAGAGCCTGTGAGCAACAACTAGAACATCCACCATGTGGTAGTAAGATAGTCTGGTCAGATTAGCCTCAGGTCTCCAGTCAACTCAGCACAGTGTCAACCCACAGTTAAAGTATGTATGATAGTTAAGAGTTTAATAAAATAGAGTTGCATTTCTTCAAGTGTTGGAAGCCTGTCTCTCTCTCTGCTACAGTAAACGCAGTCCTCACAGACCCAGCTTACCCAACACATCAGAGGCATTTTAGGGTGGAAGGGATGTTGGTGCTAACGCCGCTGTGCAAGAATCATGGGTTTGAGCCGGGGGGGGATGGATAGTGTATACAGGAGGTGAAGGGAAGTAGGGCTGGTCAAGGTGAGGGTTTTGTATTTGGAGGAAGGGTTCGTCAGTCTGGATGAGCTAAGGGAGAGCTGCCGACGGGTAGTGAGTTCAGGTATCTACAGGTTAGGGACTTTGCACGAAAGATCTGGAAGTGGTTCCCTAGATTGCTGGGTTACACCCTGCTGAAGCGACTGCTGCTTCCGGATGTGGAAGGGGAGGGAAGAATTGGGGATATATATAATTGGCTGGGGGAGCAGGGAGGCGAACGGGTGGTGAACATCAAGGAGAAATGGGAAGCGGAGTTGGGAATACAGATCAATTGGGGAGTATGGAATGAGACATTGCGAAGGGTAAACGGGACCTCCTCTTGTGCAAGGATGAGCCTGATACAGTTTAAGGTGGTGCACAGGGTGCATATGACTCGGGCGAGAATGAGTAGGTTCTTTCAGGGGGTAGCAGGTGAGTGTGAGAGGTGTGGGCGGGGGCCAGTGAATCATGTGTACATGTTTTGGGGTTGTGAAAAATTGAGAAGGTTCTGGGCGGGAGTGTTCGCTGTCTTAGCCAGGACAGTGGAGGAGGGAGTGGACCCGGACCCTTTGGTGGCGATATTTGGGGTTTCAGAGAAGTCGGAGCTCATGGAGAGGAGGAAGGCCGATGTCGTGGCCTACGCCACTCTGATTGCACGGCAGCGAATTTTTTTTGAGTGGCGGTCGGCATCGCCACCAGGGGTAGCAGCCTGGTTGGGTGACCTGAGAAGATAAAGTATGAGTTAAGGGGCTCAGGTGGGGGATGTTTGTGACCCTGTTTTGTAGCCACCTAAAATGGCTGATTCCCGATTAGAATGGTCAAACCCCGGTCTAAAATGGCAAACGAAAGAGGCTGATGGGAAAATCAGCCAACAGGTCTCAAATGGACAGCTGCGGGTAAAACAGTGTATTCGGCTCTGGGGAAGTCAGCCCAGACTGATACCTTCAACCATCAACATCACAACAACCCAGCCACCTGCATATTAAGCAGCCTTCCCCGGGACCAATTGCGACACATTAGCAACACATTAGCAACCAAGTCCAATCACTTGGAACCAGGTACAAGGCCCGCCCCGAGAGGCGAGAAGCCCCTGGGAACTATAAGAATAGGGGCCAAGTTCAGATCGACCCTTCTCTTCCTACTCGCAACCTTCAAGACCCTTCGACAGAGAAAACAGTAAGTCTTACTCCAGCGATCGCTACCAGATAGGCGCTCCTGACTATCGACTTGTACCAGCCTTTGAATCCCGCAGGCCAGAACCAAGTCGAAAGACCGTTCATTTCCCTGACCTGGTGGGCCATTTCCAAAGTTAAGTATTGGCCTTTAGTGGTAGGTAGTAGTCTAGAAGTAGGATTATTGTATAAGTATTAATTGCTGTATATAATAAATGAGCGTTGATTTAATTCTTACTAAGCGGTTACTAAGCATTATTAATCATTACTTGGACTTGAACCACGTGGCGGTATCAGAAAGATACCTGGCGACTCATGAGCAAAGGTGACAGAATTATAATAAAGTAAACTAAGGCTAAAACGAGCAACATTTTGGCGACATCCTGACGGGACCCGATCTAGAAGTGGAAAACCACTCCGGGAGAACCCAAGAAATTTTGAATTAGAATCCAATTGGAAACAAAATACCACAAGTGTTGAAGCAGTTCTGATTAATAAGTCATAATTCGGAAGTGTGTGTATGAATGCGTAACTAACAGGGCTTTCAGGTAAAACTGGTAGATTTTTGTTGCGTCAAAACTGTCGGAAGTCTGTATTTTCGGAAATTAGCGAAAGCCGTACCCGCATCTACGACACCGCCTTAGCCCCCTGTTCCAAATTTAAACGAAGCAAGCGGATAGGAGAGATGGCCATGCAGGCAATGCAACGCCGAGGAATTTGCGGTCGCAGCGACCAGCAGCAGTAGAGTGGGACAGTGTCCCATTTGGGAAGAGGAAATCCGGAAATATCTCAAGGGCAAAGGATGGCCCATGTGGAATGATTTCTGCGATAATGAAGAATCAGGTCCCGGAAGTATAGGGCATACTTGGTGAGAGAACATGAGTGAGATCCATAAAAAGAACTAAGCAAAAGTTCGCAAGCCGATGGCAATTGTGTCCTGTTTGGCACAATTGCGAGGCACAGAGGAGGTCGTCAAGACGCTCCGCAAAGAAGTAGAGGGCATACATCGTATGAGTAAAGTCGATGTATGCGAGGTTGAGAAAGAGAATCTGGAATTAAGGAGGAAATTAGCAGCAAACGACGAAGAGGTGGCTGATGCCAAACGGGGTCACCAGTCTTGTTTGGCGCATTTGAGTAGTTTCTAGTCCCAGTATGAAAAGGTTTATCAGGTCACGCAGTGTGCAGTCCTGGGGCGTCATACTCCGACCCCCCGCCGGGTCGGAGAATCGCCGGGGGCTGCCGTGAATCCTGCCCCCGCTGGTTGCCGAAGTCTCCGGCACCGGAGATTCGGCGGGGGCGGGAATAGCGGCGCACCGGTTGGCAGGCCCCCCCGCTCGATTCTCCGGCCCGGTTGGGCCGAAGTCCCGCCGATAAATTGCCTGTCCCGCCGGCGTAAATTAAAGCACCTATTTACCGGCGGGACAAGGCGGCGCGGACGGGCTCCGGGGTCCTGGGGGGGGCGCGGGGTGATCTGGCCCCGGGGGTGCCCCCACGGTGGCCTGGCCCGTGATCGGGGCCCACCGATCCGCGGGCGGGCCTGTGCCGTAGGGACACTCTTTCCCTTCCGCCTCCGCCACGGTCTCCACCATGGCGTAGGCGGAAGAGACTCCCTCCACTGCGCATGCGCGGGAAACTGTCAGCGGCCACTGACGCTCCCACGCATGCGCCGCCCCGACATGTCATTTCCGCGCCAGCTGGCGGGGCAACAAAGGCCGTTTCCGCCAGCTGGCGGGGCGGAAATTCCTCCGGTGTCGGCCTAGCCCCTCAATGTTGGTGCTCGGCCCCCAAAGATGCGGAGCATTCCGCACCTTTGGGGTGGCGCGATGCCCGTCTGATTGGCGCCGTTTTGGGTGCCAGTTGGCGGACATCGCTCCGTTTCGGGAGAATTTCGCCCCTGGTGAGGAAAGAAACAGAGAAGCAGGTGGAGACGCTACAGAAGCAATGTAGTGATCTCAAGGCTGCCTTGAGAGCGCTCCACGCTGCAACACAGAACAAAGACAGAGCACCATAGACCATGCAAAGTGCCGGAAGCAAATTGCAGACCTGCAGTCACTGCTTTCTGTCCAGAAGGGATTTCAGGAAACCTTTGGGGAAAAGTTAGACCAGGAAGACGGCCCTGATTGGGAAGAATTACAGGAAACAGCGCAGAGATATGTTCAGGGAACATGTGCGCAGGGAAAGCCCCAAAGGAGAAAGGCACCCCCACCCCCCACACAGCAGGTAGTTCAGGCTCCCATGAACCCTGTAACAACCCACCGCACAGCCACATCAGACGAGGCGGAATTCCTATATTCCACCCCCCTAACAGTGACCCAATTACGGGACGCGTGTGCTAAAATCGCACCGTTCCTCCCCGCTTCAGACCCACACCATTTCTTTGCCACCGTCAAACATCAGGCGACCATGTATGGCCTGGATGAGAGAGAGCATGTAAAGCTCATGGTTCTAAGTTTGGATCCATCGGTAGCAGCAGCCCTTCCCGACCCACAGAATGTAGGAGGAGGCACCCTTGCAGAAATGCATACCGCGATCCTGGATGCGATCGGGTATCACCGGGGTGACCCCGTAGATGGCCTAAATAAGTGTAGGCAGAAGAAGTCTGAACACCCCACAGCATTCGCAGGATGCCTGTGGATTCACTTTGAAGCCGTTTTTGGAGACGTAGACCGTGCCCATTTGTCCCCAGACAATATGGCCAAATGGACCCGCACCCTTACCTCCCATGCCACAGAGGCAGGACAGAATGCCTGCAATAGTTATAATCCCTCGGAGGAGGCCCATAACAAGAAGTGGGTGGTTAAAAGATTGTCCCGCGTTTGGGAGCAGTCTGTTCACAATAAACCCGCCGCTAAAACCACCGAGGAAAAGCAAGCCGCCGCAGACATGCAGGCAGTAAAAGCCACACCTCACAACCCCGCCTGGGTAAATGAGGGAAAGAACAGCCCCCCACCCAAATCACAAGAATGTTACAACTGCGGACAGTTGGGACATTTTGCAAAAGAGTGCAATGGCCCCAAAAAGCCACAGAGAGCCCAACAAACAGGCACTCTGATTAAGAAAAAGGCAGAGCCCATCCTTAGCGTTAGTGCCCGTTCGGATCAGACGGACTTGACCGAATCAGACTGACGGTGTATGGGCTCCCCCAGTTGGGTCTGCGATACCCTTTGGGATAGGTCAGGACGACCCATCGTCGCAGCGAAGATTCGGGGACAGCCTATCGAGTTTCTTTGGGACACAGGAGAGTCCCGCACCACCATAAATTCCTCCACCACGTGGCGGTATCAGAAAGATACCTGGCGACTCATGAGCAAAGGTGACAGAATTAGAATAAAGTAAACTAAGGCTAAAACGAGCAACAGTTTGAGGAGCTGTTTGTTACCCGGGGGGGGTATTGATCAGGCCCTTCCTCTTGAGGCTGCTGAGGCTGACCACGCTGCAGTTCTTGGGTTTCTGAAAGCATAAGGGTAGGATTGGGCTGAGGAAGTGGGTTGAGTGATAAGCATAAGGTTTACGGTCACATCATAAACAATTGCATTTAATGCCAGAGGACAGGATGAGGGGACAGGAACATGCCATCATTCAGCGAGATCTCGATGATGCCAAATTCAACTGGCTCTGTTGTAGATGGTGCCATGATGTGGAGAACCATCTCTTACTTGGAGCTCTGGAGGTAATAGTTTTCGCTTTACACCAGCAATTGTGTGTGAAGCTTTTCCTGCTGCGAGAGGGAAGAACATCAGCGACTGTGCTCCAGTGAAATTGGATGATGTCCCCACCATTGCTAAATAGCTGCAGGCTTGTGGAGGCTGACAGAGGTGGATATGAGTCTCGTATTATTGGTAGGTGTTTAGGGGTGAGGTGGAGCACCTGAATCTTAGGTGTGAGTCTTGACTGCCAGGGACTGCTGAAAGATGAGTGCTGGGGGTGTGGTGTATTGAGCAGCGGAGAGAGTTTGGTGATGTAGTGCCGGCATTGTCAAACTCAGGGGCGCAACCCGTGAGTGGGTCGCGGACGGGTGTTGGGAGGGTTGTGGAGCCATCTGTGGCGGCGCTCCCGATCGCGCAAATCCACGCACAACAGCCGGATTTTAATAATGCCGGCTGCAAACGGCCTTCAAAATGGCCAGGAGCAGATGAAAGAAATTCGGCCACACTGCGCATGCGTGCCCGATCATCGGTGCGCATGCGCAAAACTATGCGCATGCACACCGATGATCGGGCATGCATGCGCAGTGCGGCCGCATTTTTTTTATATGGTCGCAGCCTTTTTTTTTCAAATTCGGGGTGCCAAAGGGACTAAAGGGACAAAGGAACCATTGGGGCCAAAGGGACCCGAAACCATTTCCTCCATTTTTGTCAGCAACAAACAAGGTAAGAGAAAATGATAGGTCGCGCAGGTCGGCCGGCGTGGTTCGAGAAGGTCGGCCGGCGTGGGTCGCGAAGGTCGGCCGGCGTGGGTCGCGAAAGTCGGCCGGCGTGGGTCCCGAAGGTCGGCCGGCGCGGGTCCCGAAGGTCGTCTGGTTGGTAATAATGGGTCCCCGGAAAAAAAGTTTGAAAAACACTGATGTAGTGGGTAGGAGATGGACGTTGAAGATGCATCCACGTGAGGTCATTGAACATTTTGTGGCATTGCTGCCAGGTCCTCATGGCCAGTGTCCAAGACTGGACGTCACTGGCAGCTGTTCTCATACCCTTCTGAGAGTATTCCTTGAGGACCTCCTGGCATCTCCCACCACCCCCTCAGGGGAATATGTCCTCTTTCCTCCCATTGGCCTCCATCACTAAAGACTCGAGAGCCGTACTGTTGAACCTGGGAGACCCCTCTCTCACCTGGTGCTCCATTTGTTTCCCTTCAATTTGCAGCTGCTTGCCCTGCAGGCAGTCAGTAACTGCCTCCTTTCTTTTTTGTTAGTTTAGCACCTCTTCAAGAGGGGCAGGCAGCCTTTAGGAGGTGCAAACTAATTGGAACACATGCCAGCCATGCAGGTTGCTAGGCCCTCTGTTCAACCAGCCAGAAGCTCTGCTGAATGCTACAATTGTGGGAATGAGGAGGCAGCAGAAAAACTCAACCGGACAGGGTGCGGTCTGTGCGAGAAATGCAAGCCCGATGCCCAAAACAAAAGCTATCAAATTTTTAGCCATGTAACTCTTAATTCCCTTAAGGTGTTGGTTGATGGGCGTTAATATCAGCATGCATCACTGTAGCACAATCAATCACTCACGAGAGAGATGAGAAGGAGTCGAATGATGGCTTTATTACGCAGACTTGTTCCCCAGCAGCACAGTTACAGAATGCGGCTGCTGGGAGAACCCGGGCTCTTATACTCCGCCTTGCTGGGTGGAGCCCAGTGTCTATCTACCAATAGCCTCTCGGCATCCCAGGGTACCTTAATACCCCTAATACACACCGCCACATTCACCCCTTGTTAAAAAGGAACCCGGCGGGTTAGTGGGCCGTATGGTGGTAGGGGTTTCCAGAGTCGGTACCTAGGATGCTGCTAACACGGCGGCTATGCTCCGATACTAACTACTTACAATGCCATTTTTACAGGGCAACCAAACCAAAAAAATTATTTACAGAGGCATTTTGTGCTTCATTATACAGATTCGATGAATCGGATGGGTGCCCTGGTCGTCCTCGCCGATCGTCTTAGCCCCGGTGGTGATGCAGGCGCAGGTTCTGGCCTCGTTGTCTCTGGGAGCGTTGTGATGCCTCGTCCCGCTTAAATATCCCTATTCGGGGCCGTGGGAAGGACCGATCCATCCTGGAAGGGGGCGGCTGTGGGGTGGGCCGGCGGGAGGGAGGGGGCGATCGGTGTTGGTGTTGTGTGCGTGGCTCCAGAGGGGGTCTCTGGTGTTGGGAGGGTATGTGGATCTCCGGCGGGTGCCAGGTCCCGCAGGGAGACTGTGTCCTGTCGGCCGTCGGGGTACGTCACGGAGGCGTACTGAGGGTTTGCATGGAGAAGGTGAACCCTCTCGACCAACGGGTCTGATTTGTGCATCCGCACATGCTTTTGGAGCAGGATGGGTCCCGGGGCTGCCAGCCAGGTCGGAAGTGATATTCCGGAGGAGGACTTCCTAGGGAAGACAAGGAGGCGTTTGTGAGGTGTTTGATTCGTTGTTGTACACAGCAGCGACTGGATGGAGTGGAGGACGTCCGGGAGGGCTTCCTGCCGGCTGGAAACTGGGGGACTTCTGGACCGTAGGGCCAGTAGGACGGTCTTCCAGACCGTTCCGTTCTCCCTCTCTTCCTGACCGTTCCCCCTGGGTTGTAACTGGTCGTCCTGCTCGAGGCGATGCCCTTGCTGAGCAGGAATTGACGCAGTTCGTCGCTCATGAAGGAGGACCCATATCACTATGTATGTAGGCGGGGAAACCGAACAGTGTAAAGATGGTGCCGAGGGCTCTAATGACCGTGGCCGCGGTCATGTCGGGACAGGGGATGGCGAATGGGAACCGGGAATATTCGTCAATCACGTTGAGGAAGTACGTGTTGCGATCAGTGGAGAGCAGGGGGCCTTTGAAGTCCAGGCTGAGGCGCTCAAAGGGACGGGAAGCCTTTATCAGGTGCGCTTTATCTGGCCTGTAGAAATGCGGCTTGCACTCTGCGCAGATCTGGCAGTTCCTGGTGGCGGTCCTGACCTCCTCGATGGAGTAGGGCAGGTTGCAGGTCTTCACGAAGTGACAGAACCGAGTGACCCCCGGGTGGCAGAGGTCCTCGTGGAGGGTTCGGAGACGGTCCACTTGTGCATTGGCACACGTGCCGTGGGATAGGGCATCGGAAGGCTCGTTCAGCTTTCCGGGACGATACAAGATCTCATAGTTATAGGTGGAGAGTTCGCTCTTCCACCGCAAGATCTTGTCGTTCTTGATCTTGCCCCGCTGTGCATTATCGAACATGAAGGCAACCGACCATTGGTCAGTGAGGAGAGTGAATCTCCTACCGGCCAGGTAATGCCTCCAATGCCGCACAGCTTCCACTATGGCCTGAGCCTCCTTTTCCACTGAGGAGTGGCGGATTTCTGAAGCGTGGAGGGTGCGTGAAAAAAAGGCTATGGGTCTGCCCGCTTGGTTGAGGGTGGCCGCCAGAGCTACGTTAGACGCGTCGCTCTCGACTTGGAAGGGGAGGGACTCGTCGATTGCATGCATCGTGGCCTTTGCGATATCCGCTTTGATGCGGCTGAAGGCCTGGCGGGCCTCTGTCGACAGGGGGAAGGCCGTGGACGGGCATTGTCCGCGTAGTTGAGGACCCACTGGGCGTAATAAGAGAAGAAGCCCAGGCAGCGTTTCAGGGCCTTGGAGCAGTGGGGGACGGGGAACTCCATGAGGGGGCGCATGCGTTCGGGGTCAGGGCCTATCACTCCATTTCGCACTACGTAGCCAAGGATGGCTGGACGGTCGGTGCTAAACACGCATTTCTCCCTGTTGTATGTGAGATTCAGGGCGTTTGCGGTCTGGAGGAATTTGCGGAGGTTGGCGTCGTGGTCCTGCTGGTCGTGGCCGCAGATGGTGACGTTGTTGAGATACGGGAACGTGGCCCGCAAACCATACCGATCAACCATTCGGTCCATCTCCCATTGGAAGACCGAGACCCCGTTAGTGACGCCGAATGGATCCCTTAAAAAATGATAGAGCCGCCAATCTGCTTCGAAGGCAGTGTATTTGCGGTCGCTCGGGCGGATGGGGAGCTGGTGATAAGCGGACTTAAGGTCCACCGTGGAAAAGACCTTGTACTGTGCAATCCGATTGACCATGTCGGAAATGCGGGGGATAGGGTACGCATCCAGCTGCGTGTACCTACTGATGGTTTGACTATAGTCTATGACCATCCTCTACTTCTCCCCGGTCTTTACGACTACCACCTGGGCTCTCCAGGGACTATTGCTGGCCTGAATTATGCCTTCCCTCAGCAGCCGCTGGACTTCTGACCGGATAAAAGATTGGTCCTGGGCACTGTACCGTCTGCTCCGAGTGGCGACTGGTTTGCAATCCGGGGTGAGGTTCACGACCAGGGAAGGCGGATCGACCTTGAGGGTCGCGAGGCTGCAGATAGTGAGTGGGGGTATAGGGCCGCTGAATTTAAACGTTAAGCTCTGGAGATTGCACTGAAAATCCAATCCCAGGAGTGTGGCAGCGCAGAGGTGGGGAAGGACGTACAGCCGGTAGTTTTTGAACTCCCTCCCCTGCACCGTGAGGTTCGCGATGCAGAACCCTTTTATCTCTACCGAATGGGACCCCGCTGCCAGAATTTTTTTTTGATTACTCGGGTGGATCGGAAGGGAACAGCGTCTTACCGTATCAGGATGTATAAAACTCTCCATGCTCCCAGAGTCGATCAGGCAGGGCGTCTCGTACCCATTTACGAATATCGTTGTTGATGCCGTTTGAAGCGTTCGGGGCAGCAACTGGACCAGGGTCACAGAAGCCAGTCGTTTGCACCGGGACGTTTTTTTCAGGCCCCATGTGGCCATTCATCCCGGGGTCCTTAGACGTCAGCCAAGATGGCAGCGTCCACGGGTCGCACATTGCCAGGGGGGCACAAAATGGCGGCGCCCATCCCTCCCGCGTGGAGTCCGGGACCCAAGATGGCGGCGCCCGTTGGCCACACATGGATCGCTGGGGGGGGGTTGAGTTTGGGGTACTCCCCCGGAGATTGTGGCTACCCCCGGGCCTGGCACACAGCGACGAAATGCCCCTTTTCCCCAAATCCTTTACAGAGGGCCGAGCAGGCCGGGCAGCGCATTCGGGGGTGTTTCCCCAGCCCACAAAAGTAGCAGCGGAGCCCCCCTGGGTGATCAGCTGCTCTGGCAGTGCAGGCCTGCGGGGGGGGCGGGGGGTCCAGGGGGTTCCGTCGCGGCGGGGGTCCACGATGCCCAAGGGGCTGCCGCTTGATCGGGGGCGTAGGCGCGGGCGTTCTTTGACGCCACATCAAACGAGGCTGCGAGGGCCTGTGCCTCTTTGAGGCCTAGTGAGTCTCTTTGCAGCAATCGCTGGCGAATTTGGGATGAAAGCATACCTGCCACGAACGCATCTCGGACCAGCAGCTCTGTGTGTTCATTAGCCGCAACCGATGGGCAGTTGCAGTTTCTCCCCAGTATCAACAGTGTATTGTAGAATTCATCCAGTGATTCCCCAGGGATCTGCCGTCTCGTCACGAGCTGGTGGCGTGCGTAGACCTGGTTGACGGGCCGAACGTAGATTCTTATCAACATCGCGATCGCCATCGGGAAATCTTCCGCATCCTCTATAAGCGTGTAGATATCAGGGCTCACCCTGGCATGCAGGACTTGGATTTTTTGTTCTTCTGTAGGTACGCCGGGGGTCATTCGGAGGTATCCCTGGAAACACACTAACCAATGTTTAAAAGTGGCCGCTGCGTTTGCCGCATGGGGGCTGATTCGCAGACACTCTGGCATGATTCGGAGCTCCATGTCCTTAAAAGTTCGCGTAATAAATTGTAGCACAATCAATCACTCACGAGACAAGATGAGAAGGAGTCAAACGATGGCTTTATTACGCAGACTTGTTCCCCAGCAGCACAGTTACAGAATGCGGCTGCTGGGAGAACCCGGGCTCTTATACTCCGCCTTGCTGGGTGGAGCCAGCAGGTGGTTGATCCAATCAGGATCCAGTGTCTATCTACCAATAGCCTCTCGGCATCCCAGGATACTTTAATACCCCTAATGCATACCACCACAATCACTAACATGTCACTATTTGTCCAGAAAGAGTTGACGCTTTATAAATCCTAACTTCTGTATTGCTAAGCTACATTCGCTATTGTGTTATGAGCTATGCTAAATCGGATTGAATCGAATGCAGACTCCACAGGTAAAGAGCTGGAGAACCAGGGAGCGTTCCAAAGGCCATGGTTCAGGGGTCCTCTGGTTGGGGTGAGCTCTGCTGATCCCCTGCTTCCTCTGCAGTGGGGCTACACTTCTGAGGAGTGCCAACACCTGGTGGACCCCTGCTTGAGCTTGGCCATGCCCATCCCCATGATGAAACAGCTGAGGTATGAGAGGGTCCAGAGGAGCGGCCTGGATGGACTCCCATATGACCAGAGGCTCTCTGAGTATTAAAAGGAACAGGCAGAACTCAGCAGTGTGAGCAGCCAGGGGCCTTTAAGTAGCACCATAGGGGTGTGTTTAAAACACATACTGCAGCAATGGTGATCTGAGCCAGACCACCCTGATCCCTAGGAGGACACCCTGAGTCCATGGACTTGGCACCAAGTTGTTCCCGCTACTGCCCCCCAGTGAGCCTGTACGTTTTGAGGTTATTTGATAATTTTTTATCCTCCCGACCCCCCTCCGTACCCACGGCACTTGCACTAATTTGCACACACGTGACTTCCGCCGAAGAAGGGTGGAGCATAAGGGAGGGGTGGAGCATAAAGTGTCCAAACCATTAATGATATTGAAATCCATCCAAACGACAGTTTTGCATGGATCCGTCGGCGAGGGGCAAACCTCGATATTGCCGCCAGCGAGGGACCGGAGAATGGTGTTGGAATCAGTGCCGGGAGCAAAACGCATTCTTTCTGTTTCACACGATTCTCCGCCCGATTGCGATTCTCACTTCCGCCGTTGCGAAGTGGAGAATGCAGCCCAGAATCTCGTCAGTAAAAGTTGTGTTCAGATGCTTGTATCACTTTGAACTTCGTCAGGTCAAGTCCTCAGAAGATATTTTGTCTTATATAAACAGGTATGTATTTTATTATATTTCTGGTTTTGCTTCTGTAATGTTGCCCCAGCTGAATGTAAAGCATCCTCTCCCAAAATGCTCGAGAGAGAGAGAGAGGGAGAGCTGTTGTTTTTTTCCTTATTGCACTTATTGCGCCCTTTGGCCACAGGGCTATAACATGCTGAAGCATTTCAAGCTGTTGCCCTTGCGCGTCCGTGATGTGATGCTGATGAGATGACTGGAACAAGTTACTGGCAGACGCTGCTCTGTCCCAAGGACCTGATTGAGAACATTAGCCTTATTTTCAAAAGAAGCAGTAGGGATATTTTAAAGAATGTCAGCTTCTCCATCTGTTCTGGGCTCAGAGCATACTGACGGAAAGAGATGGCAACCCTTGAAGAGATTGTTGTTTTCCCCTTCAGATGGCACAGTTGGCAGAAAGTTGGCTCTGCCATGCTTCCAGACTGCCAGCAAAAGAGGGGGAGTGTCAGGTTTGTCGAACTACTTTGGCTCAGCGAGGTAAGAGAATATAATTACCTCAGCTTTTGTCGGTGTCATATTCCATTCCAGCTTTTCAATCAGAGAGCTACATCCAGATGTCACCGCTATAATCAATCTTTCTGCTGGGCATGTCACCACCACCTTCTGCTATGTTTAATGCAGCGAGAAATGGATCAAGTTAGTCATGTCCACTGTGTGATAGGGAGTGTGGGAGATAGCCATGATTGAGATCTCCCACTGATGCTGGAATCATCTGAACTCTTATCTGTTCATATTTCTGGTCAAGGTTGTACAACCTTAATGGCCTGGATGTTGTTCTTAGCTGGTGGCAAAACAAATGGGTACGGTGATGTAGTGGCTAAGTTACGAAAGCAATAATCAAGGGCAGGGTTTTTCAAAGTGGGGGTCACGAACCGTGGGTGTCAAAAGAGTCGTGGAGTCCACACTCGGTAACAATTCTGTACTTCATAGAGAGAAGCTGCTCCCCTGTAAAACAAGAATTTAACAAGCCATCGACTCAGCATGAAGCTCAGAGGTAACATAATTGAAAGGTGCCCTTGCATCAAGCCACCCAACAAAATCCAACAGTTTCCCTCAGTGACCGCCCGACTCCAGCTGCGTTCAAAATCCATTCTCTTCCCAACAGCCTCCCCTCCCCTCCTTCAATTAGCATAGCAACAATCCCGAGGTGTTAGCATGTTTGCTATAAGTGCAAAGGAATCTTTGGCTGCAAGCCAGGTAGAAAGATCTTTCACTTCCTTGTCCTTGCAACTGCACCAAAATTGAGACCGGATAGCAAGTCCGGTAGCATAGTGGTTAGCACTATGGCTTCACAGCGCCAGGGTCCCAGGTTCAATTCCCGGCTTGGGCCACTGTCTGTGCAGAGTCTGCACGTTCTCCCTATGTCTGCGTGGGTTTCTCCCGGGTGTTCCAGTTTCCTCCCACAAGTCCCGAAAGACGTGCTGTTAGGTGAATTGGACATTCTGCATTCCCGAACAGCTGCCGGAGAGTGGCGACGAGGGGCTTTTCACAGTAACTTCATTGCAGTGTTAATGCAAGCCTACTTGTGACAATAAAGATTATTATTATTATAAAATCAACGGGCATGCGATGGACCCACTTGATTTTTCACTCAATCACCGGTCACGGGCTTGCTTGACAATGAGCAACTTATTCCCTCATTGGCTGTTTCATCTAAACATGTTTCACCTGCAACACATTGGAATAAAGCAACATTTCCACAGCATGTTGTGCTTTGAATGAGATTTGTTCTATACAATTGGAAAGTCTTCTGAAAAGCAATTCTGAGTGGGCAATAGACAAGGGTCATGCCGTGAGGGGACAGTGCAAACTCTGTGAACAGGACCCCCACCTATTGATGATGGGAAATGATGGGAGCTGGTGGTTTGTACTGGACAGAATGGTCTTTACGAGCAGGAATGTTGTGCTTTGTGAAAATCAGAACGTGTAAAACTTAGGCTGGTATGGGGAAAGGAATGTCGGTGTAGCTCGCTGGTGACTTGAATCTTTGATTTTGAAAAGGTGAATGTTCTCAAGCTCCAGTTTGAGCCTGGGGTTGGGGGGAGGGGGGCAGCTGTAACAGGGCCCTGGCGAGCAGGGAGGTTGATGGGACTGGATGAGTTTGTTGCCATGGATCTGGAGGCGTCAGGCGTGGCGCCAAAATCTTCAATGGAGAAAATACCCAGCAAGAAGCTACTGCTGCTCTTCTGGGGCGAAATTCTCCGTTATCGGCGCAAAGTCCGCCGACCGGCGGCAAAAACGACGCAAATCCCACCTGCATCACGCCGCCAAAAACGTTGCAAAGTCTCCGGCCCGGAATGGGCTAGCAGCGACGTGACGCTATCCGCGCTGGCTCACGTGGTTCACGCTGTGCGTGACGGCTCATTAAGGACGCGCCGCTCCCCCCACCCGACCAGAACACCCGACCGGATGGCCGCCCGCTGCTCAGCCCCGAGGTTCCAGTCTCGTGACATTGAGGCGCTCCTGGACGCAGTGGAGCAAAGGAGGGAGGCCCTGTATCCCGGACACGGCCGCAGAGTTGCTCCACGCCACAGCCGACGTCTGTGGAGGGAAGTGGCAGAGGCCGTCACCGCTGTGGCCCTGACACCACGGACAGGCACCCAGTGCCACAAGAAGATGAACAACCTCGTCAGAGCAGCCAGGGTGAGCCTCCCCCCCTGCCCGATATCCATATCCCCCATATCCCCCTCCCCATATCCCCCATCCCCATATCCCCCATATCCCCCCTCCCCCATATCCCCCTCCCCCATATCCCCCATATCCCACCGCCCCATATCCCCCCTCCCCCATATCCCCCCTCCCCCATATCCCCCATCCCCCATATCCCCCATATCCCCTATATCCCCCTCCCCCATATCCCCCCTCCCCCATATCCCCCATATCCCCCTCCCCATATCCCCCTCCCCATATCCCCCTCCCCCATATCCCATATCCCCCATATCCCCCCTCCCCCATATCGCCCATATCCCCCCTCCCCATATCCCCCAGATCCCCCTTCCCCCATATCCCCCATAACCCCCCCTCCTCCATATCCGCCTTCCCCCATTTCCCCAAGTGAATCCAGCCCTAACCGTAACCTCTGCAATACATGCGCAACCGATGGCGTGCATTCATATACCTGTCTAACACTGTTGCCTTTTACCCCTGCCACCCCCCACAGGAGAAACGCGCACACAATACCAGGGAGCATGTGAGGACTGGAGGAGGCCCCGCTGATGAGAGGCCACTGACCGAACATGAGGGAAGGGCCCTGGAACTGGCTGGCGGACCTGAGGACCGGGAGGTTGCTGATGCAGAGGTCGGGGGCCCACCAGCAAGTGAGCCACCGACAGCCCGTCCCCATATCCCCCCTCCCCCATATCCCCCCTCCCCTATATCCCCCTCCCCCATATCACCTGATCACTGCCTGCGTGTCTAACCATGCATGCATCATTGTGTATCGCAGGAGCAAACGTCGAGGCACCCATCCCCGCAGATGCAGACCGCCCGCATGATGCCCCTCGAAGAACACGGGGGATGGAGAGACCTGGACCCTCTGGCATGCGACGCCCGCAGGATGCCCCTCGGAGACCACGGGGGACGGAGAGACCCGGACCCTCTGGCATTCGACGCCCGCAGGATGCCCCTCGGAGACCACTGGAGATGGAGAGACCCGGACCCTCTGGCATGCGACGCCCGCAGGATGCCCCTCGGAGACCACTGGAGATGGAGAGACCTGGAGCAACACTCCGCCCTCCTCTGCCTGTGGCACATCGCCCCTCTGCTGGGCTATATTGTGCAGGACGCAGCACACCACAATGATGCGGCCGACCCTATCTGACCGATACTGGAGGGCGCCCCCAGAGAGGTCCAGGCACCTGAAACGCATCTTCAGCATGCCAAAGCACCTCTCTATCACTCCCCTTGTCGCTACATGGGCATCATTGTAGCGGTTTTCTGCCTCATTGCGTGGCCTCCGTATAAGCTTCATCAGCCACCATCGCAATGGGCAGCCCCTGTCGCCCAGCAACCAGCCCCTCAGCCGGGGATGGCGTCCCTCGTACATGCCGGTGATGTATGACCGCGACAACACGTATGAGTCATGTGCACTGCCCGGGTAACGGGCGCAGACGTGCAGGATCATCATGCGGTGGTCGCAGACCACCTGTATGTTCATCGAATAGGTCCCCTTCCTATTGGTGAACACGGCCCTGTTATCTGCAGGTGGCCGCACGGCGACGTGCATCCCATCAATCGCGCCCTGGACCATGGGGAACCCGGCCACGGCAGAGAAGCCCACGGCCCGGGCAACTTGGCTGGCCCGGTCCACAGGGAAGAGGATGTAGTGGTGTGCCATGGCATATAGGGCGCCTATCACTGCCCGGATGCACCGGTGCACCGATGTCTGCGATATGCCGGACAGGTCCCCACTTGGTGCCTGGAATGACCCCGTTGCATAAAAGCTCAGGGCCACCGTAACCTTGACGGACACGGGGAGAGGGTGTGGCCCGCCAGTGCCACGCGGTGACAAGTGCGCCAGCAGGTGGCAGATGTGTGCCACGGTTTCCCGGCTCATCCGGAGACTCCTCCTGCATTCTCGGTCCGTGAGGTCCTGGTATGACTGCCGGGGCCGGTACACACGGGGCACCCTCGGGTGCCTCCGTTGCCGTGGGGCCGCGATGTCCTCCTCCCCCTCCTCGTCCTGTCGGTCAGGTGTCCCTCCAGCCTGGTCGTCTGCCGCCTGCCCCTCTGCGGCAGCCTGCGCCGCGTCTCTGGCACGCTCCTCCTCCTCCTCCTCATCCAGGGCAACATGGACATTAGCGGCTGCCGCCACGGCGGCCAACATCGCTGGCTGACCGGAAAACATGACGGCCTGGGGAGGGGGGGGGTGGGGGGGGGGGGGGGGGGGGGGGATGGCATGTCATCATTGCCCATACCCCCTCCTCCCCCCAGCCAGGTGGCATGGTCCGCATGGGTCCGACTGTTGGAGGCTGGCACCTGGCCAGGTGGACAACCTTGGTGTCCCAAGCATGCCTTGACTCAGGTTAGACTGGGGAAGCGAACGAGGCGTGGGTCCCGAAGGTCGGCGGCCGGCGTAGTTCCCGAAGGACAGCAAGTTGGCAAAAGTGGGTCCCGGGAAAAATGTTTGAAAAACACTGGTCTAATTTGTTGCGGACAGGAGGGGCATTAATTTAAACAGCCCTGCATTCTCCTCTCATTGCCTGTCCATAAACAGAACGGTGTTTTTGATTTCTGATTTCCCCTTTATTTGTGGTAGTGTTTTTCCCCCAACCCTTCATATTTGGTGTGTTACAAACCTTTATTATTAATCCAGCAGCAAACTCGGGATAAGGTAAAATAAGAGGATTGGTTTATTTTACACAAAACATGGAAAATAATATCACAATGTCCGCTCCTTTTGCACTCATACAATAAAAGAGGGATAAGGGTAATGAAGGGGTACAGGGCCAGACCACAATATATGTAAGAGTTACGGCTTCATGTGAGTCTGAAAATCAACAGTCCAATAGTGTATTCCTTCAGAGGGTAGCAGGTTAAATGTCGTAGCGTGATCCGTTTTTCCAGAAGCGAGGACTTTCGCAATGGGAGAAGGTGCACTGGGATGAATCAGTCTTTTAGGCACCGAAACAGGAGTTCCAATGTTCCAGTAGTGCACAGTGTAGGTGAAGACCGGGCAATTTACCTGCCAATGCTAAAATCGATGCTAAAATGGTAGACAGCAACAGACTGCTTCTCTTCTGAGGTCAAAAGGTGACTGAAGATAAAATCCAAAAGCTATATAATTAATGGAGTTCAGTCAGCTCGAGTTGCAGACAGTGACAGGATGGTTTCAGGTTGAATTATTCAGCTATTGAGGCCTTTAGTTGAAACCCATTGTGTTTTGGAGCAGGTTATGATGGCACCATTATCAGTATGTTAGAGAGTAGGCGTCACAAACAACTGCCTTTGTCCCCAGCTGGCTGGGATAGACATCTTGGGTGCAATCTAATGGCTGCATCATGCCCGACTCAGGATGTGACACAGCCGGTAAATCTCGCGAGAGGATGTTGCAAACTGTGCGGGATCTAAATTTGTCTACTCAAGTGTGCAGTTAGGCACATTTAGTATGTCTGCGCCGGATCTAACCAGAACCTGGGATCGAATTTCCTCATCGAGGAGACCCCAGCCGGGCACTGTTTAGCACTGGTCTCCACAACTGTGGACCAGGCAGAACGGCACTTGGGGCGTCTCCCAGGTGATCGGAGGCCCCCCGTTGGCCTCTGGGCTGGGTGGCACCCTGGTACTGCTGATGCCACACGGACACTTTGGCACTGCCAGGGTGCCTGGGTGGCACTGTCGCAGTGCCATCTGAGTAAAGTCTGGTCCTGCCATGGTGTCCAGGTGACTCTGCCAGGCTGGCAGGGACACTGCCAGGTTGACAGGTTGGCAGTGCCAAGGTGCCATTTTTCCACTGCCGGGGATTGGGCCCAGGGGTGCTCTGCCTTTATTAGGTGGGGTGTGGGGGGCCCGAGGGCCCCCCAACAGGTAAGTTGTGGTGTTGGGGGGTCCGAGGATAGCATTGGGGACTGAGAGATCAAGGCATCGTTTTTAAATGAAGGTAACTGTGGCCTCGACGGGAGCTTCCCTGTCGCAGCCTGAAAAAAATAACAGAGTCCCGTTCGATAGTGGGATAGCTACCAGCACCAGGAACACCTGGGGACTCTGTTTTTCTTTTGTTAAATCGTGCCCCTCATCTGCTAATCCATTTTATTGACTTGCCTGTAATGTTTATGGGATGCAAGGTGTGTTATATTCCAGGGGGTGTGGGGTTAGTCTTAGTTCATTTCCAAACTGTTCAGAAACTTCCAGAAGCCAGCATGTGATCAGCTGTAAACATTTTATCAGCCCAGCAATTATCCATTTTGAAAAACAGAAAAAAATTATTTTGCAAAGTAACCTGGCTGACGGAAACATATATTTCTTCCTATTTCTAAGCCAGGACGCTAAAAAAATAATTATAATAATAATCATAATAATAATCTTTATGATTGTCACAAGTAGGCTTACATTAACACTGCAATGAAGTTACTGTGAAAAGCCCCTAGTCGCCACATTCCGGCGCCTGTTCGGGTACACAGAGGGAGAATTCAGAATGTCCAATTCACCTAACAGCACGTCTTTCAGTTCATGTGGGAGGAAACCGGAGCACCCGGAGAAAACCCACGCACACACGGGGAGAACGTGCAGACTCTGCACACACAGCGGCCCAAGCGGGAATCGAACCTGGGACCTTGGCTCTATGAAGCAACAGTGCTAAACACTGTGCTTTGACTATCACACAAACACACATACATTAATAGATTAGACCGAGGAGGTTAGTTTAAGTAATTTAAAGTTCAGCACAATTAAGATAATACAATAATAATCTTCATTAGTGTCACAACTAGGCTTACATTAACACTGCAATGAAGTTACTGTGAAGGGGTATACAGGTCTTGAAGGTTGGTGGTTTGGCTGGCTTCAGGCTGAACTTGGTAGTCTTTAAGCTGAGTTATAGCTATAGACAATTGTTTTATCTGTTCTTCTCAAGACAACAGCACAGGGTTGAGTTATTTTTAAAACCTCTGACTGGATAGTCAAAATCAGCAGATAGAGTATAACTTGCAAGTTGGATGGAGAGAAAGAGAGGCAGAAGGAACCCACTCAGAGTCTTGCTTCTTCAGCATCTCAGTTGCTTGTCCAGCTCTGCGTAGAAAATAGATGTTTAAACACGCACAGGGTTGGCTTGTGACATGACCTTCTCTCTCCAATAGCTCAGGGACCCAATATTGGTCATGGCTGGTGTATGAACCACACAAGCTAAATGCTCTGAAGGTAACAAAGATTGACTTTAGTTTGTCCTTAAATAAGGCAATAGAAGTGAGTGAGTGATGAAGGGGAGGGAGAAATAAAAGAAAGGGAAGGAAGGAATGAAAGAAGGAAAGGAAGGGAGGGAAGTTGATTTTTTCGAGACATTAATGCCTCATCCAAAAGATGGGTCCAAATTACCGAAGATTAGTCTCGAGCATGTTGAGGGCAAGCTCATGTGTTGAGGGAATCTGTATGCCAGGAGCTGAGGTTTGTAATTTGGGGGTGTGGATTTAGTGGCAATGATTGGGACCCAAGATTATAATGACTGTGGCCAATTTTGGAGAAGTATGGCATCATCGTAGAATCATAGAATCACTACCGTGCAGAAGGAGGCCATTTGGCACATCGGCTCTCCGAAAGAGCACCCTATCTAGGCTCACTCCCCTACCCCATCCCTGTAACCCAGTAATCCCACCTAACCTTTTAGACACTAGGAGGCAATTTAGTATGGCCAATTCACCTAACCAGCACATCTTTGGGCTGTGGGAGGAAACCGGAGCACCCGAAGGAAACCCACGCAGACAAGGGGATAAAGTGCAAACTCCACACAGTCACCCAAGGCCGGAATTGGACCCGGGTGCTGTGGCATTATCATAACTATCAGCATTACAAGGCTTAATGTAGTGTCGAGAGTAGTCACTAGAGGGAGCTACAGATATAAATATATAAGGCAATGATGCTAGACCTTAGGGGAAGAGTGTATGCAGGAAATAGCTAGTGAAGGTCATAAGAGCAGTTAGTGTGATTCGGTAAGATTATAGTTTATACCAGTAGTGAGATGAGTATAGTTAGATGTCATTGATCAATTCTCTATTCTTAAGGACTAAGTCTCGAATCCCAGTTTAGTAGTGTAAATAACATCATAGCTTTGTTTAGAACATAGAACATAGAACATAGAACAATACAGCGCAGTACAGGCCCTTCGGCCCACGATGTTGCACCAAAACAAAAGCCATCCAACCTACACTATGCCATTATCATCCATATGTTTATCCAATAAACTTTTAAATGCCCTCAATGTTGGCGAGTTCACCACTGTAGCAGGCAGGGCATTCCACGGCCTCACTACTCTTTGCGTAAAGAACCTACCTCTGACCTCTGTCCTATATCTATTACCCCTCAGTTTAAAGTTATGTCCCCTCGTGCCAGCCATATCCATCCGCGGGAGAAGGCTCTCACTGTCCACCCTATCCAACCCCCTGATCATTTTGTATGCCTCTATTAAGTCTCCTCTTAACCTTCTTCTCTCCAACGAAAACAACCTCAAGTCCATCAGCCTTTCCTCATAAGATTTTCCCTCCATACCAGGCAACATCCTGGTAAATCTCCTCTGCACCCGCTCCAAAGCCTCCACGTCCTTCCTATAATGCGGTGACCAGAACTGTACGCAATACTCCAAATGCGGCCGTACCAGAGTTCTGTACAGCTGCAACATGACCTCCCGACTCCGGAACTCAATCCCTCTACCAATAAAGGCCAACACTCCATAGGCCTTCTTCACAACCCTATCAACCTGGGTGGCAACTTTCAGGGATCTATGTACATGGACACCTAGATCCCTCTGCTCATCCACACTTTCAAGAACTTTACCATTAGCCAAATATTCCGCATTCCTGTTATTCCTTCCAAAGTGAATCACCTCACACTTCTCTACATTAAACTCCATTTGCCACCTCTCGGCCCAGCTCTGCAGCTTATCTATATCCCTCTGTAATCTGCTACATCCTTCCACACTATCGACAACACCATCGACTTTAGTATCGTCTGCAAATTTACTCACCCACCCTTCTGCGCCTTCCTCTAGGTCATTGATAAAAATGACAAACAGCAACGGCCCCAGAACAGATCCTTGTGGTACTCCACTTGTGACTGTACTCCATTCTGAACATTTCCCATCAACCACCACCCTCTGTCTTCTTTCAGCTAGCCAATTTCTGATCCACATCTCTAAATCACCCTCAATCCCCAGCCTCCGTATTTTTTGCAATAGCCTACCGTGGGGAACCTTATCAAACGCTTTGCTGAAATCCATATACACCACATCAACTGCTCTACCCTCGTCTACCTGTTCAGTCACCTTCTCAAAGAACTCAATAAGGTTTGTGAGGCATGACCTACCCTTCACAAAGCCATGCTGACTATCCCTGATCATATTATTCCTATCTAGATGATTATAAATCTTGTCTCTTATAATCCCCTCCAAGACTTTACCCACTACAGACGTGAGGCTCACCGGCCTATAGTTGCCGGGGTTGTCTCTGCTCCCCTTTTTGAACAAAGGGACCACATTTGCTGTCCTCCAGTCCTCTGGCACTATTCCTGTAGCCAATGATGACATAAAAATCAAAGCCAAAGGTCCAGCAATCTCTTCCCTGGCCTCCCATAGAATCCTAGGATAAATCCCATCAGGTCCCGGGGACTTATCTATTTTCAGCCTGTCCAGAATTGCCAACACCTCTTCCCTACGTACCTCAATGCCATCTATTCTATTAGCCTGGGGCTCAGCATTCTCCTCCACAACATTATCTTTTTCCTGAGTGAATACTGACGAAAAATATTCATTTAGTATCTCGCCTATCTCTTCAGACTCCACACACAATTTCCCATCCCTGTCCTTGACTGGTCCTACTCTTTCCCTAGTCATTCGCTTATTCCTGACATACCTATAGAAAGCTTTTGGGTTTTCCTTGATCCTTCCTGCCAAATACTTCTCATGTCCCCTCCTTGCTCGTCTTAGCTCTCTCTTTAGATCCTTCCTCGCTACCTTGTAACTATCCATCGCCCCAACCGAAACTTCACACTTCATCTTCACATAGGCCTCCTTCTTCCTCTTAACAAGAGATTCCACTTCCTTGGTAAACCACGGTTCCCTCGCTCGACGCCTTCCTCCCTGTCTGACCGGTACATACTTATCAAGAACACGCAGTAGCTGATCCTTGAACAAGCCCCACTTATCCAGTGTGCCCAACACTTGCAGCCTACTTCTCCACCTTATACCCCCCATAGTAAAAGCTATACTGTGGTGTTTACGCCAACCATCCTAAATAAGCAACATAAAGAACACCAGACATTCCTGGCGCTGTGAGACAGCAGTGTGAGACTAACCAATGTCTCATCGTGCCATTTTTACAATTCTTAAGATGTCTTCATAATTGGCTATGATGCTGACTGTGCTGATGTGTTATAACTGAGCTGGGAGGAGTGCATGAATTATCTTGCTCCACTACCCCACTTGTCATAGCATTCATTTAAAAAATTTAATTTACTCACAAAAATGCCCAATTGTTTACCTCCACTACTGTATCCAGAATTAAAGAGACTTAACCAGGCTTTTTTCAATAAGCCCAGAACGATTGATTTATTTTAAAACAAACCTTTTTAACAAGTTGCAAGAACTGGCTAACACACAATTGTAACCTGGAAGTATAACTATTTATCTCTTCTTCAACATTCGCCAGTGCACACACCCAATAAACAAAGGGCACACAAGTAGTCTCTGCAATGATGGGTGGTTAATAAAAAACTTTATAATAAGAGGATAAAGTTTGCAGAGTTTGACGCTGTTGATCTGGAGCTCCAATGGGGTCCCAGTAACTGTCTGGAAGTTCTGATCAATGGAACTTCGGCGAGGAGGAATATACAGAGCTAGATCAATTTATTTTGTCTCAGCGTTGTAGGTTCCCAAATGCAGACATGTTATACTCAGATAGGAAATCACTGACTAGATACTGCCAACCACTTTATTTCAGGGAAGGCAGGAAAGCAAGCTGGGCAACTCCTTACTTTCTCAGCCCAATCTCACCTGAACTCAAAAACACACTTGAGTTCAAAATTGTTGTGTCCTGTTGTCTTGTCCTTGCAATGATTCATACAGATGACTTATTTAGAATGATGTATTATCAGTTAACACGTGGAAGGATAACATACAGAATTCTATACAGACCAGGTCGCTCTGGAACTACCCGGTGTGCGACTATCCTTGTGTACACCTTACTACCAACTGCCGATAGCCGGATGTCACATGATTGATGTCTGCCGCCACCTGTTAGTGGGAGGTCACATTGTTGAGTGTATGCATATCACCACATCCCACTTCCTTTGGAGATGTTGATCTTTATATATAAACATGATTAAAATCTTTACTTTACATATGTGGTTTATATATAAACAGATTTAACTAATGCGCCCATTGACATGATATGACTGCTAGGTGTGTGTCCCTTGTGCACAGCTCATTGTTCCTCCCTCACGGGATCACCCCGCTGGTCGTCTGGACTCCTGTCAGCTTTTTTGAAGCTGGTCATTTATGTTTTAGCCTTTTTAGGCAATGCGCCTTGACACCTGGTATTCTTGTAGGCCATCCTGGTGTCTTCAGCTTCTTCCATTTCTTTGCTCGATGCTGTTGGCTGCTGCCTGCTCCCTGCTCTCGCGATGCTCTCTCCTGCTGCTCTGTTGTGTGGTCTCCAACCTGTCAGTCATATTGTCGATGTCTCCTTTCTTGGTCTTCTCGGTGGGGCTCACACTATCCTCCACTCTCCTTCTCTTCCTCTTTTTTGTTTTTAGTGGCAATTTGCGATTGCTCCTTTTATCTTTTTTGCGAGCCATCTTTTCGTCTGTGGTTTGGCTCTGGTAGCACCCATCGTGTTGTTGGCCGGTGCCATGGAATCAGTGTGTTGTGGGTTGTCTGCAGAGGCGTCTCGTGTCAACATGCTTCCAAGGGACTCTGCGGTGGTAGTTAAGTGACCAGCTGCAGAGCCTCATCCTCTGTTCCTGGGATGGATTACCTTCTGGGGTGTCTGGATTACCTCACATTCTGGTATCTGGGTAGGATTAGTACCGTCAGCACTGGACGCTGTGCCTTCATCTTGTGCTTGAGCCCCAAGTGATGGTTCCTCATCACTCGATATCACTATGCACACCTCATCTTTTTCAGATAGCCCATGTGGGGACTCATCCTCGTCGTGTGATAATATGTACACATCATCCACCGCCGTGGAACTGCATCCAGATTCAGTATCAACTGTTGTCGTGGCGCTGCATACGGACGTAGGCCATGGTTCATCCCTGTCATGGATTATGATGTACGGATCACCCGTCGCCGTGGAACTGCATACGGATGCCATCATTTGCTCTTCGAACTCCCCCGGCGGTGGAATAGCCTCATGTTTCGGGGGTCCACTACCGGAACTTCTTCATGGGGTCTTTGATGGTTTTGTGAAAGATTCTGATGCTAGTTTCTCCAAAATTGGTACAATATTTTCTATTTTCAGTTGGTTCGGAGCTAATAATATAATAATCGCTTATTGTCACAAGTAGGCTTCAATAAGCCCACTTATTGTCACAAGTAGGCTTCAATGAAGTTACTGTGAAAAGCCCCTAGTCGCCACATTCCAGCACCTGTTCGGGGAGGCCGGTACGGGAATTGAACCTGCGCTGCTGGCTTTGTTCTGAATTACAAGCCAGCTGTTTAGCCCACTGTGTTAAACCAGCTAAATCAGTTTCGTCTGAGGTGTCTGCTGCTGCAATCTTGCTGTCCATTTCTACGTGCGACTCCTCAGAGTATTCGCACTCCTCGAGGTCTGGCACAGGCTGGGCGTCCGTTGCCGCCAAACCACCCACATAGCGCTGCAGAGGCTCTCTCACTGAGTTTGCCATCTCTCCCGCGAAACAGCTTTACTAGCGTTTCATATTTGTCCAGCTCCGGCTCATCGTCCAGACCTTTTGTGACTTCATTGTCTGCATAGTCTTCATAGCATTCATCAATGTGCTCATCTTCGGAGTCTGTGTCATCAGCAAAGACTTCTCCGGTAAAATACGACGTTGCACATGGAATTATATTTTCACATAAGGTTCGCCCAATTTCAAAGTCAGCAGCGAGTCTTGCTGCAGTACTTTCATTTAACATTCCATGCTGCGGAGCATCTGGAGGACTGAAGAAATTGAAGAATGAGTCATTTGGTACAGTTTGCGTAACTCCAGCCATTATGCTTCGGTTTCATTTTAATGGTATTCAATGTGACATTTTTTCCTGTCTTCCAGCCGCCCTGGGACCCGGTACATCCCGTGATTTCTGGTCCATCACAAAATGAGAATTCCCACTCGTCAGGCCGTCATTCCAGCTGGTATGCTTTCATAATTACCTCGTTTACAAAATACTCATTTGGCTCAAAGATAAACTCCAGAGTGAAGTTCATCGGCTGTGAATGCTCTGAACATTTAACGTTCACATCCTGCAGATTCTTTAATATGGGCTCATCATGCTCCTGTATCATGCCACTGAGTATATATGCTTTCTTGAAGACTGTTAACCAAAAGCTTGGAATTCCCTCTGGCTCTTCCAGCACGTCATTGGATTTGTCATCTTTCGCCTGGCCCTTCGCTTGCTTCACATCGAGTGAGTGTACCAGCATATCTCATTGCAAACCGCAGTAACTGTCTGGCCATTCGGTGTCTGGACCATACAGCCGCTCACGACTATTTAGAAGGATTTCTTCACTCGTTTTGGTTGAACCGCTCTGACCCGTTTCTGAAATTCGATGAATAAAGAACTGCTCTCCGAGAGGCATCTCCTCCCCTGCATTAATTTGGTCCATTGAAGGACACAAAAAACATTGTCTCACAAAATGATTCGTTCGGCTGCACCTGGAGCATACTTTTCCATATGTTGGACATTGCCATGGGCCATGTCGGTCGCCACACTTCTGGTACAAGATGGCGGCTCCTGTCATCCGCTTAAAATGGCCACCCGCACTGAAACCACTTTTCTTATTGAACTGCGTCACAGTGCTATTGGCGCTGGCGTCTTCCTCCATCCCAGCCAACAAGATGGCACTGGTTGTGCTGGAGCTCATCCATACAGCTGATGGGTTGGCTGTGGCCAGAGGACACTGTCAGTAAACTATGGCGATGTTGGACACTTTCCTTACCCCCTCTCTCTCTCCCTCAGCAGCCATGACGCCGGTTTCACGGTTTTTAAAGCACAAGTGAACTGTGCCGTCGGGAACTCGGCCCATCGGAGGCAGAGAATCGCGGAGGCTCTGGAGAATACCGGGTCAGGCAACTAATGATATGCAAATGGTGCTTACTGTACGTGCTCTCCGGACCACATTGATGCAGCTGTCAAGGTGAGGGAGAATAGCGATTTGGCGTCAAATCGGCACCCTGTGCGATTTTAGCATCGGTACCTATTCACCACCCAATCACCTTTCGCGATTTCAACGTCAGCCAACGGAGATTCACGCCCATGACCTTTTTGTAAAAAAAAAACAAGTGTTCAAGTAATGCAATGTCCTTCCAAATTTTAAAAGAAAGATCCAGTTTGTGAAGATATGGCTTTCCCAACACAATCACCCAATACGAATGAATTCTAGCCACCAACTATACTTTGTTGTTATACAACGTGTCTCAGAAATCCAATTTAAAAAAAAAAAGCTGGAAGCAGTAAAGGCTTCTTGTAGAGTAACATTGCAAGTCTATGATGACCAACTAACATCAATACTAGCAACATGATGGAAAGTAAAACCTCAACGGTGCTGAGAGAAATTGTGGTTTTAATGACTATTTGTAGCCAATGCCAAGCCTGGTTGTTGACCATCGCTGCTCTTTTATTGAGGCTTTTTCTGCTGAACCACAATCAATTTTGACATCAATCTTGACAGATGCCAAAATTTCTAAAAGAAAATGGCTGTTGAATAAGAAAAAGCACCCAATCAGTGATTGCTCCTACAATATAAAGCATCAAGGACATTTGAAGCAAAGAAGCTCTTTCTATTGAAAATTGAGCTCAAAATGCCCAAACAATTATCCACCTCGAGGGCAAGATTTCAGAGGAATCTGACAAACTCACGCCCCAATCTCCTTTAAATAACACATTGGGAGAAGTCAAAGTGAACGCTGAACATAATTCTAAAAAACTCAAATAATTCTACCTTTTTCTCATTAACAGTGCACCTATTATATACGTGTTCTACAATAGCCCAATTCACTGTGATCAAATTGTCTTGTCACTAACGAAACATCCGTGGAACACTTTTCCTGAAATTGCACAATTTCAGGCAGTATCTCTTCAACCGCTTTTCTTTCTGATACATTGCTTTATTATCAACAGCAAACTATTTTTCATTTATCAGTAAACTGGGGTGAGCGCAAGAACTGAGGGATCCAACTTCTCCAGTTAGCAACTGAGGGTCCCAAGCAATGGTTATCTTTTACCCAAAATTCAGAAGGTTTGGGCCGTTTTAACTGCCTGGGAGTGGCAATCAGCAGCGGATAGACACTCCATGCCAAATTTCTTTCATGCCTGCCTCGCCAGACCTCCCAACTCAGGCCGAGCGAGACCCAGGCAGCGCAGCAGACCTCGAAGCCCAGTGTGGCAGGCCAGCAGAGTCAAATTGAAGGAGGACACATCCCCTTATTATACAGCACAACCACCGTAAACCTGGTGAGTTTAAATGTCCATTGAAATCAATAGACCAGGGAGAAGATAAGTATCTAAGGTAAGTGGGTAGAATATGGGGGAGGTCCGGGGGGGACGGGGGCACAGGGTTGATGGGGAGGAGTTGGAGGTCAGGTTCAGAGGTTGGGGTGGGGGGAGAGGGTTGGAAGTCGGGGGTTCATAAATCTGGGGGGTTGGACATCAGAGATGGGGTGGTTCATCGGTGGGGGGGACATGGGTGGTGGTTGGATATCAAGTGGGGGTGTCGGGCATCAGGTGGGAGTGGCAGTCATCGGGCAGGGGAGTCGTACATCGGGTGTGGGATCGAACATTAGGGGGGTTTGGGGAAGGGGTCGGGCATCAGGTTGGGATGTGCGGGGGGGGGGGGATGTGTTGGACTTTGGAGGGGTCGGACATTTGAGCAATCGGACATCTGGGGCGAGATTCTCCGACCCCCCGCCGGGTCGGAGAATCGTCGGGGGCTGGCGTGAATCCCGCCCCCGCCGGTTGCCGAATTCTCCGGCACCGGATATTCAGCGGGGGCGGGAATCGCGCCGCGCCGGTTGGCGGGGGGGCCCCCCCCCACGATTCTCCGGCCCGGATGGGCCGAAGTCCCGCCGCTAAAATGCCTGCCCCACCGGCGTAGATTAAACCACCTACCTTACCGGCGGGACAAGGCGGGGCGCGGGGTGATCTGGCCCTGGGGGGTGACCCCACGGTGGCCTGGCCCGCGATCGGGGCCCACTGATCTGCGGGCGGGCCTGTGCCGTGGGGGCACTCTTTTCCTTCCGCCTTCGCCACAGTCTCCACCATGGCGGAGGCGGAAGAGACTCCCTCCACTGCGCATGTGCGGGAATGCCGTCAGCGGCGGCCGCTAACACTCCCGCGCATGCGCCGCCCGGAGATGTCATTTCCGCGCCAGCTGGTGGGGCACCAAAGGCCTTTTCCGCCAGCTGGCGGGGCGGAAATCCGTCCGGCGCCAGCCTAGCCCCTTAAGGTTGGCGCTCGGCCCCCCAAGATGCTGAGCATTCCGCACCTTTGGGGCGGCGCGATGCCCGACTGATTTGCGCCGTTTTGGGCGCCAGTCGGCGGACATCGCCCCTGGTGTCGAGTGGCAGGAGGAGTCAGACCTCAGGGGTTGGGTGGGATCCGGGGGGGGGGGGGAGCGGGGGGGGGGGGGGGGGGGGTATCTGATCGGGTCTGTGGATTGAGTTTGGGTTGGGTTGAGTCGGGGGAATCTCATGGGGAGTTGGGGGGTGAGCAATGCCAAGTGGGGAGGGGTAGCAGTCAGCAGATGAGAGAGCCCTGGACGGAGAGTATTGAAGGGTGTAGTTGGGACTGTGGGGTTAGTCCTTTGAGTTGGCAGTCTGGATCTTAATAATAGTTACCCAGAAGTTAGAAGAGGTTTTAATTCTTCTAAGTTTTTCAGGGTAATTGTGTATCAGAGCTAGGACCATCCAAAGTTTGCAATTCAAATTGCATATTCAGATGGTTCACAGGACATGACAATTGCCTAGAGGAAGTTTGCACTTCTGGGCAATCACTATGTAAGCCGTTACCTGGGAACGTCCAAGGCAGATTCCCCAGCAACATCCTTGGGGTACCCACCAACACCCCACCCCCCCTTTTTTTTGTTGCAGAAGACAGTATAGTGACTATATTACTGGACTAGTAATGCAGAGGCCTGAATCAATGATCTGGATTCATGCAGCTGCACACTGCGGCTGGGGAATTTAAATTGAAATTTCAACAAATAAATTCGGAATAAAAAGCATGCTTCAGTCAGGATGACATGCAGTTATCATAAAACCCAACTGGCTCACTAAAGGGGAGGAAATTTTGCCATTCATAATCAATCTGGTGTGTGTGTATGACTCCAGATCCACAACCACATGATCAATGGGGATCTAGTCTCTGAAATGGCCGCACAAGCCACTCGCTTCAGGAGTGGCATTACCGGTTAGTCTGCTCCCTCGATAGATGCTCAAATTGGTCACAAATACAAGCATAAAATTAGTTCTGGTTTTGCACAGCAGCCCATTTTCTTTTCCTGCATTGAGCACGGTGTAAAACTGACCATCGATTCACTTTCAGCTCATTCTGCACAATGAGCGTCAACCAATTTTACGCGCTATGTGTTCAAGTCTGTGTTTTAACCAGTGTTATGATGCACTGAACAAATGTTAAACCTCTTTTGCTCTCCATTACTCACATGGTGGAGTACACTTCCATGGACACTGAAGTGGCCAAGTGCATTTTTTCTCAATATAGTGCAGTTTTTACGTTGCTGCAATTTTCTTTTCTAATTTATTTATGGGATGTGGCCGTCGCTGGTTAGGCCAGCATTTATTGCCCATCCCTAGTTGCCCTTCCGAAGGTGCTGGTGTGCTGCCTTCTTGAACCGCTGCAATCCCTGAGGTACAGGTACACCCACAGTGTTGTGGGGGGGAGTTCCAGGATTTTGACCCAGTGACAGTGAAGGAACAGTGGTATATTTCCAAGTCGGGGTGGGGAGTGACTTGGAGGGGAACCTCTTGGCCGTGGGGTTCCCAGGTATCTGCTGCTCTTGTCCTTCTAGATGGTAACAGTCGTGGGTTTGAAAGGTGCTTGTCGTGTTGGGTGTTCCGATATACAAACGAACCAATACGGTTGTAGATGGTACAACTCTGTTTTATTATTCTGTATTATAACAACTGTTAATTCTGGCTGTGGTTCGTACTTCATCAGTTAACCTGTTGACCCAGCCCTAGCACTATCTTAGAGAGGCACTCAGCACATGGTGTATGTCTGAGTGGCACGCTGTGAGCTCTGTGCTCTGAGCTATCGCCTGGTGGAAAAAGCGGGAACTGTGGTGTTCCCTGTTTTATAATGCGTGTGCTCTCACTGGTGATTGGCTGTGATGTTGCGTGTGTGTTGATTGGTCCGTCGACCTGTCCATCAGTGTGTGTTTGTGTGTGTCATTGCACCATGATATGTTAATATGGATATCATGACAGTGCTATCTAAGGAACCTTGGTGAGTTACTGCAGTGCATCTTGTGGATGGTTGCACACGGCTGCCATTGTTCATCGGTGGTGGAGGGTTTGAATGTTTGTGGAAGGAGGAGCAATCAAGTGGACACCATCCAGGACAAAGTAGCCATCTTCCACAACATTCACTCCCTCCACTACCGACGAACAGTGGCAACCGTGTGCACCATCTACAAGATGCACTTAAGTAACTCACCAAGGTTCCTTCGACAGCACCTTCGAAACACACGACCGCTACCATCTAGAAGGGCAGCAGATACATGGAAACACCACCACCCCTCCAAGTCACTTACCATCCTGACTTGGAAATATATCACCATTCATTCACTGTCACTGGGTCAAATCCCTGGAATTCCCTCCCTAACAGCACTCTGGTGTACCTACACCACATGAACTGCAGCGGTTCAAGAAGGCAGCTCACCACAACCATTTCAAGAGCAATGATAATGACATTAAATATCAAGGGACAATCGTTAGATCCTCTCTTGTTGGAGATGGTTATTGCCTGGCACTTATGTAGCGCAAATGTGACTTGTCAGCCCAAGCCTGGATATTGTCCACGTCTTGCTGCATTTGCACAGGAACTGCTTCAGTATCTGAGGAGTCGCGAATTATATTGAACATTGTGTAGTCATCAGCAACCATTCCCATTTCTGACCTTATGATGAAAGGGTGGTCATTGATGAAGCAGCTGAAATAATTGACCTCCAACCACCACTTCCTTTGTACAAGGTATGACTCCAACCAATCGAGAGTTTTCCCTACAATTCCCATTGACTCCAGTTTTGCGAGGGTTCCTTGATGCCATACTCTGTCAAATGCTGCCTTAATGTCAAGGGTAGTCACTCTCACCTCACCTCTGGCATTCAGCTCTTTTAATCATGTTTGAACGAAGTCTGTAAGGAGGTCAGGAGCTGAGTGACCCTGGCGAAACCCAAACTGAGCGTCCGTGAGCTGATTATTGCTGAGTAAGTGCCACTTGCGAGCACTGTTGATTATCCCTTCCATCGCTTTGCTGATGATGGAGATTGGATTGGATTGGATTTGTTTATTGTCACGTTTACCGAGGTACAGTGAAAAGTATTTTTCTGCGAGCAGCTCAACAGATCACTAAGTACATGGGAAGAAAAGGGAATAAAAGAAAATACATAATAGGGCAACACAAGGTATACAATGTAACTACCTAAGCACCGGCTGTCATACTATACATATCAGTATATGATGGTGCAGAGACACACACTGACTGACAAACTGCAAGACCAATCAACACACACTACACAGCAGCCAATCACCAGTTAGGGCCCGGTCACTATAAAGACAGAGAGCACTAGTTTTCCCGCTCATTCGGGATGCAGCCTCTGGGACAGACAGAGCCTGCAGTCAGTAGCACAAACATCCACCATGTGCTAGCAGTATAGGCTGGTCAGGTTAGGCATAGGTCTTCAGTCAATCTAACATAGTGTCGACCCACAGTGCAAGTATGTTTAACAGCTCTTAGTTAAATAAAATAGAGTTGTACTATTACAAGTGTTGGTAGCCTGTCTATGTTACTGCTAAGGTAAACGCTGTCTCCACAGATCCAGAGTACCCAACACATCACCGACATCGGATGAAGCATACAAGGTGTAGTGTGAATGAGGTCAATCCATAAGAGGGTAATTTAGGAGTCTGATAACAGCAGGGAAGAAGCTGTTTTTGAGTCTGTTCGTGCGTGTTCTCATACTTCTGTATCTCCTGCCCGATGGAAGAAGTTGGAAGAGTGAGTAAGCCGGGTGGGCGGGATCTTTGATTATGCTGCCCGCTTTCCCCAGGCAGCGGGAGGTGTAGATGGAGTCAATGGATGGGAGGCAGGTTCGTGTGATGGACTGGGCGGTGCTCACGACTCTCTGAAGTTTCTTGCGGTCCTGGGCCGAGCAGTCGCCATACCAGGCTGTGATGCAGCCAGATAGGATGCTTTCTATGGTGCATCTGTAAAAGTTTCCTGAGGAAGTATAGGCGCTGTTGTGCTTTCTTGGTGGTAGCGTCGACGTGGGTGGACCAGGACAGATTTTTGGAGATGTGCACCCGTAGGAATTTGAAACTGCTAACCATCTCCACCTCGGCCCCGTTGATGCTGACAAGGGTGTGTACAGTACTTTGCTTCCTGAAGTCAATGACCAGCTCTTTAGTTTTGCTGGCATTGAGGGAGAGATTGTTGTCGCTGCACCACTCCACTAGGTTCTCGATCTCCCTCCTGTATTCAGACTCGTCGTTATTCAAGATCCGCCCCACTATGGTTGTACCGTCAGCAAACTTGTAGATGGAGTTGGAACCAAATTTTGCCACGCAGTCATGTGTGTACAGGGAGTAGAATAGGGGGCTAAGTACGCAGCCTTGCAGAGCCCCGGTATTGAGGACTATTGTGGAGGAGGTGTTGTTGTTCATTCTTACTGATTGTGGTCTTACTTCAGTCTTACTGACTGAGAGTAGATTGATGGGGCGGTAATTGGCTGGGTTGGATTTATCCTGTTTCTTGTATACAGGACACACCTGGGCTATATCCACTTTGTCAGGTAAATGCCTGTGTTGTAGCTGTACTGGAACAGCTTGGCAAGGGACATGGCAAGTTCTGGAGCACAAGTCTTCAGTACTATTGCCAGAATATTGTCAGTGCCCATGGCCTTTGCAGTATCCAGTGCCCTGAGCCACATATCATGTGGAGTGAATCTCTTTCCAAGGGCCGATGCAAACTTAATGGGGCGAATGGCCTCCTTCTGCACTGTAATTCTATGATTCTATGAATCGAATTGGCTGAAGAATGACATCTCTGATGCTAGGGACTTCTGGAGGAGACCGAGATGGATCATCCACTCGGCACTTCCGGCTGAAGATTTTTTAGACTGCCTCAGCTTTATCTTTTGCACATATGTGCTGGGCTCCACCATCATTGAGAATGGGGATATTTGTGAAGCCTCCTCCTTCAGTGAGTTATTTAATTGTCCACCATAATTCACGACTGGATGTGATAGGACTACAGAGCTGTGATCTGATGCGTTTGTTGTGGAATTGCTTAGCGCTGTCTCACATAACAAATGTGAGATTATCCATTTTGGTAGGAATAACAGTAAAAGGGATTATTATTTAAATGATAAAATATTAAAACATGCTGCTGTGCAGAGAGACCTGGGTGTGCTAGTGCATGAGTCTCAATAAGTTAACAGGTGCAACAGGTGATTAAGAAGGCAAATGGAATTTTGTCCTTCATTGCTAGAGGGATGGAGTTTAAGACTAGGGAGGTTATGCTGCAATTGTATCAGGTGCTGGTGAGGCCACACCTGGAGTATTGTGTTCAGTTTTGGTCTCCTTACTTGAGAAAGGACGTACTGGCACTGGAGGGTGTGCAGAGGAGATTAACTAGGTTAATCCCAGAGCTGAAGGGGTTGGATTACGAGGAGAGGTTGAGTAGACTGGGATTGTCCTCATTGGAATTTAGAAGGATGAGGGGGGATCTTATAGAAACATATAAAATTATGAAGGGAATAGATAGGATAGATGCGGGCAGCTTGTTTCCACTGGCGGGTGAATGGAAAGGCCCAGGGAAGATCAGAGGCATAGATGGCAAAACAATTATTTTGCAACATGGCAATCAAACTATTAGGGTACATTCCTCAAGGATAATGGGTACAGATTACAAATTTTCAAATTTAGACAGAGCAGACAGGCGTGACGAGGAACCGGGGTCATCTGGTACGTACGTGTAACAGAACTATGAGGACCAGTTAACTGATAGAGACAGGGTTTCTGTAGAGGAACACAACACTTCTGATGAATTAGAACAGGCCATTTTTCCTAAAGGACAACTGCCAAAAGTTGGTACAAAAGTGACATACTTGCCTGAAGGGTCTAGTCAATGGAAGGATGCAACTGTTATTAGTAGAGCAGGGAAGGCCACTTGAAAGTATAAACATTGGTTGAATGTACAGCATTCAGGGGAGGGAGGCAAGACAATGGATTGGGAACACAAAGTTCAAAAATGGAGGGCACAGAAACGCAGTGCTAGTTCAGATAGTACATCGGATAGTGAACAGGACCACAGGAAAAGGTCAAGAACTATTGAAAGGACATCCCACAGCAGAAGGGAAACATCAAGCAGTGGCAGTACAGAACGAGGTACCAGGTGGGAGAGGGGAAGTAGTTTATCAAGGTCTCGGAACATGAGTAAGACTACGAATACTAATAGGAGTAGAAGCCCACAGGCACGTGAGATTTTGGTGGCTTCCAATAAATTAGATGAAAAAGTTATCAAAGATGTCAAACAGCAAGAACTGCATAGTTGGAGTGAATTTGGGGTATACACGGAAGTACCGGATAGGGGACAAAGAGCTCTATCCCACAGATAGATTTGCATGGAAAAGGTTCTTCCAGATGGAACTTATGAGGCAAAGGCCAGGCTTGTGGCAAGGGGATTTGAAGAAAACTTAGAAGATTAGGATTTAAGGGTAGATTCACCTACGGCAGGAAAGGTTATTTTAAAGATCTTCTTGGCTCTATTAGCCACAAAGGCATGGAAATGCAAATCTATAGATATAAAAGCTGCCTCTTTGCAGGGGGATCAGCTCCAGAGAGACATTTTTCTTCGTCCTCCTAAAGAGGCAGCTAACACAGAAGGGCTACTCTGGAAGTTGAACAAATCTATATATGGATTAAATGATGCGTCTAGAGTCTGGTATTTCTCGGTAAGGTCAGTTTTGTTAAAGTTAGGCTGTTGCCAGTTGAAAGCAGATCCTGCAATGTTTTACTGGCACTATAAAGAAAATCTTTCTGGCATCTTTATGATGCATGTTGATGATTTTTTGTGGGATGGGGCTAGTGATTTTGAAGCTATTGTAATCTCTGGTTTGAGGAAAGAATTCAGGGTTGGAAGTCAGGCTTCCGGTGCATTTAAATATATTGGACTGGAAATCGGACAGACTAAGTTAGGGGCAACTTTACGTCGGCAATCATATTTGGAAAGCATCAGCCCAATAGCAATTAGTCGTGGCCGGGTTTCACAAAAAGACGCAATGATTTCAAAGAATGAAAAAGAGCAACTGCAAAGTTTAATTGGGCAACTGAATTGGTTAGGTAGACAGACTAGACCGGACGTGAGTTTTGATTTCTTAGAGTTGGGTACAAAAATGAATGATGCCAAAGTGGAAGACATAATAAGAGCAAATAAAGCGTTGATCAAACTAAAAATGTAGGAGTGTGTTTTGAGGTTCCCGGTTTTAGGTGACCTTGAAACACACAGTTTATAGTAATATGTCCTACGCAAATTTATGTGAGGGGGTTTCAAGCGCATGAGGTTTTAGAATTTTCCTTTTGGCGAACAATGGTAAATGTTGCCCTCTTGTGTGGGAAACAAAGAAAATAAGGAAAGTGGTTAAAAGCACTTTGGCTGCTGAGACGTTAAGCCTTGTAGATATGGCGGTGGATATGGCCTTTTATATATCTCAGATATTGACAGAAATTTTGGGATTAGGTGATTTTGGTAATATGCCTATTGAATGCCACATTGACAATAAATCCCTGTGGGAAAATGTGCACTCTACAAAAAGTGTCAATGAAAAAAGGTTAAGGATAGATATCGCAAGTTTGCAGCAGATGTTGGACAGAGGGGAAATAGCAAAAATTAAATGGGGCGACAGTAGCTATCAATTGTCAGACTGTTTTACAAAAAGAGAGGCTAGTTCACAGAAACTTTTGGATATTGTTAATAAAGGGCGCCTGTTTCTGTGACTGTTTTTTTTCCAAAAATGAAAAAAAAAAGAAGGGGGGAAACTGCGTGGGTGTTTTTGAGTTTCTTGTAATTTTGTTTTCACCTACTTATTTTTTTCTCCAAGGAAGGGAGACTGTTAGGTAATGGGTTAAGAGACATTCCAGTTAGGTGTCTCATTTATGTTTAAATATCCAATAATTGACACTGATATGTAAAGGGGCTTCAGGTGGCCTTTGTGTCAGGTGATGTGATGATAGGGTTTTGTGCAGAGTCTGTTAAAGTGGAATAAAGGTGTTTGTGAAAAAGGAGCAGAACCTTTGACTCTTTATACAACAGCAGCTAAATGTCTAACAGTGTAGCCACGGTTGTAATGAAGGATACACAGCTGGCAATTTCCACAGAGCAAACTCCCCAAAACAGCAATGCAATCGTGACCAGATAATCTGTTTTATGAAATGAAATGAAATGAATGAAAATCGCTTATTGTCACAAGTAGGCTTCAAATGAAGTTACTGTGAAAAGCCCCTAGTCGCCACATTCCGGCGCCTGTTCGGGGAGGCTGTTACAGGAATTGAACCGTGCTGCTGGCCTGCCTTGGTCTGCTTTTAAAGCCAGCGATTTAGCCCTGTGCTAAACAGCCCCTGGCTATTATGTGATGTTGACTGAGGAATAAACATTGACCAGGACACCAGGCACGATTCCGCTGCTCGTCTTCAAAATAGTGCCATAGATCATTTTGTAGTCACCTAAAAGGGCAGTCAGGGCTGAGGTTTAACTTCTCATTTAGAAGGTTGCAGCCGGAATCTCCAGCTGTTGGGATTCTCTTTTCCCGCCGGCCGCACACCCCATGGGTTTCCCGACAGCTTGAGGTGGCTTGAATGGGAAATCCCATTGACAGGCGACGGGAAGAGAGACTCCTGCTACCAGCGAACGGTGCGCTGCTGAGAAACACGTGGCTAGGGGACCGGAGAATCCCGCCCGGCATCTCCAACAAAACAGTACTCCTGCAGTACTGCAGTGTCCGCCTAGGTGTCTGTGCTCAAGCCTCTGGAGTGGGCCTCAAACCTGTAACCATCCGACTCAGAGACAAGTGCATTACCAACTGAGCTGCTGCTGATAAATTAATGAATGAGTTAATTAATTAATTTGTTAAGCACACAAACTGGATGAGGACACAGACGGGGATCTTCTAAATTTGCTCGTCCATGATTCTCAGTGAACTTGAGCAGGAGGAAGACGCAGATCGGTAAGTGCAGAAGAAGCACATGCCTGTCAGCAGATAAATAAGGCAGACAGCCTAAACAAAACCTACTGAGCATGTGGTAAATTAGAGGCACCAGTACCTCTGGCTATGTGCTACATCTGAGCCTAATGAATGCTGTCAGGTTGTTTGAACACAGGGTCACTGTAGCCAAGCTCAATCCTGTCATCAAACAGTACTCTGTTTGGAACAGGCTCAAGGGGTTGAGTGCCCGATTCCTGCCCCTCGCAGGAGCCACCCTCTATTCCTTTACTAACCCCTTCCTGTTTCCAAGCACTCATTTGGTTATTGGTCCCCCTGTAATTAACCCTGCGTTCTTTACATTCATTTGCATCTTTAGTAAGGTAGGTGTACACAATTAATTATTCATCACCCCCCCCCTCCGCCCCCGCATCCCCACTCCAAGTAATACCGGTTCCAAAACGTGAGCAATGTGAAACTGGTTCTGAAAGGATTTGGACAAGAGTTAAGTGATTGTTCCAGGAGTACTGAAATATAAACCTTGAGGCTCAAAGTCTGTCCCAAGGCTGAGGATCAGATTGTTATAATTGACATCTTTAAATTATGCTGAAAGAATGACAAACGTACAGCTGCAAAGTTCTCTTCAGGTCAAATAATTAAATAGGCTTTAATTGAGAGTCAAATGTCAGCTTGTTGCAGAAGTCATTACAGAAATAGCCTTTAGGTACTAAGTCACTGGGAACTTTCTGCGCTGTTTCTGAGCTGGTCTGTCACCGCAATATGTTGCAGCATTTGACAATTAAGCCTTGTTGCACCATTGCAATTATCTGTCCAAGCAACGGGTGAGTTTTGCACTAACCTTCATTGAGCAACCAGATCACTTTGAAAATCCCCTTCATTTTAACACAATGTGTTTTGTTTAAATCCCATGATAAATGCACATATAGCAAACAGAATGATTAACTCCCCCAGTCCCTGTTCCAGCAAGAGTAAATTGAATCATCCCTCTCTCTTGTCAGCCCACAGTCTCGGAATAGTCAATGCAAATTTGTTGGGAAGAGAAATATGGCACAAAATTAGTCTGGTGAACTTCTGCAGCTCCTGAAATCCAACAACATTCTGCACCAAATAACATGATATAGTTTTCCATGGGTGGCACAGTTGGGCAGTGGCCTGCACTGCTGCCTCACGGCGCCGAGGACCCACGTTCGATCCCAGCCCCGGGTCACTGTCCGTGTGGGGTTTGCACATTCTCCCCGTGTCTGCGGGGGTTTCGCCCCCACAACCCAAAGATGTGCAGGTTAGGTGGATTGGCCATGCTAAATTGCCCCTTAATTGGAAAAAAATAATTGGGTACTCTAAATTTATTTTTTTTAAATATAGTTTTCCAGAGATTTAAATTTAAAAAAATTTAGTGTACGTAATTCATTTTTCCAATTAAGAGGCAATTTAGCGTGGCCAATCCACCTAGCCTGCACATCTTTGGGTTGTGGGGGCGAAACCCACGCAAACACAGGGAGAATGTGCAAACTCCACACAGTGACCCAGAGCCGGGATCGAACCTGGGACCTCGGCACATGAAGCAGCAATGCTAACCACTGTGCCACCGTGCTGCCCCCATTTTCCAGAGATAAAGTTCCTCTGAAGATATTATCAGTGAAACATTTTGTTTTAATGATGTGAAAGAACTAATAATACAACCTAACGAACACATAATCAAACCTTGTCTTTTCATCACTGATAACTTGAGAATTCAGTTATTCTCACCAAGGCCTGTTAAACCACGTAATTTTTTTGACAAAACATTCATAGAAATGGGAATTAATTTACCATACATTTTACTAGGAGGGCTTTAGTAGGCACCCACCAGCCCATACATATGAACACATAAATTAGGAGCAGATGTAGACCTCTGGGCCCCTTGTGCCATTCAACAAGATCATGGCTGACCTGATTGTAACCTCACCCCCACATTCCTGTCTATCCCCAATCACCTTTCACGCCTTTGTTAATCAATAATATATCAAGCTCAGCATTAAAAATATTCAAAGGGCACAATTGAACAAAATGGAAACAAAGTCCCATAGCGAGCGCGTTTAGCCACGTGTTTCCCTGCACTCGCAGCTCCGAGAAACGCAACGCTATCAAACGTCACTCAGGTTAGATAGGGGGCCTCAGTTAGGAATGCACGGCCGAGGCTGCACATAGCCCCATTTTCTGCACTGAGGAGCTCCGCTCGCCAGAATTCCTCAATGTAACGTGAGACCGGGATGGCAGTTTAAAAAAATATTTTTATTCTCTTCCTTTTTCACATTTCCTCCCAAATTTACACCCACCAACAACAAACAATAATCAGGAACAAATTTGTCAATCCCCATATCAATAACAACGATCCCCATCCTCCCACCAAACCCCAAACATTAGCCCGCATGTTCACATAAACAAATGACAAAAAGGAATCAGGAATCACCTATAGTCGCCATCAACACACACCGTCCCCTCCCCCCAACCCTCCCACCCACCCCACCCCCAACTAATGTTCGATGTTACCCAGTTCTTGAAAGTGCATGATGAATAATTCCCATGAATTGTAGAACCCCTCCATCCTTCCTCTCAGTTCAAACTTAACTTTCTCAAGAGTCAAGAATTCCAACAGGTCCCCCCGCCTCGCCAGGGCACAGGGTGGAGAGGTTGCTCTCCACCCCAACAGGATCCGCCTTCGGGCGATCAATGAGGCGGAGGCTACAACATCTGCCTCCGCACCCATTTCCAATCCTGGCTGATCCGACACCTGAGTATGGCCTCCCAGGGGCTCGGGTCCAGTTTCACGTGCACCACTTTAGAGATTACCCTAAAACCTCCTTCCAGTAATCCTCCAGCTTTGGACAGGACCAAAATATATGAACGGGATTAGCGCCCCCCCCCCCCCCCCCCCCCACACCCCCCCGCCCCCACCCCAGAACGTTCACACACATCTTCTACTCCTTCAAAGAATCGGCTCATCCTCGCCCTCGTGAGGTGTGCTCTGTATACCACCTTCAGCTATATCAGCCCCAGCCTCACGCATGAGGTGGAGGCATTCACTCTCCGGAGCACCTCACACCAGAACCCCTCCTCCATATCCTCTCCAAACCGCTGACACTACCCCCTTTTCCAGTCCCCCTGTCGTCCCCACCTCCTCCTGCAATGTGGAGGCCGGTTCCTCTGGGAAGCTCTGTATCTCCTTTCAGGCAAAATCTCGAACCTGCATGTATCTAAACATTTCCCCCTGCTCCAGCCCATACTCCGCTTCCAGCTCCTTCAATCCTGCAAACCGACCCCTAAGAAACAAATCTTTCAGTGTCTTAATCCCCTTCTCCTCCCATTTCCGAAAATTTCCATCCCACTTCCCTGGGTCAAATCTGTGGTTCCCCCGAATCGGCATTTCCTTTGACCCTGCCCCCAAGTGTTGGCAAAACTGCCTCCAAATTCTCAATGAAACTATTATTACCGGACTCCCTGAGTATTTCCCTGGGGCTATCGGGAGCAGCGCTGTTGCTAGTGCTTTCAATCCCGACGCCCTGCACAAACTCTCCTCCATTCTGACCCACTGGGAATCATCCCCTCTGACCCAGCTCCGCACCTTCTCCACATTTGCCACCAGTAATAATATATCAGGTTCGGAAGACCCAAACCCCCTGCCTGCCTTCCCCTCTGTCGCAGCAACTTTCTAACTCTGGCCACCTTCCCTCCCCATATGAACGAAGTAATCATTCCTTTAATCTCTCTGAAAAATGATTTGGCAGGAAAATCGGCAGGCATTGGAAAATAAACAGAAATCACAGCAACACATTCATTTTAACCGCCTGTACCTGACCCGCCAGTGTTGCTCTTTTTAGCCTTAGTTTTATTAGCTCTGATTATGTCACCTTTGCCCACGAGTCGCCAGGTATCTTTCTGATACCGCCACGTGGTTCAAGCTCGAGTTATGATTAATAAGTCAGCACACCGCTTAGTAAGATTGAAATCAACGGTCATTTATTATGTACAGCAATCAATACTTACACAATAATCCTACTTATCTATATCAAAACGTACCACTACTGGCCAATACTTAACTTTTGGGGATGGCCCACCAGGTCAGGGAGATGAATGGCTTATCGAATTGGATCGGGCCTGCGGGATTCAAAAGGCTGATACGGGTCGATGGATAGGAGTCTCTATCGGGTAGCGATCGCTGGAGTCAAACTTACAGTTTCTGGTCGATGTTCTTGCGAAGGTTGCGAGCAGGAGACGAAGGGAGAGAGAGAGAGATCTGAACTTGGCCCCTCAAGGGCCAGGGGCTTCCCGCCTCTCGGGGCGGCCCTTGACCCTGAGTCCCAAGTGATTGGACTTGTTCCCAATCACTGGGTTCGATATGCTCCAATAATGGAGCGATTCCTCGATCGGGGGGTGGTCGTTCACCTGTCTTTGTTTCGGCCACTGCAGGCGCCGAGAGGTCTGGCCCGGCATTCAATTGCTAATATGTTGCAATTGTTCCCGGGGATAGCCGATTAAACTGCAGATGTCTGGGTTGATGTGCTGCTAATAGTCGTAGGTATCGATCTGGGCCGACTTCCCCAGAGCCGAATACGCTATTCTGTCTGCAGCTGTCCGTTTGTGTCCTGTTGGCTGCTTTTCCCATCAGCCTTTTCGGTTAGCCATTTTATATCGGGATTTGGCCAAATTAATAGGGAATCAGCCATTTTAGGTGGCTACACCACCTAAAACCTACCCCCTGAAATGGTGTGTGTCTGAAGCGGGGAGGAACGGTGTGATCTTAGCACACGCGTCCCGTAATTGGGTCACTGTGAGGGGGGTGGAATATAGGAATTCCGCCTCGTCTGCTGTGGCTGTGCGGTGGGTTGTTACAGGGTTCATGGGAGCCTGAACTACCTGCTGTGTGGGGGGTGGGGGTGCTCTCCTCCTTTGGGGCTTTCCCTGCGCACATGTTCCCTGAACATATCTCTGTGCTGTCTCTTGCAGTTCTTCCCAATCAGGGCCGTCTTCCTGTTCTAAATTTTCCCCAAAGGTGTCTTGGAATCCCTTTTGGACAGAAAGCATTGCTTGCAGGTCTGCAATTTGCTCACAAGAGTCTAGGTCCAGTTAAGTATGGGGATATCTCAGGGCGGGGAGGGGAGTTAACCCGGGGGATTGGTCAGAGTGGGCTGGGGATGTTGGTGGAGACAGGGGGAGAGAGAGCACCTCCAGGAGCCAGGCCATTTGGAAGGGCACTCGATGTTGAAAGGAGGCTGTTGATGGAAACAAGCCCTGCTTTCAGCCTGGGCCTGAGTTAGGTTGGTTCGGGTTTCCTCCTTGCCCCTGAACTTCCGCCAACCTGAAAATTGAGGCCAGTCAGCAAATGGTCCTTAAATTGATATTAATCTTCCACTTAAGGGCCTCCTATGGTACAAGGTTTGACTGGCCTAGGCCTCGACTATCCCACCGTAAAATTATTGATGCGTCAGGGAGGGTGGAATAGCCATCTGAAGAATTTTTGGACCCTGCAAATTCACCTGCCATGGGAAGGTAAAATTCTGTCCTTGGAAGCATGACGAGAAAAGCTATTGCTGACACATACCATTAAGAAGGACAGCTCAACGTTCCTGCCCACAGGCAGGATCAAGTGGGGGATAAAGCAAAAGGTTCACCATATTAATTCAAGAAATAATCAGCTGTAAGGAAGGGTGATATGCTAGAAGGATTGTCAGATGAGGTTATATGGGTTGACCTGAGAACAAAAATGGGCAATCGTACTGTTGGAATTATACAATTGATTCCCCCACCCCCCCACCATCATGGAAGATACAGAACCAAATATGTCAACAAATTGGTGAGAGATGCAGAAACATATGGGCATTAATAGTAGTGAAATGCCAACCACCCCAATATTAACAGGGATAGATTCAGTGCAAAATGTTTAAAGGATGAAGAATTCTTAAAGTGTAATCAAAGAGCTCATTTTGCTGGCTGAAGGTAATCAGTGTCAGAACAGTTGGTGCATTCAAGAATGAGATAAAGAGGGCTCAGAACAAATAGATTCCTATAAAGCTGAGTGAGGGCACAAAATAATATTGGCAAGTAAATTCGCAAAGAAAATACAAACATGTTTTATAAATGTGTAAAGAGCAAAAGGATAATGAAGAACAGATCGGTCCAATTTGAGACCAAAAATGTAACTTGTGCGTGGAAGCGTTAGACTGGATCATGGCTCTTCGTGAATGCTTTGGGTCAGATTTTCATGTCCTCCATCCATGTCAGAGCAGAGGTGGGTGGGATTTAAAAATGGTGGGTAGGTCACAATTCCAGGATTCCTATCACCAGATCCATTGGGTGAGATTTTTCAGGGCATGGGTGCACGTAGCAAGCCCACACACAGCCAGGCCTGAATTAGCTCCCACCCTTGCATACTCCATTGTGGACATGGCCATATTACACCCCCCCCCCCCCCCCCCCCCCCCGCTTCCCCCACCATCTCCAGCAATTCCATTTTGGTAGGTGACATGAGACCCGCTATTGACCAGCGGCAGGATCTTCTGGTCCGGTCACTCTCAATGGGATTTCCCATTGAATCTACCCCACGCTGCCGGGAAACGCATAGTGGGGGTGCGCCTCCGGCGGGACCGTAAGATCCCATTGGCGTGAACAGTCGGAAGATCTTGCCCCTGACATTTTGTTGTGTGGCCGAGTGTCATATTCCGTTCCATAAAGTCTCTGTGAAGTACTTTGGGACATCATACCACATTTAAAATGCTATATAAATATAAGTTGCTGTCGTTGAATATTGGAAATACTCAGTAGGATACGCAGCAACTAATCTTTCGGGTCAGCGACCTTTCATCCGCATGTGAACTCTGCTTTTCTCTCTACAGATGCTGCTTGACCTGCCAAGTATTTACACCATTCTCTGTTCCATTTGTGATTTGCTTTTGTATTTGAGTCACTTCTCATTTAATATGTTATCCTTATTCTTCTTTTGTTAAACATGAAATAGCCCTCAGAAACGTGTGTGTTGTGACAATGTCTCAGTGTCACACAGCGGGGTCAAAACGCCCGCTGTATTAATGATTCCAATGTTCCTCTTCTGATTTTGGCAGGGAGCTCACGTTATTAGCGAAGCAACATGCTCGCCCTCTGGCAATCATTTATCTGACATTGCCTATAAGGTGCGGCATAAATTATGCAAGAGTCTGAGCCAATATGAAGGTGTGACTGATGGATGCATGTGCAGCAGGCAGCTTTGTTTGCTGTGGTGGAGCAGTAATCTGTCTGAAAAACAAGGTACAAAGCATTGGCAATTCCTTATGCTCTCTTCCACCCTTCAGCGAGGGGCTGACATACCTGACAATGCTACACTATTACCACCTGGAATCTCATGGGGGGCACATCAGGAAAGGCAGAAGCTGTAAGCTACGCTGACCTTGCTTAATGAGCTGAGTTTATCTGTGCATAGGTGTTTGCAGTTTCTATAATATCCTAGTGGCAGAGGCCCTCTTCATTTAACCAGTTCAGCCACGAGAGGGATAGCATTAATGTGAATGAAGGAGCAGTAGTTTTTTTTGATTGGAGAAAGGATTGATAGCAAAGCTTTCCACAGAAAGGTGGAGGAACAAAAGTAACTACTCTTTCCCCACCAAACTCCCTATCATCTAATTTTGCCTTTTTGTGACAACCCCGCTCATCTATCCATGCTGTCAACCAGCTAGGCCACACACTCTGGAACTTCCTCCCATAGACCAGATGACAGAAGAGCAGAAGTAGGCCATTTGACCCATCCAGTCTGCTCCGCCATTCAATGAGATCAGACTGGTCTGAAATGATAATCCACAACTCCACTTTCCTACCTTATCCTCATGAACGTTGATTCCCTTACTGATTAAAATCTATCTATCTCAGCCTTGAAGATACCTCACAATCCAACCTCCTCAGCCCTCTGCGATAAAGATTACACAGATTCACTGCTGTCTAAGAGAAGAACCTTCTCTTCATCTCTGTCTTAAATGGGTGACCCCTTACTCTGAGATTCTGCCCTCTGGTCCTAGACTCTCCCACAAGGGGAAACAACCTCTCAGCATCTACCCTGTCAAGCCCCCTGAGAATCCTGTATGTCTCAATAAGGTCACATATCATTCCTCTAAGCTCCAATGAGTACAGGCCCATCCTACTCAACCTCTCCTCATACAAAAATCCCTCCATACCCAGGGTAAACCTAGTGAACCTTCTCTGGACTGCCTCCAATGCCAATATATCCTTCCTTCGATAAGGAGACCAAAACTGTTCACAATATTTCAGGTGTGGTCTAACTAGTGCCTTCATAGATTTAGCAAGACTGCCCCATTTCTATACTCCATTCCCTTTGAAATGAAGGCCAACATTCCATTCGCTTTCCCTATTACCTGAAGAGCTTGCATGCTAGCTTTCTGTGATTTATGCACGAGGACTCCCAAATTACTGAACTGCAGTTTTCTGAATATTTAAATAATATTCAGCTCCTTTATTCTTCCTACCAAAATGCATAATTTCACATTTACCTACATTACGTTCCATCTGCTAAGGTTTTGCCTTACTTAACCTATCTCTATCCCCCTGTAGAAACTTTGTGTCGTCCTCACCACTTGCTTTCCCACATATCTTTGTGTCATCTGCAAATTTGGCAATAGTGCATTCACTTCCCCCGTCCAAGTCATTAATATATATTGTAAATAACTGTGGTCCCAGCACTGATTTATGTACACTTTATGTACACTCCACTAGTTACAGGTTGCTATGCTGAAGGTTCCCCTGTTATCCCAACTCTCTGTCTTCTATTAGTTAGCTGTGGTGAGGGGTGTCCAGGAGGTGGGCTGTGGGGTAAGGGTGGGTGGGTACGCAGTCCGGCACAGCCGGCACCATCTTTGCCGGCGCGAGTGGTTCATGTGTGGGGTGTGGCGTATGCGCGGCTGCAGCTTGTCAGCCCTGCGCATGTGCAGCACGGGACCTGCCGATTCTCCAAACGGTTTCCATGCATTCCATGGGCATTTCAGGCGGCGCCTGTGCTAGCCCCTCAACGGTAGCAGAATTGAGGCTGTTGCACCGATCTTCCCGTTGTGAAACATCACGGATCCTCTGCTGGCGTCGGCACTTAGACTCAGGAGCGGAAAATCCAGCCCTATGATTTTTCTTTCAGTTGAATACAACACTTAACTTCCTTGATTAATCACGGTTGATTTATCTCTTCTTAGAATCCTTCTTCTTCACTGGGGTATATCTTTGTTGTGAGTAATGAACTATTTTCATAAATATATGCCATGCTAATTAACCATCTTTTCTGCTAAAGTCCTTTCCCAGTCCACTCCAGCCAACTCAGCCCTCATTCCTTTGTAATTACCCTTATTTAAGTTTAGTACAGGTGTTTCTGACCCAAGTTTCTCACTCTCAAATGGAATGCTAAATTCTACCATGTTATGGTCACTGTTTGCTAGGAGACCTTTTCCTCTGAGATTATTTATTAAACCTACCTCATTACACATTACCAGATCCAAAATGGCCTGATTGCTGGTTGGATCTACAACATATTGTTCTTGAAAACTGTCCCGAATACATTATATGAATTCTGCCTCATGGCTACCTTAGACCAATTTGATTTTCCCAATCCACATGAAGGTTAAAGTCCCCAATGATTAATTTATTTCCTTTTTATTCTTCAGTATCGCCTAATTTATGCTGTGTCCCACAGTATGGCTACTGTTAGAGGGCCAAAGGACAATTCCCGCCAGTGTCTACTTCTCCCTGTTATTTCTTACTTCCACCCAGATGGATTCTGCATTATCCAGATCCAAGAGCATTTCTTGCTATTGTAATTATTCCATCTCATACTAACAAAGCCAACCCACCCCCCTTCCCTTCCTGCCTGTCCTTACGAAAAGTCACATACTCCTGAAGATTCAAATTCCCAGCTTTGATCTCCTTGTAACCATACCTCTGTAATGGCTATAAGATCATCCGCATTAACCTCAATTTGTGCCATTAATTTATTTATTTTGTGCCAAATACCAAGTGCATTTAAGTAAAGAGCCATTAATTTTTCTTTTTTTCAACATTTTATCCCCCGCTGATCCATTTACTACTTTTTAAAAATGTTTGTACACTCTGTCCCTTCCTGTCACACTCTGGGCATCAATATCTAAATAGCTGCCTTGTAATGCTGCTACGTTTTGCTTTGTAAGCCGACATATCCCGTCTCCAGAACCACCCCCCCCCCCCCCCCCCCCCCCCCACCAATTTGCGTGCGGCTCAGCTAAAATCCAAAGGTTATAATCTTGGAGGTTTTCAAACGTCCTTTTCTTTCAACGCTCTTTAAAACATGTATCTCGTCCTTCCTACAACCTCTTTGTTGGGCTCGATATCCATTTGTTTGAAATACAACACTGGGGATGTTTCTCTATCCATCTTAAAGGTGTTATATAAATGTTATTATTGTTACTGTTGTTATTGTTGACACGGGAAAATGCCTTATTAAAGGCATTATTAAAGGCTGCCACGGGGCAGCACGGTAGCACAAGTGGATAGCACTGTGACTTCACAGCGCCAGGGTCCCAAGTTTGATTCCCCGCTGGGTCACTGTCTGTGCGGAGTTTGCACGTTCTCCCCGTGTCTGCGTGGGTTTCCTCCGGGTGCTCCGGTTTCCTCCCACAGTCCAAAGACGTGCAGGCTAGATGGATTGGCCATGATAAATTGCCCTTAGTGACCAAAAAGGTTAAGAGGGGTTATGGGGTTACGGGATAGGGTGGAAATGTGGGATTAAGTGGGTCGGTGCAGATTTGATAGGCCAAATAGCCTCCTTCTGCACTGTATGTTCTATGTTCTATGTAAAGTAGCCTACTTGAAGTTCCAGCTGACAGGGTAGATCAATGCACTGAGCTGCAATGTCTATGATTAGAGCTGAATAGAACAAATTTGTTAATTAACCAAAGTTGACATCAGTCTCTGCTGTGTATGGTGTAATTCTCATATCATCAACTGAAATGATGATTGCTGTTAGGATTGCTGTTAAAATATATATACACAGCATGTACATTAATAACCCGAGAGTTGTGTCAAGGGGCTGGTGGGATACTTGACCAATGAGGGTTCTGGAGATAAGACCATAAGAAATAGCAACCCCTGGGGCCTGCTCCACCTTACAACAGGATACTTGACCAATGAGGGTTCTGGAGATAAGACCATAAGAAATAGCAACCCCTGGGGCCTGCTCCACCTTACAACAGGATACTTGACCAATGAGGGTTCTGGAGATAAGACCATAAGAAATAGCAACCCCTGGGGCCTGCTCCACCTTACAACAGGATCATGGATGATCTGACATTCCTCACGTCTACTCTCCTGCCCTTTCTCATAACCCTTCAGTCCCTTACTGATCAAAAATCTGTATCTCAGCCTTGAATATACTCATGGACTCTGCGCCATAGCTTTCTGTGGTAACTAGTTCCAAAGATTCACAACCCTCTGAGAGAAGAAGTTCTTCCGCATCTCAGTCTTAAATGGGCATCCCTTTACTTTGAAACTATGCCCCCTGGTCCTAGACTCTCTCATGAGGGGTAACCCCCTCTCAGCAGTTACCTTGTTCAATCGCTGAAGAATCCTATATGTTTCAATTACCTCTCATTCTTCTAAATTCCAATGAGTAGAGTCCCAAGCTGTAATCTTTGCTCATAAGACAATCCTCCTGAGAATTATCCTAGTGAACCTTCTCTGAATCTTTGTCCATAAGACAATCCTCCTGAGGATTATCCTAGTGAACCTTCTCTGAATCACCTCCAATGAAATATCTTTCCTTAAAAAAGGGGACCAAAAGTGTTCACAGTACTCCAGATGTGGTCTCACCAGCACCTTGTACAGTTGCAGCAAGGTTTTGCTACTCTTATACTCCAACCGCCTTGAAATAAAGGACAGCATTCCATTAGCCTTTCCGGTTACCTTCTGCACCTGTCTGCTACCTTTCTGTGTTTCTTGCACAAGTACCACAGCTTTCTGCAGTTTTTCTCAGTCTAAATAATACTCTGTTCTTTTGTTCTCTCTTCCAAAATGAACGACTTCACATTTTCCCATATTATACTCCATTTGCCAATTTTATGTCCACTTAACCTATCAATATCTCTTTGCAAGCTGTATCTCTCTTGCAACTTGCCTTTCACAACTATTTTGTATCATCTGCAAATCTGGCTACAGTGCATTCTGTCCATTCCTCCAAGTAACTAATATATATTGTAAATAGTTGGGGTCCCAGCACTGATCTCTGTGGAATCCCACTGGTTACAGGTCACCAACAAGAAAAAGAACCCCTTACCCCCAAACGCTGTTTCCTGCCCATTAGCCAATCCTCTATCCATGCCAGTATACTACATCCATCATCATGGACTCTTATCTTATGACTTAACCTTTTCTGATATACCTTGTTGAACGCCTTCTGGAAGTACCAAAGTGTCAAGTCAGCTTAAGGAATTTAACCTTAGCGTTCTCACGGTACAAAGATACCAGCAATAATTTGGGGTCTATCCAAAATTAAATGGGAACACTATTAAGATGGAAATGGACGGGAGACTTCAGGTGGTGACCATGGAGTCGGAAGTCGCACATTTGGTAGCTCCTGTTTGTGATGGAACTTTTGGACCTTTTCTCCCGTTTTTTCCGGTATTTTACTGGATAAATCGGTGGAGAGTGAGTCAGTGAGGAGCAATCCCTCATCAGTGTATGGAGCAGTGGACTAGAAGTGGCCGTGTAAGGAGACATAGTCAAGCAAGGAAGACGCGTGTAGAGCCGGCAGCGCAGGAAAGCATAGCGGACTCGCAGGATCCTGGTGCGGTGGCACAGTGGTCGACGGTACAACTGGTGAAGTTCTTTGAGGAGAGCTTCGTCAAGCTAAAGAAAGATACACTGGGCCCACTTAAACCATCGATTGATCGGGTGGAACAGGGTCTAGAAACCCACAGAAGGACAATTCAGAAGGTGGAGGATAAGGTGTCCGAGCAAGAGGACCTTTTAACCGCTTCGGAGGTCGAGGTGGGGCTGATGAAGGACCACCAGAAAAGGTTGCTGGAGGACTTGGAGAACAGGTCCAGGAGACAGAACCTGAGGATCGTCGGCCTCTCTGGGCAGTGAGGGTTCGGACGCGAGGGCATATGTGGCAAGTATGCTGGAAAAGCTGATGGGAGATGGGGCATTTACGCGGCCCTTGGAAGTGGACAGAGCGCATAGAGCTCTGGCAAGGAAGCTGCGAGCGAATGAACCGCCGAGGGCGATAGTGGTGCGAATGCACCGGTTCCTGGACAAGGAACAGATTTTGCGGTGGGCCAAGCAGGTACGGAGTTGCGTGTGGGAGAACTGTGAGTTACACATCTACCAGGGCGCGGAACTGACCAAAATCAGCCCTCTTCAAGAAGGGGGTGAAGTTCGGGATGTTGTATCCAGCGCATCTTTGGGTCATGCTATGAACTTTATCAAGGACAAAAGGCTAGTAGGTGATTAAGGTCACTGAACCCTAGGGGAGGGCATTGCGATGGCGATTTGGTCAAAATTACTTCTGTGTTGTTTTGAATATGCAGTGCTGTCTGTAACAAGGGGTTATTTTTTTCCTTGGTTGCTCTTGTCCCTTCCTTTTTACTTTGGCTTTCATTGTAATAAGATGATTGAGCAGCTGCTCAGAAATGTAAAAGTTTACTCTGTTCCATTGGAAGTTGGGTGGAGGGATTTTTTCTACTGTTTGTTTACTGGGGACTGTGATGCTTTGAATATGTATGTCCAAGCGGAGGGGAGGAGGGAGAACAATGGGGAGATAGGATGTCTGGTGCTATGGCGGGAACTACCAGGCTGGCTAGGTTAGCTAGCTCACGGAAGCACAGTGGGGGGTGAGCAGGTGATAATTTTGATATGGGGGGTTGGGTTTCTGGTGCTGTTACTAGGGGAGAGGGAGGGGTGGGGGAAGTTGCTCTGCTGACAAGGGAGGAACTGTTGCCAGGGGACAAAGGGGAGGTCGAGGACAGCGGGCGGGCCCGAGGAGACGAGGGACACGAGCTGGCGGCTGGCCTAAGAAGGGTAATGGCTAATCAGCATTGGTGGGGGGAGGGGGGGGGTGGTGAAGCCCCCCGACTAGGCTTGGAACGTCAGAGGGCTAAATGGGCCAGTTAAGAGGGCTCCCGTGTTTGCGCATCTGAGGGGATTGAAGGCGGACGTGGCAATGTTACAAGAGACACACCTAAAGGTTATAGACCAGTCCAGATTGAGGAACGGGTGGGTCGGCCAGGTATTTCATTCAGGGCTGGACTCTAAGACCAGGAGGGGTCGCGATCCTGATTAACAAGCGGGTGGCATTTGAGGCAGGGAGAATCGTGTCAGACGCGGGGCGCAGGTACATTATGGTGATCATGGGGGGAGATTTCAACAGTCATTGATCCAGGATTGGACCGGTCAAAATCTAGGACAGGGAGGGTGCCAGCCGTAGCGAAGGAATTAAAGTGGTTTATGGAGCAGATGGGGGGATAGACCCATGGAGGAACAGGACGGCGAAGAGTGAAGGAGTTTTCTTTTTTCTCCCATGTCCACAAGGCATATTCTCGGATCAACTTTTTTATCCTGAGCCGGGCTCTATTGCCGGGGTTTGTGGATACCGAGTACTCGGCAATCGCAGTGTCGGATCATGCCCCACATTGGGTGGATCTACGGGCTAGAATGGAGAGAGGGCAGCGCCCGTTATGGAGGTTGGATGTGGGACTATTAGCATATGAGGGGGTGTGTGGGCGGGTGAGGAAGTCCATCCAGAACTATTGGGAAATAAACGATACGGGGGAAGTCTTGGCAGCAACGGTGTGGGAAGCTCTGAAGGCAGTGGTTAGGGGGGGGAGTTAATTTCGATACGGACCCATAGGGAAAAGGTGGAACGAGCAGAGAGGGATAGGTTGGTTGGGGAGATGCTCCAGCTGGACAGGAGATATTTGGAAGCCCCGGACGCGGGATTACTGAAGGAGCAGCGGAGGTTACAGGTGGAGTTTGGGCTGTTATCGAAAGGGAAGGCGGTGGAACAACTGAGTAAGGCAAGGGGAGCGGTGCACGAGTATGGGGAAAAGGCCAGTAGAATGCTAGCACACCAGCTGAGGAAAAGGGAGGCGGCAGGGAGATAGGGAGAGTAAAGAACAGAGGTGAGAATGCGGTCCTGGACCCAGTGGAGTGAATAAGGTGTTTAAGGACTTTTATAGCAAATTATATGAGTCAGAACCCTTGGCTGGGGTGGAGGGGATGAGGCAGTTCCTGGGTCAGCTGGAACATCGGGTCTCGCTTTACGTGGATGACCTTCCCCTGTACATTTCGGAGCTGTTAGAGAGGATAGGGGAGATTATGCGGATCGTAGGGGAATTTGGCAGGTTTTTGGGATATAAATTGAATATGGGGAAAAGCGAGATGTTCAAGATCCAGGCGAGGGGGCAGGAGAGCAGACTGGGAGAGCTGCCGTTTAGAATGGTAGGAAGGAGCTTTCGCCATCTGGGAATCCAGGTGGCATGGGAATGGGAGGCACTGCACAAGTTAAACTTGTCCTGGCTGGTAGAACAAATGAAGGAGTACTTTAGGAGATGGGGCATGCTCCCTCTGTCACTGGCGGGGAGGTACAGACCATGAAAATGACAGTCCTCCCCAGATTTCTATTTGTCTTTCAGTGTCTCCCCATCTTTATCCTGAGGGCCTTTTTCAAGCGGGTGAATAAGGTGAATTTGGGCTTTGTGTGTGCGGGTAAATCCCCGCGAGTGAAGAAAGTTTTGCTGGAGCGTAGTCGGGGGGAGGGAGGGTTGGCGGTGTCGAACTTTTGCAATTACTACTGGGCGGCTAATATAGCCATGATTAGGAAGTGTGGGTGGGCTTGTGTGGGAGCATGAAGAGGCGGCATCGTGTAAGAGCACAAGTTTGAGGGCACTGATAACAGCACCTCTGCCGTTCTCGCCGGCCCGGTACTCCACATGCCCGGTGGTAGTGGCGGCTCTGAGAGTCTGGGGGCAGTGATAACGGCACCTCTGCCGTTCTCGCTGGCCCAGTACTCCACAAGCCCGATGGTAGTGGCGGCTCTGAGAGTCTGGGAGCAGTGGAGGAAATATAGGAGAGCAGAGGGAGCATCGGTTTGGACCCCGATTTACAACAACCATTGGTTTGTGCCGGGAAGGCTGGATGGAGGGTTTCGGAGATGGCAGAGAGCAGGAATTGAGAGGATGGGAGATCTATCTATAGATAGAGCTTCCCTAGCTTCAAGGATTTGGAGGAGAAATTTGAACTGCCAGCAGGGAATGGGTTTAGATATCTGCAGATACGGGATTTTATGAGAAGGCAGGTTCCGACCTTCCCGCTCCTGCCACCACGGGGGATACAGGACAGGGTAGTTTCCAGAACATGGGTGGGAGAGGGGAAGGTATCAGATATCTACAAAGAACTTATGGACTCGGAGGAAACTCAGATAGGGGAACTAAAGGGCAAGTGGGAAGATGAGCTAGGGGGAGAGATAGAGGCGGGTCTGAGGGTGGATGCCTTAAGCAGGGTTAACACATCCTCATCATGTGCCAGGCTTAGCCTGATACAATTTAAGGTAGTTCACCGGGCACACATGACGGTGCCCCGGATGAGCAAGTTCTCTGGGGTAGAGGACAGGTGTGCGAGGTGCGCGTGAGGTCCAACAAACCATGTCCACATGTTTTGGGCATGCCCGAATCTTAGAGGGTTTTGGCAGGGTTTTGCCATGTCCGCGATACTTAAAACACGGATGGTGCCGAGTCCAGGGTGGCGATCTTTGGAGTGTCGGAAGAGCCGGGAGTCCAGGGGGCGAGAGAGCTGACGTTTTGACCTTTGCCTCCTTGGTAGCCTGGAGACGGATACTGTTAATGTGGAGGGACTTGAAGCCCCCGAAATTGGAGACCTGGGTTAGTGACATGACTGGGTTTCTCAGTGTTGAGAAAATAAAGTTCGCCCTGAGAGGGTCAGTGTTAGGGTTCACCCGGAGGAGGCAGCTGGTTGTCGACTTTCTCGGAGAAAATAAAAATGTCAGCAGAGGCAGAAACCGGGGGGGGGGGGCGCGTGGGTGAGGTTAGGCTATTGTTTCATTATTGGGGGTGCAAAGGACTTGATAGGCATGGAAATGTTCAATGTACCATGTTTATGTTGCTGTTGTCGTTATTACTATTATAAAAACTACAAATACCCCAAACTTAAAAAAAGGTGGAGATGGACGGGTGCTGCAGTATCACTTCTACCTGAATTGATATACCATCAAAAATGTAAGTATATGCCATTGCAGTCTTCTGATGTGGTCTTGAGGACATTTACTGAGGAAGCCATTGTTGCTCTTTCCAGCTTTAGTCTATTTGCTCTGTTTCGGTCACCTTTGTTCATGAGTCGCCAGGTATCTTTATGATACCGCCACGTGGTTCAAGTTCAGGTTATGATTAATAACACAGCACACCGCTTAGTAAGGATTAAAACAACGGTCATTTATTATATACAACAAGCAATATTAATACCCTAATACTACTTTCTATATAATAAACCTATCACTACTGGCCAATACTTAACTTAGGAAGAGCCCACCAGGTCAGGGAAACGAATGGCTTGTCCAATCAAATCTGGCCCGCGGGATTCAAAAGGCTGCTACAGGTCGGTGGCTAGGTGTCTCTACCGGATAGCGATCGCTGGATTCAACTTACTGCTGCCGGTGGCTGGTCTTGCGAAGGTCTCGAGCAGGCGAAGATGAGAGAGAGAGAGATCTGAACTTGGACCTTTACTTTTATAGGGCCCAGGGGCTTCCCGCCTCCCGGGGCGGCCCTTGACCCTGAGTCCCAAGTGATTGGATTCTGTCCCCAGTCTCTGGGGTCGATGTGTCCAATGGTGAGGCGATTCCTTGATCGGGGGGTGGTCGCTCACCTGTCTTTGTTTCGGCCACTGCAGGCGCCGACAGGTCTGGCCCGGTATTCAATTGCTAATATGTTGCAATTGTTTCCGGGGATAGCCGATTTAACTGTGGATGTCTGAGTAGATTAGGTGTAAACAGTCCTGAATGAAACTGCGGATACCTGGGTTGATGGGCTGTTGATAGCCCTGAGTATCGATCTGGGCTACGTTCCCAGAGCTGAAGCTGCAAACCTGTCTGCAGCTGCCTGCTTGGGTCTTCTTGGCTGCTTTTCCCAGCAGTCTTTCGGTTTAGCCATTTTAAACTGGGTTTTGGCCAGATTAATCGGAACGCAGCCATTTTACATGGCTACATCATGCGCTGAGGGGTATCATCAAGGTGACTGTGGAAGTTAACAAACAGAAAATGGAGCTGCCTCTTCACATTGTTCAAGGACACTTTACAGCATTGTTTGGGAGATCTTGGTTAAGGAAGGTTAGACTAAACTGAGCCGTTGTAAGCCGACTTGTTGATTTTAGGAACAACCTTCAACCACTTCTGAGAAAGTATGCTAAGCTATTCGAGAAGTCACTTGGAGCAATAACTGAGGTCAATGTGAAACTCAAGATAAAGGCAGACAGCATGCCTAAGTGTTTGAAAGCGTGTACCGAACCCTATGCCATTTGAAGAAGCATTCAAGAGGTTACTGAAGGCAGTGTAATTGATGTAGACTGAATGAAACTAAGGGTTAATCAGAACACCCGGCTGTGGCACGACCACTAGAGGGCACTACACAACTCATTATAAAATCAGATACACACTAGACCCTCCCTCTCACTCCTGGCAGGGACTGTAGGATTAGCACCAGAATAGTTTAGATCTCAGGCTGGGTCACCACATGTGGCCTAGATCCCAGCTGTACAGTTAGTCATTATCACTGACTTACTAGAGTTAGATCAGCAGAGTGTCAAACTCATTTATCTAGTTGTTGTTACTGAATAAATCCTTTCAACTTACTTCAAGGACTGGAGTGTCTTTCAACGTTGTTTCTGGTCAGTAGCAACTGATGTTAATCAAACAGCATAACATAACATGGTACCGGTAGTGGCTACTGCATATACCTAGGTAAATTCAGTAAGTTTAGGGAAACAATCAAGACAACTATTCGACAACAGAAGCATCCGGAACCACCTTGTCGAATCCAGGCACGATGGACACACCACAAGCTCCTCATCACCTCAGGACCAACGGTAACCTTAGTGTTAACTGGTGCTTGTTTAAACAAAGATTCTTACTGTACGCAGAGACGTCTGATTTAACAAACGTGACCGATGCTTGGAAAATAGCTCTCTTATTGACTACTGCTGATGATCATGCATTAGAGATCTACAACGCATTTAACTATACAGATGGGCAGGACAAAACTAAGTATGAAACCATCTTTGAAAAAATTTGACAGCCATTGCGAGGTCCAGGAAAATGAAATCTTTGAGCGCTACATTTTTAAGAAAAGGGTGCAAGGAACAGATGAATCCTTCAACAGTTTTTTCACTAACCTCAGACTGCTAGCCAAATCTTGTAACTTTGGTGCAATAACTGACTTGATGATCAGAGACCAGATAGTTTTTGGAATCCACTCTGATCCTCTCAGAGAGCAACTACTAAAGCTCAAACACATGACTTTAGAAATCGCCAGAGAAACGTGCATGGTGCATGAACACTCAAAAAATCGCGACCTTCAGTATAAGAGCACTGAACATGGTAAAAAAGACTCCTTCGAGGTCAAATGTGTCCAGGCCACCTCCCGATTGCAGCGCCCTCCATGTTTCTGACGGCAGCCACCTTGCGCGCCCGAATTCGGGCCCTGCGCATGCGCAGTACAAGAAGAAGTATGAAATGCTCGCGAACCGCTCTGCGCAGGCGCACCACGAGTGAAGGTACCAAACGGGCGAAAACTGCATCGCGCATGCGCGAAGGCGCACGGAAGGTCATGACGGTGACACGATGACGTGCACAAATTGTGGAACAGCCCACTTTAGAAAAAAATGCCCGGCAACTGGCAAACACTGTCTCAACTGCGGGAAACTTAATCATTACACAGCGCAGTGCAGATCTGCACCTCAATGCAAAAATCAAAGACCGCTCTTAAAGCAGAGTAGCATTAGAAGTGTGCAATTTCAACCGGATGAGTCTGATCAAGGTAGTGCAACGGATCCTGACGAGGAATACCTGGATAAACCATTCCAAGTGGGAATCATCACCAAGTTTGAAACCTCCGCACATAACGCTTCGAAAGTGAAGTCAATCCATGCCATTGATGCTGAAGCTGAATGGAACACAGTGTTAACTGGTGACAACTGCCCCATTAAGTTCAAACTGGACACAGGTGCCTCCGCTAACCTGATCTCGAAGCTCGACTTTACGAAGATCAAGAATGTTCCCCAAATCCTTCCAGCTGCCTGCCAACTTCAGGATTACAATGGCAACTCCTCACTGGGGTCATGCCATTTAGTTGTATCCAACAAAGACAGGGAGGCGAGCCTGAGGTTTAAGATTGTTCAACCTGACAAGTCATCGCTGTTAGGTGCGCAAGCCTACAAGTAACCGAACTTCATTCAAAGAGTCCACACCATGACGTCTCCTCATCACGCTCTCCAGACCAGCATTGACGGAATACTGGAACAATACCCAGATGTCTTCAGTGGCATGGGCACACTTCCATATCAATATCAGATTCTGCGGCGTGCTGATGCGAAACCAGTGGTTCACCCGCCCAGGAGAGTGCCCGCTCCCCTGAGGGAATGGTTAAAAACAGAACTTGCGAGTCTACAGAAGAAAGGCATCATCTCCAAAGTCACTGACCCAATGACCGGGTCAGTTCGATGGCGTGCGCCAAAAAGCTCTTGGGGGACTTAAGAATCTGCATCGATTCCAAGGATCTCAACAAAAATATCAGGAGGGAACACTACCCGATCCCAAAAAGAGAAGATATCACAAGCGAAATAGCGCACACGCGTTTCTTTACCAAGCTAGATGCATCCCAAGGGTTCTGGCAAATCCAACTAGAAGAATCCAGCAGAAAGCTCTGCACCTTCACCACGCCCTTCGGCTGATTCTGCTACAATCGAATGCCATTTGGGATCATCTCAGCATCAGAAATCTTCCACTGCATCATGGAACAGATGATGGAAGGGATAGAAGAAGTTCGTGTCTGCGTGGATGATGCTATCATCTGGTCCTCGATTCCAGAGGAACATGTGTCGCGACTGAAGAGGGTATTCAGATGCATAAACGAGCATGGCCTCAAGTTATACAGATCCAAATGCAACTTTGAAATGTCCACGCTCAAGTTCCTGGGCGACCAGATATCGGAACACGGTGTACACCCCGACACGGACAAGATAAAGGCAATTGAAGCGATGAAGGTCCCCGAGGACAAGAAAGCGGTACTTCGCTTCCTTGGAATGGTGAATTCTTTAGGCAAATTTATCCCAAATTTGGCCACACAAACCACGTCTCTACTCAACTGATTAAGAAGTCCACCTCTTTCGAATGGAAGACAGAACATCAGAACGCGTGGTTGGAGTTGAAGGCAAAGCTCACCACTGCACCCGTTTTAGCGTTCTATGACCTTGATCGTGAAACCAAGATTTTGACTGACGCCAGTCAGGATGGCATTGGAGCAGTGTTGCTGCAGAAAGATGACACCTCGTCATCGGTCCCAATAGCATATACATCACGTGCAATGACACCGACAGAGACTCAGTATGCTCAAATTGAAAAGGAGTGTCTAGGCCTTCTCACGGGCATTTTGAAATGTCATGATTACGTCTAAGGCCTACCAACATTCACCGTTGAAACAGACCACAGACCCCTGGTACACATGATACAGAAGAACCTCAATGACATGACTACTCGGCTACAGAGAATTCTACTTAAACTTAGAAGGTATGACTTCAATCTTATATACACGCCTGGCAAGGATCTCATCATTGCCGCGCGTTGTCTCGCTCAGTCACTTCACCAAGTGAACCACTAGTGATGATCCGACAAATTGAAGCCCAGGTACAAATGTACGCAGACAACCTTCCTGCAACGGAAGAAAAGATAATCCTCATCAGCGCAGAGACGGGCGCAGATCCCTGGTTGCAATGAATAATTCTACAACATCAAAGACGACCTGACAGTGATCAACGGTATACTGCTGAGAATGGACCGAATAGTGATTCCGCTGCGTCTCAGGTGCATAGTACTTCGTCAGATCCACGAGGGCCACCTTGGCATAGAAAAATGCAGACGAAGGGCTCGACAAGCCGTCTGCTGGCCTGGCATCAATCAGGACATCATGGACATTGTCTTGAGCTGTGAGACTTGCCAGAAGTTCCAACCAGCGCAGTGTAAGGAGACTCTGCAACCACACAACGTGGAAACCTCTCCATGGTCCAAGATAGGCATTGACCTCTTCCACTCCAATGGTCGTGACTACGCACCACTCATAGACTATTACTCGAACTTCCCTGATGTACTGAAGCTGTCTGGCCTCACCTCACAAACCATGATCAAAGCGTGCAAAGAGACCTTCTCACGCCATGGCATCCCAAACACGGTCATGACTGACAACGGACCATGCTTTCACAGTCGAGAATGGACCGTGTTTGCAAAGTGCTACAATTTCAAGCACATCACCTCTAGTCCGCACTACCCGCAGTCCAACAGCAAAGTGAAAAAGAGGGTGCACATAGTCAAATTGCTCATCAACAAAGCCTTGGATTCTGCATCCGACATTCATCTAACACCACTCTCATATCATGCTGCTCCCTTAGCATCTGGCATGTCACCGGCTCAACTGCTGATGAACAGGGACCTGCAAACAATGTTTCCGGCCCTACAACTGCCTAATCCCGATCTCCTACCGGTGATACACAAGATGTGATGGCTTTGTGATGGTCAGAAACATCACTATGACAAACATGCAACTGATCTGGACACGCTATCTCCAGCAGACACCGTCAGAATCAGAATACCTGATGGTGGCTGATCTGCTCCAGCTGTTGTTATTCGACAAGCTGCACCCAGATCCTACGGGATACAAACGGCTGATGGTACCATCATCCGCAGAAATCGAAAGGCACTTCAGAAAATACGGCCACCATTGATCGCTCCTTCACTGCCGTTTGTTGAGGCCATCCCTCAAGACATCTGAACTGACGTTTCCACTGGTCGTGAGACACACACAACAATCAAGCCACCGACATCGCTGCCGCCACCTCTCAGGAGGTCATCAAGGACGAGGCGGAAGCCTCAAAGACTGAACCTGTGAACATTTTCTCATCCCTGTTTGCTCTGTATGTAACAAAATTGTACATATCATATCATTATATCTAGCTTTGTCACACAATTTCCCTAGTACCACACCAGAAATGTAAACAAAAAGGGAGAGATGTAATGATATGTAGACTAACATGAAATACGGGGTTAATCAGAACACCCGGCTGTGGCACGACCACTAGAGGGCACTACACAACTCATTATAAACCCAGACACACACTAGCCCCTCCCTCTCACTCCTGGCAGGGACTGTAGGATTAGCACCAGAATAGTTTAGATCTCAGGCTGGGTCACCACATGTGGCCTAGATCCCAGTTGTACAGTTAGTCATTATCACTGACTTACTAGAGTTAGATCAGCAGAGTGTCAAACTCATTTATCTAGTTGTTGTTACTGAATAAATCCTTTCAACTTACTTCAAGGACTGGAGTGTCTTTCAACGTCAGCTATGGTCAGTAGCAACTTATGTTAATCAAACAGCTGAACATAACAGGCAGGAGTTATTGGGCCCCAGCGCCACCAGAGATTTGGCAACCCCAATCGCCTCCATCTTAAAGAAGGATGATTCAGTACGAATATGTGGGGATTTAAAATGACTATCAGCCCTGTATTATGTGCTGATCAGTACCCTCTACCACATATCGAAGGTCTTTTTTGCAGGATTCTCAGGCAGCCAGAAGTCGAGCAAAATTGTTCTCTCCCAAGCCTATCTGTAAATGACTAGCTATTGAGTCTCAGCCGTTATTGGCCACAGTAACACACCAGGGTGTGTTTCAGTATCGGAGGCTTCCGTTCAGGATAACGTCAGCACCGGCTCTCTTCCAACAATCTATGAATCAGGCTGTGAGTGGGCTATTGGGTGTGTAATGCTACCTGGACGGCCTTTTGATTACAGGTTCAAATGATAGAGAGCATATAAAAAACCTAGAAGCTACTCTTTCAAGGCTGCAACTACATAATCTCAGTATCAAGAAAGAGAAGTGTGAATTTTTAAGATCTTCTATTCACTACCTTGGATACATCATCGACCAAGACGGTATTCACAAAGAACCTAAGGAGATATCAGAGATCCTGGACTCCACCCTCACAATGGATACCTTGGTGCAGGACGTGAGCTCCATGGTGGGGGATATTCAATCCATGGTTCAGCTCATGCATTCCATGGCTGAGGGTGTGAGCTGCATGGTGCAGGGCATCATCTGCATGGTGCAGGGCATCAACTGCATAGTGCAGCACTTGTGGGAGTGTTAGTGCCAGAGAACAGCGGGGCTTCTAGATCACTCTCCAGCTGCCCCTCTATCCCATGGAGGAGCCCAGGATCCCCGTGCGCCCATAGAGAAGAAGATCATCTGCTGCACAGCCTGGGGCTTTCCACCCAGGAGACCCTGGGGATGTCCATCCAATCTGACTATCCCCTTCTTGTGATCGATACTCCTCCAACTCGGGACACTGAGGAGTGCAGCAATGCAACACCCAGGCTGCCTGAAGGCAGAACCGGACCCTCAAGGTTGTGGCCCTCGAGGGGCCACCTGTCAAGGTGATATAAGGCAACAGGGCGTGGCAGTCAACAGGTGGTCTCAACCACAGGGATGGATCCTGTTAAGACACCAAGATGTACCGGTAAGGTTAGGAAGGTTAAGAGATTATAGTCATTGCATGGCCATGGGTGAGTTTAAGCATGAGTAGTGATTAAGCACCAACGTTAGCATCATTTAATGTATTAAAAGTCACATTGTTGCACTGCTTACTGTTTGACTGTTAACCGTTACCTGGAATGCACAAATGGATGTATTGGACTGTATACTAAAGGGGGTGTTGTTCCTGAGGGATTGTTATTGTGCTTGTTTTTTGTTTTTTTGTTTTTGTTGTTTATTTGATGAAAATGTGGAGAATAAAAAGATTTTTTTTAAAAGTCACATTATGCACCATAACAATGCCTCCTCCACGCTCTCATTTCATTGCAGCGTGTACAGCCAACCCCAATGTTCAGGCTGGAAGTACAAAGCCAGCTCATCCTCAGTCTTCTCTCAGAGAGGATGGAGTTCAATAGTTGTTGCCACCGTGAGAAATGCAGTAATATTTCCTGGACTTTATGATTAAGAATCTATCAGGGTTGTTGCTGGAAAAATAATTTTACTGTGTATCTTTAATAAAGCAGTTCGGAGGTTGTCTTGTAATGTTTTTCTAACTGTGTATCTTTCATCTTACGTGTTTAAATTTGATCTTTTCTTTTATAAACATTTTAATTCTTTGAATTTTAAAAGTTATCTCTGGAGTCCTGTGATTTTGTGTCCAGTAGCTATCCCCCCTTGTTTCTACCGCACAAAAAAAGATTACAATCAACCGTGACCGATTTCAATCTGGGATCTGCTTTTCTCAGCATTGACATCAGCTGTGGTCATAACAATAAGGAGACCAAAATTGTACACAGTACTCCAGATGTGGTCTCACCAATACCGTACAACTGAATTAAAACATCCCGGGAGGGATTCTTCGAGCCTCCGCACCGAAATTGCGATCGGCGCGGGAGCGGAGAATGGGCGTTGATGCCGAAATCCGTCGCGACACAGCTCCCGCAATTCCCCAGTCCCCGGAGAATTGCCGCGAATCGTGTGTGCGCGGTCTATGCGGCGCGGGTAGGGGAACGTTGACAGAGGCCCCCGTGGTAATTTACTGAGGACAACTGGCCGCGTTCCCGACGGCTTGGTTCTAACCACGTTTTTGCCTGTCGGGAACAGCCGGTGGCAACTGCGGACCCTAGTGGGAGGCGGAGGGATCCTTCACCGGGGGGGGGGGTGGGGGTGGGGGGGGCCTCACTTCATCCATCATGGTCGCACCCCTCCATATTTGTCAGACAATTCCAAACCTGTGATACAAATTATGTGGAATTGCTAATATTATAAACAGTACATATGGGAGACAGACAGAAGGTAATTAGCAAAAGAAGCAGTGAGGAGTTGAGAAGAGTTTTCTTTAATGCAGCTCGTTTTAATCAGAAATGCGCTGTCTGAGAGGATAGTGGGCGCCCATTCAGTATTAACTATCGGAAGGGAGTAGGATGAATAGTTGAAGGGGAACGATTTGGTGAGCTATATGGAAAGTATAGAAGGTGGGACTAATTGTATAACACTTTTAAAGTGCGAGCACATGCACAATGGGTAGATTGGCATCTTCTGTGCTGTATCAGTCTATGCTTTTATGTAAAGGAGAAGTACTTGCATTTATATAACCTCAGGAAGTGCCATATATTCATAGCCAATGGAGTACATTTGAAGTTCAGTCCTTACTGTGATACAGCAGGAAATGAATGAAATGAAATGAAAATCGCTCATTGTCACAAGTAGACTTCAAATGAAGTTGCTGTGAAAAGCCCCTAGTCGCCACATTCCGGCGCCTGTTACGGGGATTGAACCGTGCTGCTGGCCTGCATTGGTCTGCTTTCAAAGCCAGCAATTTAGCCCTGTGCTAAACAGCCCCTAATGTAAGCTATATTAGCCTCAATATGCTTTCACTTGTGATTCAGCCAATTACTTTCGCTCATGTCGACTTCCAGTGGTGTTATGTAAGGGGAAGATGTCCACGAGGTGGCTCCCGCTAGAGCACTGCACTTTTAGTCCTTTTCTTTTAGTTTCAGGGGATATCTTCTTTTGAAAACCCACATAATTAATAGGATAAGGATCCTATAGAGGTGAAATGCGCAGAAAAGTCAGGGGGAAAAAGGCAGAAAGTAGAAGTTCCTTGACAGAGACGGAGGCCTCTCGGAAGAGGACCTTGGCAACAGAATTTGTCAAACACTGGCGGGTTGTGTCGGGGGTCCTCTGCAAATCGACGGAAGAGGCCTTGGCTCCCATTCAAGTGGCTCTGGAGAAGGCCAACAAAATCGTGAAAGTCCATGGGGCCACGATAAAAGACGTGGAATTGCCCCTTTCAAGACATAGTGATCAGGTTGCTTCACTGGAGGCGGAGATGTCTGGCGGTCGAAGTGAATAAATCGCTGAAGGCCAAGGTAGATGATTTAGAGAATCAGTCCAGGAGGCAAAATGCTCGAATTGTGGAACTGCCAGAGGGGATGGAAGGTTCGACTCCCACTGATTAGTTTGCAGAGATGTTCGGGGAGATGGTGGGGGAGAGAGAATTCATGTCCCCTCCTGAGTTGGGCCGAGCCCATCGTTCACTGCGGCAGAAGCATTGCCCTGGGGAACCACCGCTTAAAATAATCACCAGGTTTCATAGCTTCAAAGAAAAGGAGCGGGTCCTGAGGTGGGTGATGAAGCATCGTGTCTGTAAATAGGAAGGCCATGCCATCAGGTTCCACCGGGAAATGGGAGGGGAGCTGGCAAAGAAGATGGCGGCATTCAACAAACCAAAGGTCACCCTGTACAAAAGTGGAGAAGATGTGGGGTGTTGTACCCAGCGTGGTTAACAATGACTTTCAAGGCAAAGGACTATTGCTTTGATCCACCAGGAGAGTTCTCCCAGTGAGCCAGAGAGAAGACAGCCAGAGTGAGACAGCAAAGAGTGAGTTTGGGAATTTGAATCTAGGTGGGAATTGAATTGAATTGAATTGAATTAAATCAGTAAGGCAGTTCCTTTTAAATTTCAGGAGTTTAAATTAATTTAAATTGAACTAGTATTGTGCAGTGTGGGTTAACAAGGGCTGCCCCACCCACTCACATAACTGGTTGGCAGTTAAGTGTCAGTCACTTAAATCTACCTTGATCTAAAAGCAGGTGGGGGAGGGGAGTCAATTCAGTTTAAAAGTTTAAAAAGAGCAACTTGTAAACTCGCTCCCAGTGAGTTCTCCCAGTGAGCCAGAGTGAGACAGCAAAGAGTGAGTTTGGGAATTTGAATCTAGGTGGGAATTCGAAGCTGGGTGGGGAGGAGGTGCTTTTTATCCCTGGTAAGTGACTGGTAAGTAGTGTTTCTGTTTCTTTTCATTGGTATATTTATTTATTTTTTCTTTGTTTTTTTTTGTTGAAATTGTAGTTGTTGAAGTTAACCAAAGGTTTAAGACATGGCAGGAAGATCTCAGACCCGTGTCATGCTCCTCGTGTGCGATGTGGGAGCTCAGGGACACGTCCACTGTCCCTGGCTCCTTCACGTGCAAGAGGTGTGTCCAGTTGCAGCTCCTGTTAGACGCTTGACGGCTCTGGAGCTGCAGATGGACTCACTTTGGAGCATCCGCGATGCTGAGGACGTCGTGGATAGCACGTTTGGCGAGTTGGTTACACCGCAGGTGAAAGGTACTGAGGGAGATAGAAAATGGGTGACCAAAAGACAGAGCAAGAGTAGGAAGGCAGTGCAGGTGTCCTCTGCGGTCATCTCCCGCAAAACAGATATACCGCTTTGGATACTGTTGAGGGAGATGGCTCACCAGGGGAAGGCAGCAGCAGCTAGGTTCATGGCACCGTGGCTGGCTCTGCTGTGCAGCTGGGCAGGAAGAAGAATGGCAGGGCTATAGTGATAGGGGACTCAATTGTAAGGGGAATAGACAGGCGGTTCTGCGGACGCAATCGAGACTCCAGGATGGTATGTTGCCTCCCTGGTGCAAGAGTCAAGGATGTTTCGGAGCGGCTGCAGGACATTCTGGGGGGGGGAGGGTGAACAGCCAGCTGTCGTGGTGCACATAGGCACCAACGATATAGGTAAAAAACTGGACGAGGTCCTACAAGCTGAATTTAGGGAGCTAGGAGTTAAACTAAAAAGTAGGACCTCAAAGGTAGTAATCTCAGGATTGCTACCAGTGCCACAAGCTAGTCAGAGTAGGAATGTCAGGATAGAGAGGATAAATACATGGCTCGAGAGATGGTGCAAGAGGGAGGGATTCAAATTCCTGGGACATTGGAACCGGTTCTGGGGGAGGTGGGACCAGTACAAACCGGACGGTCTGCACCTGGGCAGGACTGGAACCGATGTCCTGGGGGGGGGGGGGGGGGTTCTAGAGCTGTTGGGGACAGTTTAAACTAATGTGGCAGGGGGATGGGAGCCGATGCAGGAAGTTGGAAGGTAGTAAAACAGGGACAGAAATAAAAGGCAGTAAGGGAGAAAGTGTAAGGCAGAGAAGCCATAGTCAAAAATCAAAAAGGGCGACAGTACAAGGTACAGTGACTGAGGGGAGCTCAGTGAATAGGACCAGGAATACTAAAAGAAATAAAACGGGAAGTGAAAACATTAATGGTAAGCGATGCGGCAGGTTGTTACATGAAGATATGGGTTCGACGACAAGGAAAATTAGGAGAAAGGTTAAGAGGAAATATAACTTAGGAGAGGTTATTGATCGAGGTGTTAAGATTCAGAACAGAGGTAAAAAAGCCAACATAAGTGTACTTTACCTGAATGCTTGTAGTATTCGGAATAAGGTAAATGAGTTGATGGCGCAAATCATCGTGAGTGACTATGATTTAGTGGCCATTACTGAAACATGGTTAAAGGATGGTCACGACTGGGAGTTAAATATCCGAGGGTATCAAACTTTTCGGAAGGACAGAGTGGATGGTAAGGGAGGTTATTTAAGGATGGCATCCGGGCAACAGTAAGGGATGACATCGGTGCTATGAAGGATAAGGTTGAATCCATTTGGGTGGAAATCAGGAATAGGAAGGTGAAAAAGTCACTGATAGGAGTAATCTATAGGCCACCAAATAGTAACATTATGGTGGGGCAGGCAATAAACAAAGAAATAACAGATGCATGTAGAAATGGTACAGCAGTTATCATGGGGGATTTTAATCTACATGTTGATTGGTTTAACCAGGTCAGTCAAGGCAGCCTTGAGGAGGAGTTTATAGAATGTATCCGCGATAGTTTCCTAGAACAGTATGTAATGGAACCTACGAGGGAACAAGCGGTCCTAGATCTGGTCCTGTGTAATGAGACAGGATTGATTCAGGATCTCATAGTTAGGGATCCTCTCGGAAGGAGCGATCAAAATATAGTGGAATTTAAAATACAGATGGAGGGTGAGAAGGTAAAATCAAGCACTAGTGTTTTGTGCTTAAACAAAGGAGATTACAATGGGATGAGAGAAGAACTAACTAAGGTAGACTGGGAGCAAAGACTTTATAGTGAAACAGTTGAGGAACAGTGGAGAACCTTCCAAGTGATATTTCACAGTGCTCAGCAAAGGTTTATACCAACAAAAAGGAAGGACGGTAAAAAGAGGGAAAATCGACCGTGGATATCTAAGGAAATAAGGGAGAGTATCAAATTGAAGGAAAAAACATACAAGGTAGCAAAGATCAGTGGGAGAATAGAGGACTGGGAAATCTTTAGGGGGCAACAGAAAGCTATTAAAAAAGCTATAAAGAAGAGTAAGCTAGATTATGAGAGTAAACTTGCTCAGAATATAAAAACAGATAGTAAAAGTTTCTACAAATACATAAAACAAAAAAGAGTGGCTAAAGTAAATATTGGTCCTTTAGAGGATGAGAAGGGAGATTTAATAATGGGAGATGAGGAAATGGCTGAGGAACTGAACAGGTTTTTTGGGTCGGTCTTCACAGTGGAAGGCACAAATAACATGCCAGTGACTGATGGAAATGAAGCTATGACAGGTGAGGACCTTGAGAGGATTGTTATCACCAAGGAGGTAGTGAGGGGCAAGCTAATGGGGCTAAAGGTAGACAAGTCTCCTGGACCTGTTGGAATGCATCCCAGAGTGCTAAAAGAGATGGCTAGGGAAATTGCAAATGCACTAGTGATAATTTACCAAAATTCACTAGACTCTGGGGTGGTCCCGGAGGATTGGAAATTAGCAAACGTGACACCACTGTTTAAAAAGGAGGTAGGCAGAAAGCGGATAATTATAGGCCAGTGAGCTTAACTTCGGTAGTAGGGAAGATGCTGGAATCTATCATCAAGGAAGAAATAGCGAGGCATCTGGATGGAAATTGTCCCATTGGGCAGACGCAGCATGGGTTCATAAAGGGCAGGTCGTGCCTAACTAATTTAGTGGAATTGTTTGAGGACATTAACAGTGCGGTAGATAACGGGGAGCCAATGGATGTGGTATATCTGGATTTCCAGAAAGCCTTTGACAAGGTGCCACACAAAAGATTGTTGCATACTATAAAGATGCATGGCATTAAGGGGAAAGTAGTAGCATGGATCGAGGATTGGTTAATTAATAGAAAGCAAAGAGTGGGGATTAATGGGTGTTTCTCTGGTTGGCAATCAGTAGCTAGTGGTGTCCCTCAGGGATCAGTGTCGGGCCCACAATTGTTCACAATTTACATGGATGATTTTGAGTTGGGGACCAAGGGCAATGTGTCCAAGTTTGCAGACGACACTAAGATAAGTGGTAAAGCAAAAAGTGCAGAGGATACTGGAAGCCTGCAGAGGGATTTGGATAGGCTAAGTGAATGGGCTAGGGTCTGGCAGATGGAATACAATGTTAACAAATGTGAGGTTATCCATTTTGGTAGGAATAACAGCAAAAGGGATTATTATTTAAATGATAAAATATTAAAACATACCGCTGTGCAGAGAGATCTGGGTGTGCTAGTGCATGAGTCGCAAAAAGTTGGTTTTCAGGTGCAACAGGTGATTAAGAAGGCAAATGGAATTTTGTCCTTCATTGCTAGAGGGATGGAGTTTAAGACTAGGGAGGTTCTGCTGCAATTGTATAAGGTGTTAGTGAGGCCACACCTGGAGTATTGTGTTCAGTTTTGGTCTCCTTACTTGAGAAAGGACGTACTGGCACTGGAGGGTGTGCAGAGGAGATTCATTAGGTTAATCCCAGAGCTGAAGGGGTTGGATTACGAGGAGAGGTTGAGTAGACTGGGACTGTACTCGTTGGAATTTAGAAGGATGAGGGGGGATCGTATAGAAACATATAAAATTATGAAGGGAATAGATAGGGTAGATGCGGGCAGGTTGTTTCCACTGGCGGGTGAAAGCAGAACTAGGGGGCATAGCCTCAAAATAAGGGAAAGTAGATTTAGGACTGAGTTTAGGAGGAACTTCTTCACCCAAAGGGTTGTGAATCTATGGAATTCCTTGCCCAGTGAAGAAGTTGAGGCTCCTTCATTAAATATTTTTAAGATAAAGATAGATAGATTTTTGAAGAATAAAGGGATTAAGGGTTATGGTGTTCGGGCCGGAAAGTGGAGCTGAGTCCACAAAAGATCAGCCATGATCTCATTGAATGGCGGAGCAGGCTCGAGGGGCCAGATGGCCTACTCCTGCTCCTAGTTCTTATGTTCTTATGAGAGGCGAACTCCTATGGAAAGAAATATGGGTTGGGCGTAATATGATTGAGTTTTTTGGGTTTTGGGGATGGGCATGTTGAATTGTTGACTTGTTGGGGTTCCATGTTCATGTTTGTATTTTCCTGTTCTTGTTGGGATTTAATTTTTTACAGTTTGGGACTGGGATTTAGTTTTATGTGGGGTTTTATGAAAATATATAGCTCCCTCCTTGGGTGCAATGTTTTAAGGGGTTTTATACTTAGTTTATTTTATAATCATTTTTCATGGGGGGAGGGGGGGGGAGGCCATGGTCACCTGGAATTTCAGGGGGTTGAATGGCTCGATGAAAGGATCAAGGGTATTTGCTCACCTTAAGAGTTTAAATTCTGGCCTGGTGTTTCTGCAAGAGACTCACTTGTATGTCAGGGACTAGACAAGGTTGCGGAAGGGGTGGGCGGGACAAGGCTTTCATTCAGGCTTTGATGGTAGGGCCCAGGGTGCAGCAATATTAATCTGCTGCTAAGATCTTGACTGGCCCCAATGGCAGACATGTTATTGCCTGTGGATCTTTGGCGGCTCCTCGGTTGTTCTGGTTAATGTCTCTGCTTCAAACTGGAATGATACAGATTTTATTGATAAGTTGCTGGCTTCCATTCCTGATTTGGATTCGGATCCATGACGCTTTTTGCACCCAGGTGATAAAGAACTTTAATTTTTCTCCCATGTGCACCAGGTATACTCACGTATTGACATTTTTATGGTGGATAGGTCTCTCCTCCCTTTGGTGATGGCGGCTGGTTACTCTGAGATTGTGATTTCAGACCGTGCCCCACACTTTGTTGATTTGGCACTAGAGTCAGGTCCCTCCCAGTGACTGCCTTGGACTTTAGATATGGCATCATTAGCAGACAAGAGATTCTGTGAACACATGTCCACCACCATTAGGGAATATATAACATTTACTAAAAGTGAATCTATCTCATCTTCTACACTGTGGGACGCCCTGAAGGTAGTTATTGGGGGAAGATCATTTCCTTCAAAGTGCACATGGAAAAGACAGCAAGGGCGGAGCAGCAGAGGCCAGTGGATTCCGTGCTTGAGGTGGACCATCAGTATTCACTTTCCCTACCCCGGAGTTGTTGGCAAGGAGGAAAAAGCTGCAGACTCAGTTTGAACTATTGTCAACAGATAGGGCTGTGGGCCAGTTGCGACGCTTCAGAGGTATGTTTTATGAATGCAGGGAGAAGGTCAGTCACCTCTTAGCTCACCAGCTGAGGCACCAGGCGGCCTCCCGGGAGATCGTACAGGTACGTGACTCAAGCGGCTGCCTGGTTTCCACTCCTCCTAAAGTCGATACGGCCTTTGAATTGTACTATCAGGATCTCCATAGATCAGAACGTCCGGCTGAGGGTTCGGCTGATTTTTTTGGATAGATTATCCATCCCAGCTGTGGAGGGGTAGGTGAGTGAGGAGTTGGGATCCCCATTGGGCTCAGAGGAAACTATAAAATGCATTGGATTGGTGCAGACTGGTAAATCGCCTGACCCATTGAATTTTATAAGAAGTTTGCGGAGCAATTGGCACATCTAATTCTAGATCTGTTTAATGATTCAAGGGTTAGTTGCCCTCTACACTTGCACTGGCCTCTATTCTCTTAATCCTCAAGAAAGACAAAGACCCAACAGAGTGTGGGTCGTATCGACCTATTTCACTTTTAAATGCAGATATTCAGCTACTTAACAAAGTGTTGGCGCTGCGGCTGGAGTCCTGCCTCCCAGAGGAGACTTTGGAAGACCAGACAGACTTCATTAAGGGTCGGCAATTGTCGGCCAATATACAGCATCTGCTAAAAGTTGTCCTTTCCCCTTCTGCATGCCCGAACTGAAGGTGATTGTTTCACTAGATGCTGAAAAGGCATTTGATAGAATGGAGTGGGAATATCTCTTTGAGATTCTTAGGAGGTTTGGACAAAAGTTTATATCCTGGATTAATTTACCGTATAGGGCCCTGACTGCTAGTGTTTGCACGAATGCTTTCAATTCTGGCTACTTCCTGTTGAATAGGGGCATGAGTCCATTGTCTCCGCTCCTGTTTGCTTTGTCAATAGAACCACTCTATAGCGCTATGTTAAGCTTCTGTTAAGTGGAGGAGGATACATTGGTAGGGGTAGAACAGAGGGTGTCCCTGTACGCAGATGACCTGCTTCTTTACCTTACAGACCCCGCATCCACCATAAACAAGATAATGATGCTACTTGGGCAAAGAGGAATGAAAATCAGGAAGAAATCACATTAAAAAAACTATTAGAAATAATATCCTGCAAATAATAGTCAGAAACACTTTGGTGCACTTAGTCCTTAGTCAGTTCTATGAAGCCATTTCCTCCATGTTAGCTTTTGAAGGACCTCACTCAGAGTATAAACACATCTTTCCCAAGCAACCACTGCGGAGTTGGGTTCTTTGTAAAACATAAGCATTTTCTGCATTCATCTCAGATTCCCAGCAATCATAGTTTTCTTTTTAATTCACTTTCAAGGTCTGATGTTCCGATATCAGAAGCCTTCGTATTCTTGGTGTCTGACAACATCAGAATCGTACAGCTGAATGATTACCTTGGAAATTACTCCCTCCTGACCTATTCTCTATTCTAGCATTCCCAGGCGAGGTGATATCTAGTCGATAATTAATGCAAAAGCCATGTGTCAATTTTCTGAAAGGTATTCCTTTGTATGTTATTGATTTTCATGAAAAATATGACTTGCCTTCACTCTAAGGAATGCGTAGTTAATTTAGTATTGTTAAAAAAAAACTCATGTTGTCGAAGCGTTTTGTTTTGCATTCATCAGGACAAGAATACCACAATTTTGTGAGGGCCACGAAGAATCCAGCAGGAGTTTGTAGAATCAAAAGAAATAACTTTATTTACAATTACATCATATACAACAGCAGCAGTACTCCTCCACTGCTCTCTCCTCTCCAGCCGCTGGTTCCACACTGGACAGCTCTATTTATGCAGGTGACTCTCCTAATGATTTCTCAGCCCTCTTCATTGGGGGAGCTCATACTTGTGGTGTTGGGTGCTCTGGTGCACAGATGAGCCAATACAGTTGTATGTGGTACAACTCTATTTTATTTTAACTCTTATAATACAGTTCGTTCTGGATACTCTGCACGTGCTGTCTCCCTGAGTGTGTTTGGTAACAGATCTGTCCTGGTCCTCCTCTGCAGCTAATACTGACCACCGGGGGTCGTGTCTGTGCTTTTATATCTTTCTGTCATTGGTTGTGGTGTTGTGTGTTCTGATTTGTCTGTTGGTGTGTCTATCATGATGTGTGTGTTTGAATATCATGACATCCCCCCTTTTTACAAAGATATGTGCCTACGTGGTTATAAATATAATTGTGTCGTGAGTGCATCTAAGAGTGTGTGTGTGTGTTGTGTACAGCATGTGTATATGACGTAACTATTTACATGGGGCGATGTCGGGTGCGTCACACTAACAAGGTTGTACCATAACAAAACTTGGATGCGAGAGAAAAAAAAACTTGAACATTGGTCTGGTCAGACAATATCTGGAACAATAAACAACAACAGGTTATAATACAGAAGTGTTTGACTTTTTGAACGTATGAACAGCGTTATAAGTCCAGTCTAATGGGTGACCGCCTCAAGAATGGGCTGGTCCTCAAGCCGGTTCAGCTGTGGAGATTTGGGGTCACACTGGTTCACCTTGGACTGTTGGAGGTGATGCTGTTGCCGAAGTCTCTACTTTACCATTTGTTGTACTTCGTGCAGTGCTTGGTTTTTTCATTCGTGCAAATATAACATTCAACATCTTTGTTAGTGGTGCCTTGGCTGTGGTTTGGTTCTGGTGGCGATGGAAGGGGCATGATCCGTGGCATCTCCATGAAGTCATCCTTGGGAACCAGTGGAGGATCCGGCGTGTGCGTACGGTTCAGTTGCGAGCGTGGAAGGCGGCGCAAAGCTCGCTGATTGCGCCTACGCACCAATCCATCCGCCCTGCATGCCAGGAACAAGGTGGAGTCTTTTTCTTTTTATGTTTGTGGTGGACGGCATCTTGTAGCCGATGGGTCGTTGCCATCGAAGTAGCACCATCACTAATATCATGCAAGGCGATGACTGTGCCAGATGTGGAAGTTGGCCGAGACCATGCACGCTGGTTCCGGCCACCTGCTGTGCCGGAAGGGCGACTCCGCAGAGAAACGTCGAAGCATGTCGCCTTGGAGAGAGAATTGTTGCTCGCATCAACGTCTGGCGATGGCGCGAATTGGTGTGTCCATCTTGGACCGCCGGTGCTGGTTGCCACTGCCGACCCAGTGGGACTGCCACGCGATCCATTCCCTGTCGCCGTGGCATCCGCCGTCACCCTGAGCGTGCCATCACCGAGGCCGCGACACCGCCCGTCCGGAGCAAGGTCTGGCGTGCGCGAATCAGAGTCGGCGCTTGGCTGCTCCCCATCTGGAGTCCGGTCTGCCTTCCGTCGATGCCCCCCGTCCGGAGTCCCAACAGGTTCACTGGAGGCAGCCGAGATTCCCTGAAGCTGCACTTCTGGAGTCGGAACATGCAGGAATGCACCAACCAGTGGAGAGGGTCGAGCCATCGAGGGTGGAAGCGGTGCGCCGCCACCGCAGTCGTCAGTGGTCCCACCGTGATCGTCGAGTGCCTCGGTACGCACTAGGCGAGGTCTGTCACCTTGCACCTTTTGCATGGGAAGTGGGATGCTGTCGTCACTCGTCTCACATCCCGTGGATAGATCCTCATTAGCAGCTTGCTGTTCACTAGGGTTGGGTAAATTGTCAGAGTTTTCATCTGGTGGTGCACACCATGTCGGTGGACTGTCATTGTCTTGCCGTTGTCCTTCATTTGGGCTTTTCTTCTTTGGAATTTTAAATCTTCCCCCAGACATTGCAGAACCTTGTTTATTACCCCCAAATTCTCCCATATGTATGGTCTCGAATATAGGATCCAATGTTTCTATCGACATTGAACTATTTTCCAAAGAACATTCCGTTTCACTTTTCTTCTCAGGTACCTCATATGTATCTTTGTCTAATGTACATGCCTTCATGGTCTCTGGGTCTGATTTTGCTGGGACTGGCATGGTCACAGTCTCTCTTTTACTGTTCTCAATTGCCCACATTATACTCCCCATACATAACTGCTTAATCACTGGGGTTAGTGTGGTACAATGGATAATCGGGTCGACCTTATCTGCATCTTCACCATTAGTGGAAAGCACACTTGGTTCACTTGAAACTGCTGTGGGTTTTAAATTCGTTATCTGGCTACTCGATGTCGGTGTCCTCAGGATTCTTGCTCCAATGTTCTGCTCAATAATCAGTGGAGTGTGTATAGGTTCAATGCAATTAATGTTCCCCTCAAGGTTTGAAGAGTCATTACTGACTAACTGCTGGTCTCCGAAGTTGGGATTTTGCGGCGTTGTGTTGAAGGGAGACATTCGTCCCTGCTGTAGATATGATTCAGGTTGTGTTATTTCCATTACCTGAGGATCAATGTCTTGTCCATTTTTTCGATCCGTACTAAAACACTGGCAATTCTCAGTCTGCTCCTTGCAAGTTAAACATTCAATTAATTTCGTTAGCAAATCCTCAGCATCCTTCTGTGGCCGTGCAGCATTATTAATCTCTGTTCGGCTATAATGATCCTGAAGGTCAGCGCATAAACCTTTTTTCTTCGGGCTTGGACGAGGCGATTCCTTTGGCTTGTCTTCAGTTGGGCTTGAACAGTCTTCAGCGCTGTGCCCTTCATTGTAGCATGAGAGACCGTCATGGTCATGCTGCTGTGTAGTGGAGCATGGTAGGCTGTTATAGCCTTCTTGCTGTTCACGTGAGCATGGCAGACTTGCATCGTCTGCCGCTGGTTGGTCAGGAGAGGTTGCTAGACCCTCATGGTCTTGTTCCTGCAAGGACTGCACATTGGAGTCTTGCGTTGCTTCTATCGTGGAGGCTGTCCACGAGCTCTCTGTGGAGGCTTGTGACACTGGAGTCACTTCTTGTTCGTGCAAGGACTGCGCTCTGGAGTCTTGCGTTGCTTCTATCGTGGAGGCTGTCCACGAGCTCTCTGTGGAGGCTTGTGACACTGGAGTCACTTCTTGTTCGTGCAAGGACTGCGCTCTGGAGTCTTGCGTTGCTTCTATCGTGGAGGCTGTCCACGAGCTCTCTGTGGAGGCTTGTGACACTGGAGTCACTTCTTGTCCGTGCAAGGACTGCGCTCTGGAGTCTTGCATTTCTGCAATTGTGGAGTCTGTCCACGAGCTTGCTGTGGAAGCTTGTGACACTGGAGTCACTTCTGGTTCATGCGAGGACTGCACTCTGGAGTCTTGCATGTCTTCTTTCATAGAGTCGGGAACGTTGAGCGGGACGTGGACCACGCTCTGTGTGGCAGCAGGGCGCTCTCCGTGTGCTTGCACCGCTCCCTGTCTGTTAATGTCAGGCTGCAGCATCATCCAGTACTGATAAGTTGGAACGTCATATCTGCTGGATTGAAGATCCTCAAATCCGAAAAATGAATCCGCATCTGCGTCGGATTCAATGTGGGGGCCGCCAATGTGCAACACGAAAGGTTCGTCCGAGTCATAGTCGTATAGGACCACGGAGCTATCATTGGGCTCGCGAGGTCCGGAAACACTGTAAAGATCGTCATCGAAGTATTCGAGGTCGGAATCATCGGCTTGTGCGTAGGTAACTGCTTGTCGGAGGGTTCTTCGGAGGTCAAATTCATCTCCTGGGTCAATTTGCGGCAATGTGCTGTCATTCCAGGTGAGGGAAGGTTGTTTTACAGCTTTAACAGATTTTTGTTTTTTTGATTTGGGACGTTTCCCTTTTAAATTGGATTTGGGACATTTCCCCTTTAAATTGGTGCAGTCTGGGGCCTCTGACATCCTGACGCTCGGTATGTAGCACGTAGGGAGCGACTGCGCATGCTCAGATCGCTGTTCCTTTACCGATGGCCGTTTTCTTGACTGCGCATTCTCGCGCATGCGCAAACGAAACTTCCGGTTCTGCGCACTGCTCGCGCAACTGTGCTAGCGTGATACCTTTAGCAAGATGGCCGCCGACCTCGACCCAGCCCTCTCTCAGGCCCGGGATTTCGGCCTCTGGGAATTTGGGCTCCGGGATCCCAGCCACGAGGTGAGTACTGCAGCTTTTCTTACCTTTACTTGCCGATTGGATTGCGTTTTCTTCACAGTACTTGGAGAATTTGTCCAGGACTGCCTGGTAATCGTACCTTTGCTGCCTCCTGAAGAACCTGAACCTTGTGAATATTTCTCTTGCCCTTGCACCGGCAATGGTGAGGAGAAATTCAATTTTTTCGCTATCATCCAGGTCTTGGAGTTCAGCTGCCACCAGGAACAATTCGAACCATTGCCGGAATCGCCGCCAGTTTTCGCGGAGATCGCCGTAGCACTGGAGCGGCTGCGGAACCGGGAGCTCTATCATTTTGCCTGGGCACTGCTGGTTGTCTCTGTACACTGAGGTATGCCAGCAGGTATCGATCCACTCCTGTACCATGTGGTGTTGGGTGCTCTGGTGCACAGATGAGCCAACACAGTTGTATGTGGTACAACTCTATTTTATTTTAACTCTTATAATACAGTTCGTTCTGGATACTCTGCACGTGCTGTCTCCCTGAGTGTGTTTGGTAACAGATCTGTCCTGGTCCTCCTCTGCAGCTAATACTGACCACCGGGGGTCATGTCTGTGCTTTTATATCTTTCTGTCATTGGTTGTGGTGTTGTGTGTTCTGATTTGTCTGTTGGTGTGTCTATCATGATGTGTGTGTTTGAATATCATGACAATACTCACTAAGGATTTCAAAGTGGGTGCAGCTACTCTCTCTGTCTCTGTGTTGCTACTGTTTCCAGTGTTGAGCTGCATTGTGGAAGGAGAGAGGAGAGGAAGGGGGGGGGAGCTGGAACGGATTTGATGCTGCAAATGGCAGACCGGGGTTAAATTCAGGCCAAGGAAATCTCACTCCTCCAGGTCAAGTTTGCAGTTCCCGATTAGCTGGGTGAATCGGCTGTTCAAGAGGGGTAACCATGCAGAGAGACTTGGGGCTGGGGCTGGGTGGTCTACTTAGCGGCTATACTGGAATACCTGATGGCCGAGAACCATGGACTGTGGATCGCGCACCGCCACCTGCAGCTCGTGGTGAGGAATAATAGTGAGCTGCTGCTGCTCCTGGGAGTCATTGCTATCTCCCGGGGGAGGGGGGGGGGGGGGGGTGGAGTGCATCCAAATATCCAGACCCAACTCCTGCCAGCGAGAACAGCAGACAAGGGTGCGGGGGGAGCTCCGGGCTTTGGCCCCTTGGAATGTTGACGTGGGACTTCGGGATTCTGACACCCTTTACTGACGTTTTTTCAGAGAGAATATCTGGGTACTCCCCGGACATTGCCATAACTTCAAGTGGCCACTTTCTGGATTGTTGGTGAACATTTCAAGCTGAACCGGGTGTCAGTGAGTTTCAAGTTGGACACTGCTTTGTTGTATTTGAATCGCCTTTTTTTGTTGAACTTTTGTGATTGTTTTGGTAATGTTGTTAAACTGCACTACTTACCAATGATCCCCAGCCAGTTGGGCAGGTTCTAACGGTTCTGTGGAGGGAGTTCCCTCTCTCTTCTGCCATGTCCTGTATCGGTTGCACTTTTCCGGTGGTCTGCGCTGCTCGTTTGGGTGCCTTTCCACCGATGTGGGACTGCCAGGGGGGGCAAGGCGTCGGTGTGTCCTTTTCCGATGGTCTGTGCTGCTCATTTTGGGCACCTTTCTACCAATGTGGGGCCACTGGGCGGGGTGGGGGGGGGGGGTTAGAGAAGTGGCTGTTTGCTGGCATTGTAGCTAGCGGCCTGGAACTGTTGTTTTGGATTGAATTGGGGCCCCTTCGCTGGAGAGGAGGGGTATTCCCTCTCTCTCACACTGTCCCCTATGTTGGTGTGTCCTTTTCCGGTGGTCTGCGCTGCTCATTGGGCACCTTTCCGCCGGTGTGGGGCTGCCATTGGGGACAGGGGGTGGTTGTGTGTGTGTGCTGGTGGTTTTTGTATCTCGGCATGTTACTGTTCTTTTTTTTTGACTGTGCTGCTTCTTCATGTTGCTGTATTGTTGAGTTGTCAATAAACTAAAATATATAGACAATAGTGCCCAGCCTGTGGTAATCAGGCAGGTTATAACACAAATATAAAGTGAACAACAATTTATATTTGCATGAGAAAATAATTGATTGTTTGGCAAGTGGATTCTGACTGATAGAATTGTTGTCATGGAGAATACACCAGTTAACTGATGACTGACAGTTAACTGCCAAACTTTGTTTAAATTCAAACAAGACAGGTTGACTCTGATTGGTCAAGGCATTGTCCTGGGGAATGAACCAGAGAGGGACTGTCACCTATTTTGTTTAGTTGAAAAAGGCACAATGTGTATACATGGAGCTGGATTCTCCGTTTCAGCGGCTAAGCGCCGGCTGAAATGAAAATTCGTGGGCGTTTTACGACGCCAAAATCAGCGGCAAAACCTCACCAATTCCGGGACCGGTGAGGGGCTAGCAGCGGCGCTGGGTGAAACACCCGGCTCCCGTGCCGAAAATGGCCGGAGAATGGCTGGGTCCATGGCCGCGCATGCGCACGGCAACGGCCTGCATCGGTCGCGCCGTACAACATTCCGCCGGCCATGCGCAGACCCGACACGCATCCTAGACCCCACACAGGCCAGCCCCTGGCCACCCCCCACCAGCCCTGGCGGAAGCCCCTCCAGCCAGCCGCACGGATCCCGGCCGGGTGTGGCTGGGTTCCCGACCGTCTGACCACACGTCAACCGCACGGTTGGGAACTCAGCACATCGGGGGTGGAGCATTGAGAGAGAGCCTGCCGATGATGGGCCAACAGCATGCGGTGCACGATGCGATGACACCATTTAGGAGAGGGTGGAGACTCGAAAACCGGCATCAAACCGGTGCTGCCCCAATTTGGGCGTCGGAAGGGATTCTCCGTCCAATCGCCAATTATTATATCGGCGTTGGGCAACGGAGAATCCCGCCCATGTTCTTTCTGTTTGCAAAGGTCAGGGCCCTTTGTATTAAAATATGTAGATCCAAGCATGCGCTAGTGAGCCACACTCTGAGCCTGACTAATAACCTTAATTGGTGTCAGCGTAATTCATGGCATACTCAAAAATGTTTAGCAAATGCTGCCCAATTGTGGAATCGCATCTGGTGCCAGTTTGAAAAAGCCTTGCACTAAATTTATCACAAGGACATTTATCCTGCACATTGGACTGTGTTTAGAGAATAGCTTCGAGTAATTTGACCTGGGTCTCTTAGAAATACTGAAGGCTACCCTTGGCCCAGGCTTCCATCCTCCTCAAACCCCTGTCTCTCTCTGGCCACTGGCATCGCAGAGGCTACTAGCATTTCCCACCAACACCCCAGCCAGACAACACCCATGTGTTGCAAAACTAGCCTCAGGACCCCAGCTGCAGATTACCAGCTGCAGATTACCCCACTGTAGTTTGCCTCCAGTCAGAAAAAAGGAGAAATTACTGACTGGTGTTCTGAATGTACCTATCACTAGTTTAGACATTCAATGACTTTACCATCTTGAATTCCTGGATGCCTTCCACACTGAATCAACATCTTAGGGATTACCATTGACCAGAAATTGAACTGGACCAACCATATAAATACTGTAACTAGAGAAGCAGCTCAGAGGCTGGAAAATTTGAGACGACTAACTCATATCTTGATTCTCCAAGGCCTTCCATCATCTACAAGGCACAAGTCAGGAGTTTGATGGAATGCTCTCCCCTTGCCTACTGTATGGGTGGATTATTTTAACAGGATAAAATAGCAGAAATTAATGCGTTTTCTTCATGTTTCATTTGCGATACGGTACTGTACTGTACTAACAGCCTGAAATCAACCATTAATATCACATCAATGAATATAGATAATATAATAAATATGCTGTAACTATTTTTAAAATGCCTTAAGTGCTTCTAAATACATTCTCGGGGTGATATGCATGTCTTCTAATTTCTACTCATCATGTCTTTAGGATTACAATACAATGTCACATGGTTAAATCTACAAGATTGCATTTAATGCAACAACAATTATTTATATTTAGATAGCTCCTTTAATATATAAAATATTCCAATGTGTTTCAAAGTAACATTGTAACATTAAGAATGACATTAAACCACTAAGGAGATATTAGTGCAGATGGCAAACTGCTTGGTCAAGAAGTAGGTTTAAGGTGTGTCTCAGAGGAGAAACGCAAGTTGGTGAAGTTCCTGAGCCTCGAGCTGTTAAAGACACAGCCACCACCGGTGGAGTGGTTCAGATCGCAGATGGTCAAGAAGCTGAAATTGGAGGACTGCAGATAGCTCAAAGGGTTGGAGTGCTTGGGGAGGGTGACAGAGAAAGAGAGTGGCCAGTCCATGTAGGAATTTGAAAAGAGGGGTGAAAATTTTCAAATGGAGGTGTTGCCTAATCTGGAGCCAGTTTAGGACAGCAAGCACAGATGTTATGGGTGAATGACAATTAGGGCAAGTTAGGATAGGGGCAGCAAAATTGTGCACCAGCTCAAGAACCAGCTGCTCCCAGATATCAGTGCACTAATAGGCATTCCCTTGGGGATATCGGCCTGGATTCTCTGCTTTGCGATTGAGGAAACGCGAATCATGATCGGGCAGAGAATTGCAGATAATCAAAAAGTAGAGGATTGTGCCCTGTGCCAAATCCAATGCCTTGCTTCCGTCTCTCTCTGGTGACAGTATCAGTGTTTTCACCACCCCCCCCCCCCCCCCTCCACCTCTGGTAGATCCATCCAAAACCGTAATTTGCATGGATTTCAATATCATTAGCGGATTGGACACTTCATGCTCCACCCCTCTTAGGTGCAAGTCTTGAGGGTGCAAACTAACACAAGTATTTACAGCAGGGCCTTTTGACCATGGCGATGGAGGGGAGCAGGAGGCTAAATATCCGAGGCATCTTCCCGGTCTGTGGCTTCAAGGTAGAGCTGGAAGCGTTGTTTGAATATCTTCCAGTTGGCCCCTAGGTTACCGGTGATGCGAAGCGGCGGCGGCGGGCGGACGCTGTCCATTTTGCAGGATGACTGTGTGCTGGTGGAAGGCAGATCACTTGCAGGTAGGTCTAAGAAGTTCTAATATCCCTCAACTCCTGGTATCATGATGTGTTGGGTGCTCTGGATCCGTGGAACACATACAGGCCACCAACACTTAAAATAGTGCAACACTATTTTATTAAGTTAGAAACTGTTGAACATACTTTCACTGTGGGTTAACACGATGTTAGATTCAACTAAAGACCTATGCCTGTCCGAACTAGTCTATGCACTCAGCACATGGTGAGGATCTGTGCTGTAAGCTGTAAGCTCTGTCCTTGTAGGAGGCTGCATCCCGAATGAGCAGGAATTCTGATGCCCCCTGTCTTTATAGTGAGTGTGCTCTAACTGGTGATTGGCTGTGGTGTTGTGTGTGTTGATTGGTCTTGCTGTGTGTCCATCAGTGTGTGTGTATCTGCACCATGATATACTGGTGTATATTATGACATCCTCCCTTTTATAAAAGAATGTATGTGTGTGGCAATAAATAATGTATGGTGAGAATGTTCCTAACTACGTGTGGGGTGCGAAGATCTATTTACAGGACTACGAACATGAGAACTAAGCTATTTACATGGGAAGGTGCTTGGTGCAGAGAAGCAGTATGCAATAAGAATAACAAGATCAACACGATATACAAACCAGGGAAACAATCAAACAAAGCAACAAAACAATTCAGAGAGTCTATAATGCCGCAAAGTTCATAAATTAAGTCTCTGAGGTGGGCGACAAATTCTGGTTGACCGCCTCAAGGGTGGGTTGAGAGCCGCCGGTTCAGGAGCGGTCTGGACTGCGTCAGAGTCAGGGGGTTGCAGAGTGACAGGGAGCTCTGCATAGTCCGTGGCAGGGTCAGCAAGAGGGTGAGGCGACAGTGGAGGATCACGTGGCGAGCGTGGAACGAGACGAAGGGCGCGTCGATTGCGGCGCAGAATAGAGCCATCCGGTAGACGAACCAGGAACGAGCGGGGGGGCCACCTGCCGAAGGACAACAGCGGTTGCAGACCAGCCCCCATCTGGAAGATGGACGCGGACGTTGTCATCTGGAGCCAGAGCAGGGAGATCAGCTGCATGGGAGTCATGAGCCGTCTTGTGCTGTGCACGAGACATCTGCATCTGGCAAAGAACCGGAACGTGGTCGAGGTCTGGGACATGGATGGACGGCACTGTCATCCTCAGGGTACGACCCACGAGGAACTGGGCTGGCAACAGGCCAGTGGACAGCGGGGCGGAGCGATAGGCCAGCAAGGCAAGGTAGAAATCGGACCCAGCATCGGCAGCCTTGTATAGGAGCCATTTGACTGTATGTACTCCCTTCTCCGCTTTGCCGTGTCGAGCAAAGGTGTCTTTACATGCACGAATGACTGCAGACGAGGTGATGTCGTGCAACCGTATCACCTCCGGGTAATTCGAAAAGTAGTCCACGATCAGGACATAGTCTCTACCCAGCACGTGGAACAGGTCGATGCCCACCTTGGTCCATGGTGACGTGACCAACTCATGGGGCTGCAGGGTCTCACGTGGTTGGGCCGGCTGGAAGCGCTGGCAAGTGGGGCAGTTGAGCACTGTGTTGGCTATGTCCTCATTAATGCCGGGCCAGTACACTGCCTCTCGGGCCCGTCAGCGGCACTTTTCCACGTCAAGGTGGCCCTCGTGTAGTTGTTCCAGGACAAGCTGGCGCATGCTATGCGGGATGACAATGCGGTCCAGTTTTAGAAGAACCCCGTCTACTACCGCCAGATCATCTCTGACATTATAGAACTGAAGATATTGGCCCTTGAGCCACCCGTCGATTAGGTGGCGCAAGATACGCTGTAGCAAGGGGTCAGCCGCCGTCTCGCGACGAATTTGGACGAGGTGTTCATCCGAGGCAGGTAGATTGGAGGCTGCGAATGCCACATGGGCGTCAACCTGGCAGACAAATCCCACTGGGTCACATGCAGTGTTGACTGCCCCGGAGAGAGCATCCGCAATGATGAGGTCTTTGCCTGGGGTGCATACCAGCTGGAACTCAGATCGCCGGAGCTTGAGAAGAATACGCTGGAGGTGAGGCGTAATATCGTTCAAGTCTTTCTGTATTATATTGACCAGTGGGCGATGGTCGGTCTCGACGGTGAGTTGAGGAAGTCCGTAGACATAATCGTGAAACATAACCACACCGGTCAGAAGGCCCAGGCACTCCCTTTCTATCTGCGCGTAGCGCTTCTCTGTGGAGGCCATCGCACGTGACGCACATGCAACGGGGGCCCATGATGAGGCCTCATCACGTTGGAGGAGCACTGCCCCAATGCCGGATTGACTGGCATCGGTTGAAATTTTGGTCTCCTTTGCTGGATCAAAGAAAGCTAAGACCAGGGCCGTGGTCAGTTTTGTTTTGAGTTCTCTCCATTCGTGCTCGTGGGCAGGGAGCCATTGGAAGTCTGTCGTCTTCCTGGCCAGGTTCCTGAGAGCTGAGGTATGAGAGGCGAGGTTAGGGATAAACCTCCCTAAAAAATTGACCATGCCCAGAAATCGGAGGTCCGCCTTCTTGTCCTCTGGTGTTTTCATAGCTGTGATGGCAGCTACCTTGTCCGCATCTGGCTGCACACCCAATTGGGAGATGTGGTCCCCGAGGAACTTGAGTTCCGTCTGACCAAAAGAGCATTCGGCCCTGTTGAGGCGGAGGCCATGCTCATATATACATCTGAATACGCACTAGACAACTAACAAGATCCTGCGGGGTGGTGGATCAAATGATTATGTCATCGACATAGATGCGAACACCTTCAATGCCTTCCATCATTTGTTCCATAATCCTATGGAACACTTCTGATGCAGATATGATCCCGAACGGCATCCTGTTGTAACAATATCTGCCAAAGGGGGTATTAAATGTGCACAGTTTCCTGCTGGATTTATCGAGCTGGATTTGCCAGAATCCTTTTGAGGCGTTGAGTTTGGTGAAGAGCTTGGCACGAGCCATCTCACACGTGAGCTCTTCGCGCTTGGGAATTGGATAATGCTCCCTCATGATATTGCGATTTAGATCCTTGGGATCAATGCAAATTCTCAATTTGTCGGAAGGCTTTTTTACACTTACCATGGAACTGACCCAGTCGGTCGGTTCCGTGACTTTGGAAATCACTCCTTGGTTCTGGAGGTCCTGCAGCTGCTGCTTGAGGCGGTCCTTAAGGGATGCTGGGACCCTGCGAGGTGCGTGCACCACAGGCGTGGCATTCGGTTTTAATAAGATCTTGTAGGTGTACAGGAACGTGCCCATGCCCTCGAAGACATCGTGGTACTGGTTGATAATGGCATCGAGCTGCGCCCTGAAGTCGGTATCCTGAAAGGCAGACGCGTCAGCAGGAGAGAGTGAACTCTCTGAACTAGGTCCAACAGCTTGCATGCCTGCGCGCCAAGCAGGGAGGCTTTCGAGGAGCCCACGATTTCAAAGGGAAGGATGGCTTTGCGTGACCTGTGCGTCACTTCATATTTGGGATCGGTTGACCGGTTGGGTGGCACACCACTCATCGTCCGGATCGATGCTGTGAACCGACAGAGGCTGGATTATTTGCTTCGGGGTCACCCTGTTTTTTGTAACAATGCCGACTCGAAATGGTGCCTTCGGATCCTCGGTATCAATATCGGGTAGTAGGTCCGCATCGGAATCGGTGACCGTGCGTTGAATGGCCCGGACATTCCTGCGAGGCTGGCTGGAGCGATATGAGTTGGCAGGCTGAGCTGATCTGCATAAAGCAGCATCGTGTCCAAGTCTGCCACATCTCAGGCATTGTTGGGATTTGGCAGGGCATTGCCGCTTTAAGTGGGCGGAGCCACAGTTGCCGCACGATGTAGCGGCAGTACGTTCGCTGCACCATCGTGCATGCGCGGTGCGGCTGTACGTGGTGCGTGCCTGCGCAGTACATTCGTCGACGTCGCCGTCCCCTCGTTCGGTGCACGCAAGTGCAGGAGTCCGCGAAAAGCGCGCAAAATGGCCGCCCTCATCCAGGCTGAGGCCCTGGAGTTGCTCGATTGCTTGGACCCGTTCTGCCTCGTGGGGACCTTGCCGCACTGTTTCAGCCGCTTGGATGTGGGAATACCGACTAGTGGCGTGTTCGTGTAGTACGCAGGTCTCGATGGCGGTCGCTAGGGTGAGCTGCTTCACCTTGAGGAGCTGCTGGCGTAGGGGGTCCGACTGAACACCGAAAACGATCTGGTCGCGTATCATGGAGTTGGAGGTGGACCTGTAATTACAGGACTGTGCAAGGATGCGGAGGTGGGTGAGAAAGGACTGGAAAGGTTCATCCTTACCCTGCAAACGCTGTTGGAATACATTGCGCTCGAAACTTTCATTCACCTCGATGTTGCAGTGAGTGTCAAACTTGAGGTGGACCGTCTTGAATTTTGATTTATCTTCATCATCAGCAAAGGTGAGAGAAAAGGCAGCACGGTAGCATTGTGGATAACACAATTGCTTCACAGCTCCAGGGTCCCAGGTTCGATTCCCGGCGTGGGTCACTATCTGTGCGGAGTCTGCACATCCTCCCCGTGTCTGCGTGGGTTTCCTCCGGGTGCTCCGGTTTCCTCCCACAGTCCAAAGATGTGCAGGTTAGGTGGATTGGCCATGATAAATTGTCCTTAGTGTCCAAAATTGCCCTTAGTGTTGGGTGGGGTTACTGGGTTATGGGGATAGGGTGGAGGTGTTGACCTTGGGTAGGGTGCTCTTTCCAAGAGCCGGTGCAGACTCGATGGGCCGAATGGCCTCCTTCTGCACTGTAAATTCTATAATAATTGAAAATGTGGATGGCATGTTCCCCGGCCGTGGATAGGAAGAGAGCGATCTTCCTGGTGTCCGAGGCATCTTCCCGGTCTGTGGCTTCAAGGTAGAGCTGGAAGCGTTGTTTGAATATCTTCCAGTTGGCCCCTAGGTGATGCGGAGCGGCGGCGGCGGGCGGACGCTGTCCATTTTGCAGGATGACTGTATGCTGGTGGAAGGCAGATCACTTGCAGGTAGGTCTAAGAAGTTCTAATATCCCTCAACCCCTGGTATCATGATGTGTTGGGTGCTCTGGATCCGTGGATCACATACAGGCCACCAACACTTAAAATAATGCAACACTATTTTATTAAGTTAGAAACTGTTGAACATACTTTCACTGTGGGTTAACACGATGTTAGATTCAACTAAAGACCTATGCCTGTCCGAACCAGTCTATGCACTCAGCACATGGTGAAGATCTGTGCTGTAAGCTGTAAGCCCTGTCCTTCTAGGAGGCTGCATCCCGAATGAGCGGGAACTCTGATGCCCCCTGTCTTTATAGTGAGTGTGCTCTAACTGGTGATTGGCTGCGGTGTTGTGTGTGTTGATTGGTCTTGCTGTGTGTCCATCAGTGTGTGTGTATCTGCACCATGATATACTGGTGTATATTATGACAAAGTGGGGTCAATAAAGCGGGGGGACCTGAACGGGGAGGGTGCAGAGATTAGGGCTGAAAGACAAAATGTCATCCCGATCTGTGTGGAGCCGGTCCTGTTGCAAGCTAAGCTCGCCAGCGACTAAGGTGTGCCTCGCCAAGGAGAAAAAACCGACACAGTGCCAGTGAATAACGGGGTGAATCCCGGCACTGCAGTCACCGAGGAACACACTGCCAAACAAGCCCAAATGCTTAGTCTCCCAGACAGAGAATTCCCAGCATGGTTTTCAGGTTTGAACATAGATTAAGATCAGGGGCGAGATTCTCCAACCCCCCGCCGGGTCGGAGAATCGCCGGGGGCTGGCGTGAATCCCGCCCCCGCCGGTTGCCGAATTCTCCGGCACCAGAGATTCGGCGGGGGCGGGAATCGCGCCGCGCCGGTTGGCGGGCCCCCTCCCCCCCCTGCGATTCTCTGGCCCGGATGGGCCGAAGTCCCGCTGCTAGAATGCCTGTCCCGCCGGCGTGGATTAAACCACCTACCTTACCAGCGGCGCGGCCGGGCTCCGGGGTCTTGGGGGGGGCGCGGGGCGATCCCAGCCCCGAGGGTGCCCCCACGGTGGCCTGGCCCGCGATCGGGGCTCACCGATCCGCGGGCGGGCCTGTGCCGTGAGGGCACTCTTTTCCTTCCGCCTTCGCCATGGTCTCCACCATGGTGGAGGCAGAAGAGACTCCCTCCACATCGGATGCGCGGGGATGCCGTGAGCGGCCGCTAACGCTCCTGCGCATGCGCCGCCCGGCAATGTCATTTCCGCGCCAGCTGGCGGGCGGAAATCAGTCCGGCGCGGTCCTAGCCCCTCAAGGTTAGGGCTGGGCCCCCCAAGATGTGGAGGATTCCACACCTTTGGGGCGGCGCGATGCCCGACTGATTTGCGCCGTTTGTGGCGCCGGTTGGCGGACATTGCGCCGATACCGGAGAATTTCGCCCCAGGTTCTGACATGGAACTAACAACCTTCAAATAAGGGGTCTCATCTCCTGCAGACCCCCCACCCCGAGGTCAGGCCCATGCCACCAGCAGCGCATCTTTACTGAGCCATCATTGTGGGATGTTGGTGGGACACAACGTTGCCAATCTCACACTGCACATGGATGAAGTGCCAAGTGTACCTGGGGCTTTGCCGTGCTGGGGCCATGAAATGAAGAGGAGGGAGGATCTGCTGGTGATTAAAGTGATGTTTAATACAAGAGCTATATTATAATGGTGACCTACCTCAACTAATGCCTCGGTTCACCCATGCCCACTAGGTGGCCACAGTTTCTTACTCTTCCTCCCCCTCCTGCCACATTTAGGTCTATCCCCAGGATCCATGGCTAAGATTGAGGCAGTCTGCTGCCTTCCACACCGTGTTGCGTAAGGTGACCTTGGCTGGCGTCCCCTGGGGGTCTGGACATTGAGAGCCCTCGCCTACTTTCAGGGAGCACAAGTGTTGAAGTGTTGCCCTCCTCGGTATGAGGGGCTGGAGGTGTGTCACTCACAGGAAAGGGGGTGCCACATTGTTGGACATCCCCAGGGATTCCTGGTTGGAGGGCACTTGGCAATCCTCTTCCCTTTGGTGCCTGGGGGCATTTGGCCTCCTCCATGAGATGGAGTGAGATCCAGAAGCCTCGCTGACCTCTGGCACTGACATTCGTGGGAGCCCTGCACCATGGAGCTCACACCCTCTGCCATGGAGGGCATGAGCTGGACCATGGAGCAGACACCCCCACCATGGAGTGCACGTCCCGCACCGAGGTCTCCACTGCAGACGTCCCGTCGCCATGTTGACCTCGTTGAGCCAGACTGACGGCACCATGTCCTTGGACAGAAGGCAATGGGATTTCTCCAGTTGGCCTTGCATTCCGAGGAGAGAGGCTGTCATCCCTTCCTGATGCTCGTGACTCTGCCTTTTGCAATTCCACCAGTTCTGAGACGACCCAGGAGCATATCATCGGCCTGGGGTTCAACAGATTGTTGGGCTCTGGCACCCCTCCAATCGCCAGTTCCCTGAGATGTCCCTGCCTCCGCCTGCAGTGGGTCATCAATTGTGAGGTGTTCTGTGTCTCGCTACTGTTAGGAGGCCTATAGACTACTCCCACCTGTCTCCCTGGTATTTCTTACTTCCACCCGGATGGATTCTGCATTATCCAGATCCAAGATCATTTCTTGCTACTGTAATTATTCCATCTCGTACTAACAAAGCCAACCCCCTTCCCTTCCAGCCTGTCCTTATGAAAAGTCATATACCTCTGAAGATTCAAATTCCCAGCTTTGATCAGTGTAATGGCTATAAGATCATGCCCATTAACCTCAATTTGTGTGGTTAATTAATTTATTTAGTGCCGAATACTATGTGCATTTAAATAAAGAGCCATTTATTTTGCTTTTTTAAATGTTTGCACACTCTCTCCCTTCCTGTCACACTCTGGGTATCAGTACGTAAATAGCTGCCTTGTAATGCTGCCATATCCTTCTGCTTCGTAAGCTTACATATCCCACCTCGAGAACCATTCCTCCCCCCCCCCCCCCCCCCCCGCGCCCGCGCCCCACCACCACCCCCTACCTCTATTTAGTTTAAAGCCCTCTTTATTTCCATAGTTATGCAGTTTGCAAGAACACTAGTCCCAGCACAGTTCAGATGTAGGCCGTCCTGACCGTACAGCCACCACTTTCCCCAGTACTGATGCCAGTTCCCCACAGACCAAACCCCACTTCTCCCACACCACAGCCACGTATTCATCACTAATTTTATGCCAATTTGCACATGCTTCAGGTAATAATGTGACGGTTATAACCTTGCACGTTCTCGAACACCCTTCTCTCCCAACCCTCTTTAAAACATGTATCTCATCCTTCCTACAACCTCTTTGTTGGGCTCGATATCCATTTGTTTGAAATACAACACTGGGGATGTTTCTCTATCCATCTTAAAGGTGTTATTATTGTTATTGTTGTTATTGTTGACACGGAAAGGTGCCTTATTAAAGTAGCCTACTTGAAGATCCAGCTGACAGGGTAGATCAATGCACTGAGCTGCAATGTCTATGATTAGAGCTGAATAGAACAAATTGTGCTTTGTTATTTAGTCAAAGTTGACATCAGTCTCTGCTGTGTATGGTGTAATTCTCATATCATCAACTGAAATGAGACAAGATTGCTGTTAAAAGATATATACCCAGTTTGCACATTAATAACCCGAGAGTAGACACGAGACTCTGGTGGGATACTTGACCAATGAGGGTTGTGGAGATGGACAATAGTAGCTGTGCAAAACGTGAGGAAACATGTTGGGCGGGGTTCTCCGTTGCCCAACGCCAATATCATAATAGCCGATCGGGCGGAGAATCGATTCCGACGCCGGAATCGGGGCCGGCGCCGATTTGACGCCAGTTTGTGAGTCTCCGCCCCCTCCAAATCGGCGCCATCGTGGCACGTGCAGTCGCAATGCCGTTGGCGCCTCATCGGCCGGCCCACTCGCAGTGCTCGCCTCCGATGGGCTGAGTCCCCGGCTGCGCAGGACAAATGTCCTCCCAAAAACCGTGAAGCCGGCGTGGCGGCTGCGGACTGTGTCCAGCGCCACACTCGGCCGGGTTCCATGCCACTGGCCGGGGGGGGGGGGGGTTGGCTTCAGCGGGGGGGAGCGGGGGGGGGCTGCTGGGGGGGTGGCCAGTGGGTGGGCTGTGGGGTCACAGTTTGAGGGTCGGGTCAGCGCACGGCAGCCGCCGTGTTGTACTGCGCGACCGCTGCAGGTCGTCAGCTGTGTGAATGCGTGGCCCTGGGCCCGGCCATTCTCCGCCGTTTCCGGCGTGGGAGCAGGGAGTTTTGGTTGGTGCCGGTGCTAGCCTCTCACCGGTACTGGAATCGGTGAGGGGTTTGCGCCGATTTTCTTCACGTAGACCTCCCGCGGATTCTCTGTTTGAGCCGGCACTTAGGAACGGAGAATCCCGCCCGTTGTCCTTGGCTGCAAAGAGACTGAGATACGGGTAACTCCATTTCGGATAGGGCACTGAAGCCCAAGCCAAGAGAAGAGGTAGCAAGAAACATCTGCTTTTGATACACTGTCCAGATCAGTGATTACCTCAATCAGATTAGGGTTACATTTTAAAACAACCTGCCGGTGTTGCTACTGATGCTGGTGTTGCTGGTATTGCTGCTGGTATTGCTGGTGTTGCTGCTGGTGTTGCTGCAACTGGAGTTGCTGCCTGTGCTGCTGGTGTTGCTGCTTGTGCTGCTGGTGTTGCTGCTGGTGGTGTTGCTGCTGCTGGCGTTACTGGTGTGGCTGTTGCTGCTGTTTCTGTTGCCTGTATTTTTGCTGCTGATGTTGTTGCTGGTGTTTCTGTTGCTGGTGTTGTGTTGCAAGTGTTGCTGCTGCTGGTGTTGGTGCTGATGTTGTTGGTGGTGTTGCTGCTGCTGGGGTTTCTGCTGGCATTGTTGCTGCTGGTGTTGCTGCTAGCATTGTTGTTGCTGCTGGTGCTGCTGCTACTGGTGCTGCTACTGGTGTTGCTACTGCTCATGGTGTTGGTGCTGTCGCTGTTGGTGCTGTTGCTGTTGGTGCTGCTGCTGGTGGTGCTGCGAGCATGCAGCTGCTGGTGTTGTCGTTGCTGGTGCTGCTGCTGGTGGTTTGTTACTGCTGGTACTGCTGATAGTGTTGCGACTGCTGGTGTTGCTGCCGGTGCTGTTGCTGCTGCTGGTGTTTCTGCTGCTGGCGTTGCTGGTGCTGGTGTTGCTGCTGGTATTGCTGCTGCTGGTATTTTTGCTACTGTTGGTGTTGCTGCCGGTGCTTCCACTGCTGGTGTTGCTGCTCTTGTTTCTGCTGCTGCTAGTGTCGCTGCTGGTGTTGATGCTGCTGCTGGTGTTAATGCTGCTGCTGGTGTTAATGCTGCTGCTGGTGTTGCTGCTACTGGTGTGGCTGCTAGTGTGACTGCTGGTGTTGATGCTGCTACTGGTTTTGCTCCTGCTGGTGTTATTGCTGCTGCTACTGGTTTTGCTCCTGCTGGTGTTACTGCTGCTGGTGGTGTTTCTGCTGCTGCTGATGTTGATGCTGCCACTGGTTTTGCTGCTGCTGATGTTACTGCTGCTGCTGGTGTTTCCGCGGCTGCTGGTGTTGATGCTGCCACTGGTTTTGCTGCTGCTGGTGTTGCTACTGCTGGAGCTGCTGGTGTGCTGCTGGTATTGCTGCAACTGGTGTTGCTGCTGGAATTGCTTGTGGTGCTGCTGCTGGTATTACTGTTGGTGGTGCTGATGGTGTTGCTGATGTTGTTGGTGTTGCTGGTGTTTCTGATGCTGGTGCTGGCATTGCTGCTGTTGGTGTTACAAAGACCGTAAGACACAGGAGCAGAATTAGGCCACTCGCCCCATCGAGTCTGCTCCGCCATTCAATCATGGCTGATATTTATCTCATCCCCATTCTCCTGCCTTCTCCCCGTAACCCCTGATCCCCTTATGAATCAAGAACCTATCTATCTCTGTCTTAAAGACACTCAGTGATTTGGCCTCCACAGCCTTCTGCGGCAAAGAGTTCCACAGATTCACCACCCACTGGCTAAAGAAATTCCGCCTCATCTCTGTTTTAATGGATCGTCCCTTTAGTCTGAGATGGTGTCCTCTGGTTCTAGTTTTTCCTACAAGTGGAAACATCCTCTCCACATCCACTCTATCCAGGTCTCGCAGTATCCTGCAAGTTTCAATAAGATCCCCCCTCATCCTTCTAAACTCCAACGAGTACAGACCCAGAGTCCTCAACCGTTCCTGATACGATAAGCTTTTCATTCCAGGGATCATTCTTGTGAACCTCCCCTGGACCCTTTTCAAGGCTAATGCACGATCAATTGCACAAAGACTAAAGTTGGGTACAACTGTGGCTTTATTGCAGTCAGACGCGTGGCCTCCTGCTGCAGCTGGCAAAATGGCAGGGCACTGGAGGTCATGCATATTTATACAGTTCTCCCTGGGCGGAGCCAGCCGGCAGGAGCTACCGGCGAACCTGTAGTGCAGGCCCTACCTTACATCTCCCATTACAGTGGTTCACCACATTCACCCCCTGTTAAAAATGAGTCTGGCGGGGGTGACGTGAAACGAAATACAATTAGTGCAATTATGTACAGTGGTAGGGAAAGAAAAGTCCATGTTGACAGTCCGAGTCCGTCAAAGGTTCAGCCGGTCCGGTGCTTTGGTGCTTCGTTGGGAGCGGCGTAACGGTGGTGGCGAAGTTGGTGCTGGCGGTGGTGGAGGTGGCACCGATGGCGGTGGTGGCGGTGCTGATGCTGGTCATCGGGGAAATCCGGGAGCGTGCCGAAGTCCTCTTCGTCCTCTTGTGCGGAAAAGGGGAGGGGGGGGTGCTCTGGTGGGGTCACTATTGGCGGCGCGGTGGGAGGTGGGTGGGGGGGGTGTTGGGGTGGAACCTGACGGTGCCAGGTCCCTGAGTGAGACAGTATCTTGGCGGCCGTCGGGGAACTCAACGTAGGCATATTGAGGGTTGGCGTGGAGCAGGTGAACCCTGTCCACCAAGGGGTCCGCCTTGTGGAGTCGGACGTGCCTATGGAGAAGGACCGGTCCTGGAGCAGCGAGCCAAGTCGCGATCGACACCCCGGATGTGGACTTCCTGGGGAAGGTAAAAACACGTTCATGGGGTGTGTTATTAGTGGCGGTGCACAATAGTAACCGGATGGAGTGTAGAGCGTCAGGGAGGACCTCCTGCCAGCGAGAGGTTCCTGGACTGTAGGGCCAGCTGGACGGCCTTCCAAACCGTCCCATTCTCCCATTCTACTTGCCCATTTCCCCGGGGGTTGTAGCTGGTCGTCCTGCTGGAGGCTATACCCCTGCTGAGCAGGAACTGACGCAGCTCATCGCTCATGAATGAGGATCCCCTGTCACTGTGGATGTAGGCGGGGAAACCGAACAGAGCGAAGATGGTGCTGAGGGCCTTGATGACGGTGACAGACGTCATATCAGGGCATGGGATGGCGAAGGGGAATCTGGAGTACTCATCGACCACACTGAGAATGCACGTGTTACGGTCGGTGGAGGGGAGGAGCCCTTTGAAATCCACGCTGAGGCGTTCAAAGGGGCAGGAAGCCTTCACCAAGCGCGCACGGTCTGGCCGGTAGAAGTGCGGCTTGCACTCCGCACAGACCTGGCAGTCCCTGGTGACTGTCCTTACTTCCTCGACGGAGTAGGGCAGATTGCAAGCTTTGACCAGATGGTACAATCGAGTGACCCCCGGCTGACAAAGGCTGTCGTGTAGGGCCCGGAGTTGGTCCACTTGTGCGCTGGCACATGTACCTCGGGAGAGGGCGTCTGGGGGCTCGTTGAGTTTACCGAGGCAATACAATCTCGTAATGATAGGTGGAGAGCTCGATTCTCCACCGCAAGATTTTATCATTTTTGATCTTGCCCCGCTGTGTGTTATTGAACATGAAGGCTACCGACCGTTGGTCCGCAAGGAGAGTGAATCTCTTACCGGCCAGGTAATGCCTCCAATGCCACACAGCTTCAACGATAGCTTGGGCCTCCTTTTCGACGGATGAGTGTCGAATTTCAGAGGCATGAAGGGTGCGGGAAAAGAATGCCACGGGTCTGCCTGCCTGGTTAGAGTGGCGGCAAGGGCGACGTCTGAAGCATCGCTCTCCACTTGGAAAGGCAGTGACTTGTCCACTGCGCGCATCCACATCCACTCTATCCAGGCCTCGCAGTATCCTGTAAGTTTCAATAAGATCCCCCCTCATCCTTCTAAACTCCAATGAGTACAGACCCAATAACCCTTGGCGATGTCTGCTCTGGTGCGGGTGAAAGCGTGTTGTGCCTCGGCCGCGAGGGGTAATTGGTTGGACTGAATGAGTGGGCGGGCCTTGTCCGCATAGTTTGGGACCCACTGAGCATAGTAGGAAAATAACCCCAGGCAGCGTTTGAGGGCCTTGGGGCAGTGGGGGAGGGGAAGTTCCATGAGGGGGCGCATGCGGTCGGGGTCGGGCCCGAGAAGTCCATTTTGGACTATAGAACATAGAACAATACAGCGCAGTACAGGCCCTTCGGCCCACGATGTTGCACCAAAACAAAAGCCATCTAACCTACACTATACCATTATCATCCATATGTTTATCCAATAAACTTTTAAATGCCCCCAATGTTGGCGAGTTCACTACTGTAGCAGGTAGGGCATTCCACGGCCTCACTACTCTTTGCGTAAAGAACCTACCTCTGACCTCTGTCCTATATCTATTACCCCTCAGTTTAAAGTTATGTCCCCTCGTGCCAGCCATTTCCATCCGCGGGAGAAGGCTCTCACTGTCCACCCTATCCAACCCCCTAATCATTTTGTATGCCTCTATTAAGTCTCCTCTTAACCTTCTTCTCTCCAACAAAAACAACCTCAAGTCCATCAGCCTTTCCTCATAAGATTTTCCCTCCATACCAGGCAACATCCTGGTAAATCTCCTCTGCACCCGCTCCAAAGCCTCCACGTCCTTCCTATAATGCGGTGACCATATAGCTGAGAATGGCTAACCGGGTCGTGCTGAACACACACTTCTCTTTGTTGTAGGTCAGGTTGAGAAGAGTGGCAGTGCGGAGGAATTTATCGAGGTTGGCATCGTGGTCCTGCTGGTCATGGCCGCAGATGGTGACATTATCTAAGTACGGAAAGGTGGCCGTACTGGTCGACCATTCGGTCCATCTCTCTTTGGAAGACCGAGACCCCATGTGTGACACCGAAAGGAACCCTAAGGAAGGGGTAACAAACAAAGAACAAAGAAATGTACAGCACAGGAACAGGCCCTTCGGCCCTCCAAGCCCGTGCCGACCATGCTGCCCAACTAAACTACAATCTTCTACACTTCCTGGGTCCGTATCCCTCTATTCCCATCCTATTCACGTATTTGTCAAGATGCCCCTTAAATGTCACTATCGTCCCTGCTTCCACCACCTCCTCCGGTAGCGAGTTCCAGGCACCCACTGTCCTCTGCGTAAAAAACTTGCCTCGTACATCTACTCTAAACCTTGCCCCTCTCACCTTAAACCTATGCCCCCTAGTAATTGACCCCTCTACCCTGGGGAAAAGCCTCTGACTATCCACTCTGTCTATGCCCCTCATAATTTTGTAGACCTCTATCAGGTCTCCCCTCAACCTCCTTCGTTCCAGTGAGAACAAACCGAGTTTATTCAACCGCTCCTCATAGCTAATGCCCTCCATACCAGGCAACATTCTGGTAAATCTCTTCTGCACCCTCTCTAAAGCCTCCACATCCTTCTGGTAGTGTGGCGACCAGAATTGAACACTATACTCCAAGTGTGGCCTAACTAAGGTTCTATACAGCTGCAACATGACTTGCCAATTCTTATACTCAATGCCCCGGCCAATGAAGGCAAGCATGCCGTATGCCTTCTTGACTACCTTCTCCACCTGTGTTGCCCCTTTCAATGACCTGTGGACCTGTACTCCTAGATCTCTTTGACTTTCAATACTCTTGAGGGTTCTACCATTCACTGTATATTCCCTACCTGCATTAGACCTTCCAAAATTCATTAACTCACATTTGTCCGGATTAAACTCCATCTGCCATCTCTCCGCCCAAGTCTCCAAACAATCTAAATCCTGCTGTATCCTCTGACAGTCCTCATCGCTATCCGCAATTCCACCAACCTTTGTGTCGTCTGCAAACTTACTAATCAGACCAGTTACATTTTCCTCCAAATCATTTATATATACTACAAAGAGCAAAGGTCCCAGCACTGATCCCTGTGGAACACCACTGTTCACAGCCCTCCAATTAGAAAAGCATCCTTCCATTGCTACTCTCTGCCTTCTATGACCGAGCCAGTTCTGTATCCACCTTGCCAGCTCCCCCCCGATCCCGTGTGACTTCACCTTTTGTACTAGTCTACCATGAGGGACCTTGTCAAAGGCCTTACTGAAGTCCATATAGACAACATCCACTGCCCTACCTGCATCCATCATCTTAGTGACCTCCTCGAAAAACTCTATCAAGTTAGTGAGACACGACCTCCCCTTCACAAAACCATGCTGCCTCTCACTAATACGTCCATTTGCTTCCAAATGGGAGTAGATCCTGTCTCGAAGAATTCTCTCCAGTAATTTCCCTACCACTGAAGTAAGGCTCACCGGCCTGTAGTTCCCTGGATTATCCTTGCTACCCTTCTTAAACAGAGGAACAACATTGGCTATTCTCCAGTCCACCGGGACATCCCCTGAAGACAGTGAGGATCCAAAGATTTCTGTCAAGGCCTCAGCAATTTCCTCTCCAGCCTCCTTCAGTATTCTGGGGTAGATCCCATCAGGCCCTGGGGACTTATCTACCTTAATATTTTTTAAGACACCCAACACCTCGTCTTTTTGGATCTCAATGTGACCCAGGCTATCTACACACCCTTCTCCAGACTCAACATCTACCAATTTCTTCTCTTTGGTGAATACTGATGCAAAGTATTCATTTAGTACCTCGCCCATTTCCTCTGGCTCCACACATAGATTCCCTTGCCTATCCTTCAATGGGCCAACCCTTTCCCTGGCTACCCTCTTGCTTTTTATGTACGTGTAAAAAGCCTTGGGATTTTCCTTAACCCTATTTGCCAATGACTTTTCGTGACCCCTTCTAGCCCTCCTGACTCCTTGCTTAAGTTCCTTCCTACTTTCCTTATATTCCACGCAGGCTTCGTCTGTTCCCAGCCTTTTAGCCCTGACAAATGACTCCTTTTTCTTTTTGACGAGGCCTACAATATCTCTCGTTATCCAAGGTTCCCGAAAAGTGCCGTATTTAGAGGGTAGAGGCGACTGTCCACCTCGAAGGCAGTGTATGGCCGGTCCGACTTCCGGATGGGGAGTTGGTGGTAGGCGGATTTCAGGTCAATTGTTGAGAAGACCCGGTACTGCGCAATCTGATTGACCATATCAGATATGCGTGGGAGGGGGTACGCGTCAAGCTGCGTGTACCGATTGATGGTCTGGCTGTAGTCCATGACGATCCTGTGTTTCTCCCCAGTTTTAACCACTACCACTTGGGCTCACCAGGGGCTGTTGCTGGCCTCGATATTACCCTCCTTAAGCAGCCGCTGGACTTCGGACCTGATGAAGGTCTTATCCTGGGTGCTGTACCGTCTGCTCCTAGTGGCAACGGGCTTGCAATCCGCAGTTAGATTGGCAAAAAGGGAGGGGGGATTGACCTTGAGGGTCGCAAGGCCGCAAACGGTAAGGGGGGGTAAGGGCCCGCCGAATTTGAGGGTGAGGCTCTGGAGGTTGCACTAGAAGTCCAGGCCCAACAGGAGTGCAACGCAGAGATTAGGAAGGACATAGAGGCGGAAGTTACTAAATTCTACGCCCTGGACCGTGATGGTGACTGTACAAAAGCCTCGGATCGGGACGGAGTGGGATCTGGATGCTAGGGAGATCCTTTGATTGGCAGGGTGGACCGCGAGGGAGCAGCGCCTTACCGTATCTGGGTGAACAAAGCTTTCGGTGCTCCCTGAGTCCAGCAGGCACGAGGTTGCTTGGTCGTTGATATTAACCATCGTCGACACGATGGCCAGGTTGTGCGGGCGAGATTGGTCCAGCGTCATTGAAGCAAGCTGCAGGTAGCCATCGGATGCTTCGGGTGGCGAGCGTGTGCGGTTCCGACGTCGGGATGTCTGGAGACCCTTTGGGGGACAATATGGTGGCGTCCCTGGTGCGCACATTGCGGGATCGGGACAAGATGGCGGCGCCCATGGGGCGCACGTGGCCGAAGGGGGACAAGATGGCGGCGCCCATTTGTCGCACATGGACCCGGGAGGAGAAGATGGTGGCTCCCATTGTGCGTCTGGCGTGGGGGAGGGGGCGATAGCGGGCGCGATCGCAGCGACTGCACGGGCCTGGCACACAACCGCGAAGTGGCCCTTTTTACTGCAGTCTTTACAAACTGCAGTGCGGGCCGGGCAGTGTTGGTGGGGGTGCTTCTGCTGACTGCAGAGGTAGCAGCGGGGACCCCCGGAGTGCGCGGATTGGCGTGCGGTGCAGGCATATTGGGAAGGCAGGGCCCCAGCTGAGGAGGTTGTCGGCGGGATCCAGGAGGGGTAGGAAGTAGGGCAGCGCGGCGGGAGGGGTACGATTGTACGTTACGGGATGCGACCGTCATGGAGAGCGCCAAGGTTTTCGTCTCCGCCAGTTCGAGCGTGGCCCCTTCCAGTAATCGTTCTCGGATGCGGTCCGACGCAATCACCGTCATGAAGGCATCGCGCAAGAGGAGATTCGTGTGTTCGGCGGCCGTAACGGCCTGACAGTCATAGTCCCGGACGAGTGGAATTAGGGCCCGCCAGAAGTCTTTGATGGACTCACCAGGTAGTTGCGAGCGGGTGGCGAGTACATGCCTGGCGAAGAGCGTGTTCGCCTTCTGCGCGTCGTGTTCCTTAAGGAGTTCCATTGCTTTTGTGTAATTCGTGGCGTCTTGGATCAACGGGAACACGCTGGAGCTCAGTCTGGAGTACAGGACGTTTATCTTCTGAGTCTCCGTTGGCTCGGGGTCCGCAGCCTTGATGTAGGCCTCAAAACATGCTAGCCAGTGAGTAATGTCTTTTCTGGCATCGGGCGAGTGCGGATCCAGCTGCAGGCGATCGGGCTTCATTCTGATATCCATTCTGTGGAAAATCTGACTGTAATAAATTGATGCACGATCAATTGCACAAAGACTAAAGTTGGGTACAACTGTGGCTTTATTACAGTCAGATTCGTGGCCTCCTGCTGCAGCTGGCGAAATGGCAGGGCACTGGAGGTCATGCATATTTATACAGTACTCCGTGGGCGGAGCCAGCCGGCAAGAGCTACCGGCGAACCTGTAGTGCAGGTCCTACCTTACATCTCCTATTACAGTGGTTCACCACAAAGGCCAGCACATCCTTCCTTTGATACGGGGCCCAAAACTGCTCACAATACTCCAAACGGAGTCTGACCAGAGCCTCCTGCAGCCTCAGAAGTACATCCCTGCTCTTGTGTTCTAGCCCTCTCGACATGAATGCTAACATTGCATTTGCCTTCCTAACTGTCGACTGAACCTGCACGTTAACCCAAAAAGAATCGTGAACAAGGACTCCCAAGTCCCTTTGTGCTTCTGATTTCCTAAGCATTTCCCCATTTCGAAAATTCCTCTACTTGTCCTGCTGCTGCTGGTGTTGCTGGTGCTGCTGGTGTTGCTGATGTTAGTGTTGCAGCTGCTGGTACTGTTGGTGGTGCTGCTGTTTGTTGTGTTACTGGTGTTGCTGCTGCTGGCACTGCTGCAGGTGCTGCACATGCTGCAGCCCTGTTGGTTGTGCTAATGTTTGTGCTGGTGTTGCAGCTGCTGGTGCTGTTGGTACTGCTGCTGGTATTGGGGCTAGGTGCAGCTGCCGCTGGTGGTGCTACTGTTGCTGGCGCAGCTGGTGCTGCTGTTGATGCTGCTGGTGCTGCGGGCGCTGGCGCTGTTGGTGTTTCTGCTGGTGCTGCTGGCACTGGTGCTGTTGGTGCTTCTGCTGCTGCTGGTGTTGCCATGTTGCTGGTGTTGCCGCTACTGGTCACCATGTTGCTGGTGTTGCTGGTACTATTGGTGCTGTTAGTGCTGCTGCTGCTGGCACTGCTGATGCTGGTTCTGGTCCTGCTGCTGCTGGTCGCCATGTTGCTGGTGTTGCTAGTACTATTGGTGCTGCTGGTGTTGTTGGTGCTGCTGGTGCTGGTCCTGCTGCTGCTGGTCGCCATGTTGCTGGTGTTGCTAGTACTATTGGTACTGCTGGTGTTGTTGGTGCTGCTGGTGCTGGTCCTGCTGCTGCTGGTCGCCATGTTGCTGGTGTTGCTAGTATTATTGGTGCTGCTGGTGTTGTTGGTGCTGGTGGCACTGGTGCTGTTAGGATGGTTCTGATGTTGTGGATATTGGTCATGTTGCTACTCGTCCTTTGTGGAATCCAAGGCACTAAGACACCAGCCATTCTGGTGTTTTTCAGAAACTTCCTCACTCATAGGTCAGAAATGATCTGTGAATACTGAGTATTAATTGCAGTACTTTCGTGAGGTTTAACCACTTGCCACTGTTTTCACTTTTCTTTCACTGGTGACTTTCAGCAAGCCTGGGAAACTCATGGACGCAAATTTAACCTTAAATCTGTATTGAACTATCACTCCATTTATTTTACTTGTATGTGAATAAGTAGCCCCGACTCTCCCGAGGATCTTGTGTATAAAAGCCCGAAGCCCTCGAATTCAACATGAAAGTCAGGTGTTTGGAGCCAGTTTCACAATGTGGTCATATTTTTGCTCAGGTTAATCCCCCACCCAACTCCCCAAGATTAAATTCCCACTTCACCTGAGTCATTGAAGTGTCATTGATTAATTATTAGTTAGCATGGCTGTCACTGACAGAAGCAGGCCTCGGACTGTAAGGAATTTCTTATGGACCTTTCTTACCCAACCACTGGAAATTATTTGTGAATGTCCACTGCTGAGGTGAAGTCTTGTCCATTGGGTTGATATCAGGAAGCCGTTGGTTTGTTCCCCATGATTTTACTCCCAAATTCAGAGGGTGATTTTCTACCTCCTGTGCCAAGCAGGTTGTCTCTCTCACTGGATGCTCACGTATGCAGTTCAAATCCACACTGCACGCCATTTGCAGGCCATTCAAACTAAATTATGCTGTTGTAGGGAAAAATCCCTTGTACCAGTGCAGTCAAGAGGCAGAGTCTCAAGGCAAGGTTCAAAGTGTTGTTCTTTATTGTACAATTACTGAAGCCTTCAGGGAGACCCACGCAGCCAGCTCAGAAACAGTGGCTTGGTCCATGTTGATCTCAACAATTGCACATTCGCTCTGGATTTTTATAGGAATCCAAATTCGAGCGGGAACATTTGCTCATACATAATAGTTAAAGGGTAGTTTTGATTTAGATCTCTCAGACAGGTTTAAACTGAGAATATGCATCTTTGTCAATTTGCATCTGTATGGCGTGTGTTCGTGTTGATGAGATTATCTGTGCTTGCTCCGAGTGTCCTTCCCTTCTTTAATGTGTTTCCCATTATCCCCCTGATGTGTCTCCTTAACTAAATCGACCTCCGATGGCTGTGGCTGTGCTATGCGTTTATTTCTGTGTTTGCTAGATGAGGTGTTAATGTCATCTTTGTCCTGCTGTGTGTGTGGGGGACGCTAATCTAATTTATACATTTCTTTTATTCCTCCTATTCTGGTTTCTTTGCCTGCCTTGGCCATTTTATTAATATATTATTTCATTCTTTCATAAATCTTTGCAATACAGTTGTGCCATATATCCCACTGCCAGGGTCTTGACTCGCAGATATCCCGATCTCCTGGCCAGGGGGCCGTTTTAAGATGCAGCCTCGTGCTGTTGCTGGGCAGAACAAGGGTTTTCCATCAATTTCGGATTAAAGGTCTCTCAGCTGTGCAGAAGGGGATTTAAACGAATGTCCATCCGGGTGTCCCCTTCTGCATTGTGGGCACATTATAAACGGTGCCAATCGGTCCAATAAAACAGTCCGATGAGATGAGATAAAAATATGGGGCGTCATTCTCCGACCCCCCAGAGGGTCGGAGAATGGCCGTTGGCCGCCGTGAATCCCGCCCCCGCCGGTTGAGGAAGTCTCCGAAGGGAGAAAAGTCGGCGGGGCGTTAATGTCGCCGCTGCCGTCGGAGAATGTCACGTGTCTGCGCAAGGCAGCCGATTTTCGGCCTGCCGATATTCTCCCTTCCGGATGGGCCGAAGTCCCGTCGACGTGATGACCGTTCACGTCGACGTAAATTAAACCTCCTTTTCATCGGCGTGACCCTGTGCTCCAGGGTCACGCCGACCAGCGTGGAGGTGTGTGACGGCCTGGGGGGTTGGCTCTGGGCAGGCGATGGCGTGGCCGCAGTCTGAATGTGTGAGGAGAGGTGTGTCTCGGGTTGTGTGTGTGTGTGCGGCGGGGGAGGGGGGGGTTAGAGTGGGCTGGGCTCCGGGGGAGTGCCGGGAGGAGGGTCCGTGCCAGGGAGGAGGTTGGGGGGTCCATGCCGGGGAGGGGGATGGGGGGTCCGTGCCGGGGAGGAGGTTGGGGGGGGGTCCGTGCCGGGGAGGGGGATGGGGGGTTCGTGCCGGGGAGGGGGATGGGGGGTCCGTGCCGGGGAGGAGGTTGGGGTCCGTGCCGGGGAGGAGGTTGGGGGGGTCCGTGCCGGGGAGGGGGATGGGGGGTCCGTGGCGGGGAGGAGGTTGGGGGGGTCCGTGCCGGGGAGGGGGATGGGGGGGGGGTCCGTGCCGGGGAGGGGGATTGGGGGTCCGTGCCGGGGAGGAGGTTGGGGGGGGTCCGTGCCGGGGAGGGGGATGGGGGGTTCGTGCCGGGGAGGGGGATGGGGGGTCTGTGCCGGGGAGGAGGTTGGGGTCCGTGCCGGGGAGGAGGTTGGGGGGGTCCGTGCCGGGGAGGAGGTTGGGGTCCGTGCCGGGGAGGGGGATGGGGGGTCCGTGCCGGGGAGGGGGATGGGGGATCCGTGCCGGGGAGGAGGTTGGGGTCCGTGCCGGGGAGGAGGTTGGGGGGGTCCGTGCCGGGGAGTGGCGGCAGCCGCTAATGTCCATGTTGCCTTGGATGAGGAGGAGGAGGAGGAGGAGGAGCGTGCCAGAGAGGCGGCGCAGGCTGCCGCAGAGGGACAGGCGGCAGCCGCCCAGGCTGGAGGGACACCTGACCGACAGGACGAGGAGGGGGAGGAGGACGCCGCGGCCCCACGGCAACGGAGGCACCCGAGGGCGCCCCGTGTGTACCGGCCCCGGCAGTCATACCAGGACCTCAGGGACCGGGAATGCAGGAGGAGACTCCGGATGAGCCGGGAAACCGTGGCACACATCTGCCACCTGCTGGCACACCTGTCACCGCATGGCACTGGCGGGGGACACCCTCTCCCCGTGTCCGTCAAGGTTACGGTGGCCCTGAACTTTTATGCAACGGGGTCATTCCAGGCACCGAGTGGGACCTGTCCGGCATATCGCAGACATCGGTGCATCGGTGCATCCGGGCAGTGACAGATGCCCTATATGCCATGGTGCACCGCTACATCCGCTTCCCTGTGGACCGGGCCAGCCAAGATGCCCGGGCCGTGGGCTTCTCTGCTGTGGCCGGGTTCCCCACGGTCCAGGGCGCGATCGATGGGATGCACGTCGCCGTGCGGCCACCTGCAGTTAACAGGGCCGTGTTCACCAATAGGAAGGGGACCTATTCGATGAACGTACAGGTGGTCTGCGACCACCGCATGATGATCCTGCACGTCTGCGCCCGTCACCCAGGCAGTGTACACGACTCATACGTGTTGTTGCGGTCATCCATCCCCAGCATGTACGAGGGACGCCATCCCCGGCTGAGGGGCTGGTTGCTGGGCGACAGGGGCTACCCATTGCGATCGTGGCTGATGACGCCTATACGGAGGCCACGCAATGAGGCGGAGAACCGCTACAAATAATGCCCATGTAGCGACAAGGGGAGTGATAGAGAGGTGCTTTGGCGTGCTGAAGATGCGTTTCAGGTGCCTGGACCTCTCTGGGGGCGCCCTCCAGTATTGGTCAGATAGGGTCGGCCGCAACATTGTAGTGTGCTGCGTCCTGCACAACATAGCCCAACAGAGGGGCGATGTGCCGCAGGCAGAGGAGGGAGGAGTGGAGGAGCAGCAGGAAGAGGCGCAGTCCTCCCCAGATGAGGGATGGGGGTAATGGTCAGGGCAGACGGGGTAGACACAGGCGGGTGGCTGTCCACCGTTACCGGCTGGCCCAGCGGGCACGGGAAAGACTGATAGCCGCCCGCTTCACTGACTAGATGGGCGTGGGAATCGGGTAGTATGACCACAGACCGCACACCATGGCAACAGCCGACCACCCACACCCCACACCCATCCACCCACCCAGCACCCTCATCCCCCTCCCCAACCCCACCCACCCCACCCGCATGCACACCACCCCCCACCCCATTGCCGATCAACCTGCAGCACAACGGCCGGGCTCACCCAGTTGCGGGTGGACGCGTGCCTATCGCAGGCCATGGAGGATGATGACAACCCGCCCTGCGGTGAGCTCCTGGCTCCACATCGTTGGACTATGTCTGACCCATGGCCACAGTACCACCATCCACCCGGACCATCCCTGCATGCGGCTGTGACACTGCAGCGCACGGTCCCGTCCTCTGCCCGGAGGGATGTTGATGGCGGCCCAGGGGGAACGGGGCAGACTCACCTGGGGCTGAGGTAAGACCACCCCTCGCACACACACTTGCGCTCAACGTACATGACACCCCCGCACGCTTTGGACAGAGCACAAAGGCAGCTTCTGTTTGTGTAACATTGACTTTAATAACCAAACGAGTTCATGCACGTGCCCTAGCCCCTAAAACTCATCTGTGCCCTGCACCCGTGCCAACTTACTCAGTGTCTAATTGTTTGGCCTTACGTCTACGTGGTCCCCAGATGGTACAGCAGAACTGGAGGTGGACTCCTGTGATTCCTGCCCTCTGACACTGGATCCCTTTGGCGGCCGTTTCCTGGGGCGTCCTGGCCTAGAGAGGCCAGGCTGCGGCCCGGGCGACTGGGATGGCGAGCTGCCAGCCTGTCCTGCCCGTTGCCCACCCGATGCACCTGCGACGGAAGGGGGGGGGAGTCCGAGGTGTCGCGGTGTACCGGGACCTCCCCTACAGGGGGAGCCAGGACGGACCACTCCACCTCCTCCTCCCTCGGGGTGCCCGATGGCCCCCAGGCCTCTACATGGGTGGGGGATGCGAACGGACTGGCCATCCGACACCCCCCCGACATCTGGCACTGCCAGTCCTGGAGGCCCGTGCTGGTATCGACAGGGGTCTGCAGGTTTGCAGCCATGGAGCCCAGGGGGTTGGCAAACCCTGTCTGTGACAGTGCGACGCCGGCTCGCACATGGCCACTGGCTCCGATGCCCTCAGCGATGGCCTGCAGAGACTGGGCCATGGCCTGCAGAGACTGGGCCATGGCCTGCTGAGACTGGGCTATGGCGTTGAGCGCCTCTGCCATCTGGCGCTGGCACTGGCTCATGGCTTCCTGTGAGAGGGCAGCCATGTCCTGGGCCACAGACGCCGCCTGCACGGAAAGTCCCAGGCCTCGCAAACCGTTCCCCATATCTGACACCGTCGCACCCATTGCCTCCACCGCGGACGCCACCCGTGCGGTGTCGGTCTGGGTGACACGCATGACCGGCACCACTCCCAGCTCCTGGACGCGGGTGGACTCCTCCACCTGCGACTGCAGCCGCCGCAAGCCGGCCGTCACCCTCTTCGCTCGTCTCCGGGTCGGTGGTTGCATCGGATCTATGTGTGGGTGTGGTAACTCCAGGAACCCGGGATCCATCTGGGCGACAGATGTTCGCTTGGGCTGGGCTGCCCTCCGACCGCCCGGCCCCGCTGCTGCTCCTACCTCCACCTGCTGTACCGGGACGGCTGTGTTGTGCGCACCAGTGAGTGTACCAGACGCCTCATCACTAAAGTGCCCAACCGAGGTGAGTGTTTCTGCGATGGTGGAGGGTGTTGGTGACAGCAGTGGCGTTGTGTCGTGCTCTTCGTCCCACTCTGAGTCCATGGCACTTTGGGGTGGGGGTTCGTCTCCACCCATCCACTCTGAGTCACTGTCCGGTATTTCGTCTTCCTGGGTAGTGCTGTCCCGGGTAGGGGTGTCCTGGGCAGTGCTGTCCCGGGTAGTGCTGTCCCTGGTAGTGGTGTCCCGGGTAGTGGTGTCCTGGGTAGTGGTGTCCTGGGTAGTGGTGTCCTGGCTCGGATGTGACGGGGGCCTGTGGCTGCCCCCCTCGTCGCTGGGTGGTCGCTCCCGCACGTGACGGGGGTGTCGTCTCCCTGTTGCTCCAGGTCTCTCCGTCTCCTGTGGTGTGCGAGGGGCATCCTGCGGGCGTCGCATGCTGGAGGGTCCGGGTCTCTCTGTCTCCCGTGGCCTCCGAGGGGCATCCTGCGGGCGTCGCACGCTGGTGAGTCCGGGTCTCTCTGTCTCCCGTGGCCTCCGAGGGGCATCCTGCGGGCGTCGCATGCTGGAGGGTCCGGGTCTCTCTGTCTCCCGTGGCCTCCGAGGGGCATCCTGCAGGCGGTCTGCATCTGCGGGGATGGGTGCCTGGACGTTTGGTCCTGCGATACACAATGAAGCATGCATGGTTAGACATCAGGCAGTGATCAGGTGATATGGGGGAGGGGGGATATGGGGACGTGCTGTCGGTGGCTCACTTGCTAGTACGCCCCCGACCTCTGCATCAGCAACCTCCTGGTCGTTAGGTCCGCCAGCCAGTTCCAGGGCCCTTTCCTCGTGTACGGTCAGTGGCCTCTCATCAGCGGGGCCTCCTCCAGTCCTCACATGCTCCCTATTGTTGTGTGCGCGCTTCTCCTGTGGGGGGGGGCGGTGTGGGGGTGATGGCAGGGGTAAAAGGCAACACTGTTAGGCAGGTATATGAATGCACGCCATCGGTTGCGCGTATAGTGCAGAGGTTAAGGTTAGGGCTGGATTCACTTGGGGATATGGGGGAGGGGGGATATGGGGGAGGGGGATATGGGGGAGGGGGGCTATGGGGAGGGGGGATATGGGGGAGGGGGGATATGGGGGACATGGGGAGGGGGGATATGGGGGAGGCTCACTCTGCCTGCCTTCTTGTGGCACTGGGTGCCTGTCCGTGGTGTCAGGGCCGCAGCGGTGACGGCCTCTGCCACTTCCCTCCACAGACCCCGGCTGTGGCGTGGGGCAACTCTGCGGCCGTGCCCGGGATACAGGGCGTCCCTCCTCCGCTCCACCTCGTCCAGGAGCGCCTCCACATCGCGTGACTCGAACCTCGGGGCTGAGCGGCGGCCAGCCATCCAGTCGGGTGTTCCGGTCGGGTGGGGGGGAGCAGCGCGGCCTTATGAGCCGTCACGCCGTGTGGCGCGTATGACGCTGCACGGCGTCAACCACGTGCGCAAGCGCGGATCCCGTTACGTCGCTGCTAGCCCATTTCGGGCCGGAGACTTTCGACCCTTTTTTCCGACGTTACGCAAGTCGGATTTGCGCCGTTTTTTTGCGCCGATCGGCGGACTTTGCGCCGATAACGGAGAATTTCGCCCATGATCTTGGAAAATGGCCTACTTCAATGCCCATAACCAAATTGGCTCAATATATTGTGAGTGCGATTCCGCAGACCTGAGTTAAAGTGCGCTGAACGGCACATTTAGTGGAATGCTTCTTGGCAGCTGCAGCGGCGAGAAAGCAACCAGTTATTCAACGGCTCCTTGCCATTTTTCTTGGGCTCGGGGAAATTCTCTCCAGCACAAAAGGTTCCTCGAAGAGTGGGCACCATTGTGACTGGCTGCCATGATCTTTCCCCCTCACTTTCCGCACCCCCCCCCCCCCTCCCCCCCCCCATTTTGAGACTCCCTTTGATGTGTTTGGTGTTCTGGATCACAAACAGGTCGCCAACTGGAAGTGGTGCAACTCTATTTTATTATAAGGTTAACTATATTAACATACTTGAACTGTGGGTAAATGCAATACCAGCTGTAACTGTTGACCCTTGCCTAGTCCTAACCAGGTGATGCACTCAGCACATGGTGAATGTCTGTGTTGCAGGCTGTGAGCTCTGTGCTCCGAGCTGGCTGCTACTAGAATGAGCGGGAACTCTGATGTCCCCTGTGTTTATAGTGCTTGTGCTCTCACTGGTGATTGGCTGCGGTGTTGTGTATGCTGATTGGTCCCACTGCATGTCCATCAGTGTGTGTGTTGTGTCTGCACCAATGTATACTGGTGTATATTATGACACCCTTCATTCCCTTAAACCTTGGGGAGGCCCCTGGGAACCCCCCATTACCACCCCCCCCCCCCCACCCCCCCAACCACCACTGCAAGGTCCCCACCGGGCCCAGCCCCTGGCAGTACCAATCTGGCACCAGAGCAACAACAATCTCTCCCTCAATGCCAGCAAAACTAAAGAGCTGGTCATTGACTTCAGGAAGTAAAGTACTGTACACACCCCTGTCAGCATCAACGGGGCCGAGGTGGAGATGGTTAGCAGTTTCAAATTCCTAGGGGTACACATCTCCAAAAATCTGTCCTGGTCCACCCACGTCGACGCTACCACCAAGAAAGCACAACAGCGCCTATACTTCCTCAGGAAACTAAGGAAATTCGGCATGTCCACATTTACTCTTACCAACTTTTACAGATGTACCATAGAAAGCATCCTATCGGGCTGCATCACAGCCTAGGATGGCAACTGCTCGGCCCAGGACCGCAAGAAACTTCAGAGAGTCGTGAACTCTCTGAACTTCAGAGAGCCCAGTCCATCGCACGAACCTGCCTCCCATCCATTGACTCCATCTACACCACCCGCTGCTTGGGGAAAGCGGGCAGCATAATCAATGACCCCTCCCACCCGGCTTACTCACTCTTCCAACTTCTTCCATCGGGCAGGAGATACAAAAGTCTCCTGCCCAAATACACGCCCAAACAGACTCAAAAATAGTTTCTTCCCCGCTGTCACCAGACTCCTTTTCAATAATTTTTACAAAACACTCCAAAAAGGAAAGAAAATATACAAAAGAAAAGTAAAAAGGGCAATACGCCCACAAACAAAGCAACTTAATCCTCTATCCCTTAAACGATTTAACAAAATTAAGAACAAAATGGGGCAAATGCCCCTTACATAAACCAAAACAAGAATACCCCCCCCCCCGGTTGCTACTGCTGTTGACCTCCACCTAACGCTCTGCGAGAAAGTCAAGGAACGGTTGCCACCGCCTGGAGAACCCCTGCAAGGACCCTCGCAAGGCAAACTTTATCCTTTCCAAACTTAGAAACCCAGCCATGTCACTGATCCAAACCTCCACACTTGGGGGCTTTGCGTCCCTCCACATTAGTAAGATCCTTCTCCGGGCTACCAAAGAGGCAAAGGCCAGAACTCCGGCCTCTTTCAGCTCCTGCACTTCCGGCTCATCTGACACCCTGAATATCCCTATCCCCCAGCTCGGTTTTACCCGAGTATCCAAGACTCTGGACATAGCCCTTGCGAAGCCCCTCCAAAACCCCTCAAGCGCCGGACACGCCCAGAACATATGGGCGTGATCTGCTGGGCTCCCCGAACACCTCACACACCTGTCCTCTACCCCAAAGAACTTACACATCCTCGCCCCTGTCATATGCGCCCTATGTACCACTTTAAACTGGATCAGGCTGAGTCTGGCACAAGACGAGGAGGAGTTAACCTTGCCCAGGGCATCCACCCACAGGCCCCCATCCAGCTCCTCACCCAGCTCCTCCTCCCACTTGCCCTTCAGCTCCTCCACCGAGGCTTCCTCCGCCTCCTGCAGCTCCTGGTAAATCGCCGAGACCTTACCCTCTCCGACCCACACACCCGAAATCACCCTGTCCTGTATCCTCCGGGCCGGTAGCAGCGGAAATTCCCCTACCTGCCTCCTCACAAACGCCCTCACCTGCATATACCTGAAGGCATTTCCCAGGGGTAACCCAAATTTCTCCTCCAGCGCCCTCAGACTGGCAAAAGTCCCGTCAATGAGTAGGTTCCCCATCCTTTTAATTCCCGCCCAATGCCAACTTAGGAATCCGCTATCCATCCTGCCCGGTGCAAACCTATGGTTGTCCCGTATCGGGGGCCAAACTGAGGCCCCCACCTCCCCCCTGTGCCATCTCCACTGCCTCCAGATCCTCAGTGTTGCCGCCACCACCAGGCTCGTGGTGTACCACGTCGGCGGTAGCGGCAACGGTGCTGTCACCAGTGCCCCCAGGCTAGTACCCACACATGACGCCGCCTCCAGTCTTTTCCACGCCGCCCCCTCTCCCTCCATTACCCATTTCCGAACCATTGCCACATTAGCTGCCCGGTAGTAGCTACACAGGTTCGGCAGCGCCAGCCTCCCACCCCCCCTCCCCGACTGCGCTCCAAGAACAGTCTCTTAACCCTCGGGGTCTTACTTGCCCATACGAACCCCATAATGCTCTTGCTCACTCGCTTGAAAAAGGCCTTAGGGATGAGAATAGGCAGGCACTGGAACACGAACAAGAACCTAGGGAGGACCGTCATCTTAACGGACTGCACCCTACCCGCCAGGGAGAGTGGCAACACGTCCCATCTCCTAAAGTCCTCCTCCATCTGGTCTACCAACCGCGCCAAGTTGAGCTTATGCAGAGCCCCCCCCAATTCCTGGCCACCTGGATACCCAAATACCGGAAACTCCTCTCCATCCTCTTGAGCGGCAGCTCCTCCAGCCTCCTCTCCTGACCCCTCGCATGCACCTCAAAGAACTCGCTCTTCCCAACATTGAGCTTGTATCCTGAGAAGTCTCCAAACTCCCTAAGGGTCTGCATGACCTCTGCCATCCCCTCCACTGCATCTGCAATATACAAAAGCCGGTCATCTGCATATAACGAGACCCGATGCTCCTCCCCTCCACGGACCAACCCCCTCCAGTTTCTAGACTCCCTTAGTGCCATGGCCAGCGGCTCAATTGCCAGAGAAAACAGCAGGGGGGACAGGGGGCACCCCATCTTGTCCCGCGGTACAACCTGAAGTACTCTGAGCTCAGCCGATTCGTTGATACGCTCGCCACCGGGGCCTGGTATAACAATTTGACCCACCCTATGAACCCCTCCCCGAACCCAAACCTACCCAGCACTTCCCACAGGTACTCCCAATCCACCCGATCAAAGGTCTTCTCCGTGTCCATTGCCGCCACCACTTCCGCCTCTCCCCCCCCCCCCCCCCCCCCTCCGAGGGCATCATGATCATATTCAGGAGCCTCCGCAGATTTGAATTCAACTGCCTGCCCTACACAAACCCCGTATGATCCTCATGTATCACTCCCGGGACACAATCCTCCATCCTAGTGGCCAGCACCTTCGCCAACAACTTGGCATCCACATTAAGGAGCGAAATCGGCCAAACGAGCCACAATGTAGCGGGTCCTTGTCCCACTTCAGGATAAGCGAGATCAGCACCCGCGACATCGTCGGGGGAAGAATCCCTTCCTCCTTCGTCTCGTTGAAGGTTCTCACCAACAACGGACCCAACAATTCCACAAACTTCCTATAGAATTCGACCGGGAACCCATCCGGCCCCGGGGCCTTGCCCGCCTGCATACTCCCCAACCCCTTAACCAGCTCCTCCATCCCGATCGGGGCCCCCAAACCTTCAACCTTTCACTCCTCCACCCTCGGGAACCTCAATTGGTCCAGAAACCGCCGCATCCCCCCCCCCCCCCTCCGGGGGTTCTGACTTGTACAGGTTCCCGTAGAAATCCCTGAAGACCTCATTTATTTTGGCTGGACTCCGCATCGTTTTCCCCCCTCTATCCCTGATTCCTCCAATTTCCCTCGCCGCCTCCCTCCTACGTAGCTGATGCGCCAGCATCCGGCTCGCCTTCTCCCCATACGCTGTCCCCTGCACCTTCCTCCACTGGGCCTCAGCTTTCCCCGTAGTCAGCAAATCAAACTCCGTTTGGAGGCTACGGCGCTCCTTCAGCAGCCCCTCTTCAGGGGAATCCACGTATCTCCTATCCACCCTCAGTATCTCCCCCACCAATCTCTCCCTCTCCATCCTCTCCCTCTTCCCCCTGTGAGCCCTGATTGAGATAAGCTCTCCCCTGACCACCGCCTTCAGCACCCCCCAAACCACACTAACCGGTACCTCCCCATTATCATTGGCCCCTATGTACCTTCGAATGCACCCCCGGACCTGTCCACGAACCTCCTCATCCACCAGCAGTCCCACATCCATTCGCCACAGCAGCGGTGGCCCCTCTCCTCCCCCAACCCCAGCTCTACCCAGTGCGGTGCTTGGTCCGAAATCGCAATGGGCGAGTACTCCGTCCCCTCCACTCTTGGGATCAACGCCCTACTCGCATTTGGAGTATTGCGTGCAATTCTGGTCGCTGCATTATTGGAAGGATGTGGAAGCATTGGAAAGGGTGCAGAGGAGATTTACCAGAATGTTGCCTGGTATGGAGGGAAGATCTTATGAGGAAAGGCTGAGGGACCTGAGGCTGTTTTCGTTAGAGAGAAGAAGGTTAAGAGGTGACTTAATTGAGGCATACAAGATGATCAGAGGATTGGGTAGGGTGGACAGTGAGAGCCTTTTTCCTCGGATGGTGATGTCTAGCACGAGGAGACATAGCTTTAAATTGAGGGGAGATAGATATAAGACAGATGTCAGAGGCAGGTTCTTTACTCAGAGAGTAGTAAGGGTGTGGAATGCCCTGCCTGCAACAGTAGTGGACTCGCCAACACTAAGGGCATTCAAATGGTCATTGGATAGATATATGGACGATAAGGGAATAGTGTGGATGGGATTTAGAGTGGTTTCACAGGTCGGCGCAACATCGAGGGCCGAAGGGCCTGTACTGCGCTGTAATGTTCTATGTTCTATGTTCACCACGAAGAAGTCTATCCATGAATAGGCCTTGTGCACATGGGAAAAGAAGGAGAACTCTCTAGCCGCTGGCCTGGCAAACCTCCAAGGATCCACTCCCCCATCTGATCCACAAACCCCCTCAGAACCTTGGCCGCAGCTGGCCTCTTGCTCGACCTCGACCTAGATCGATCCAGTGCCGGGTCCAGTACCGCATTGAAGCCCCCCCCCCCCACCATTATCAGATTCCCCGGCTCTAGATCCGGGGTCCGGCTCAGCATGCGCTTCATGAACCCTGCATCGTCCCAATTCGGGGCATACACATTCACCAGCACCACCCGGGTCCCCTGCAGTCTACCATCACATATCGGCCCCCATTATTCGCCACAATACTCATCACCTCGAACGTCACCCGTTTGCTCACCAGGATTGCAACCCACCTATTCTTTGCATCCAGCCCAGAGTGAAAGACCTGCCCAACCCATCCCCTCCTCAGCCTGATCTGATCCGCCACCTTCAGGTGCGTCTCCTGCAACAAAGCGACGTCTGCCTTCAGTCCCTTTGAGTGCGCGAACACCCGGGACCTTTTGAAAATGAAATGAAATGAAAAAGAAATGAATGAAATGAAAATCGCTTATTGTCACAAGTCGGCTTCAATGAAGTTACTGTGAAAAGCCCCTAGTCGCCACATTCCGGCGCCTGTTCGGCCCATTCAGGCCTCTCACGTTCCACGTGATCAGCCGGATCGGGGGACAACCCGCCCCCCTCCCCCCCCCCGCCGACTAGCCATCTCCTTTCTTAGGCCAGCCACGTGCCCACGCCTCCCGCACTCTCCAACCCCCCAGGCGGGGGCCCCCCGCCCCGAGTCTCCCTCTTATCTCCAGCTCCCCCTCAGTCAGTACAGCAGCAACCCAGTTTCCCCCGCCCCCCCCCCCCACCTCCCCCGGCCAGGCAATTGCTTAGCCCCGTTGCTCCCCCCATTGCACTCTCGTAAGTCAGCTGACTCCTGCTGACCCCGGCCGCTCCCGCCTCTGCCGACGGTCCCCCGATTGAATTCCCCCTCGAAGTCCCCCCCCTCCTCCCCCTACAAGCCAGTGCGGGCTCCCATCCTGTACCGCACCCCGCGTCGGGCCACGCCCCCCCCTCTTTTTGCATGGGAAAAAGCCCGCGTTTTCTGCCTGGGCCGGCCCCACCCTCTGTGGCGCAGCTCCTTTCTCCTGCAGCCTCTCCCCAATTCCCGATGACCCAGGGCCTCCGGACCCCCTCCCCCCTTCAAGCGCGGGGAACAGCCCCTCCAAATCGATACAGATGCCCAGAAAACACACACATCAAATCAAATCGCCCCTTCCCGTTCCCCAGCATCCCCACAACCCGCAGCAAACCATTAATTCGAGTCCAGCTTTTCATTTTGGATGAAGGTCCACGCCTCGTCCGGCGTATCAAAATAATGGTGGCGGTCCTGAAAAGTGACCCACAACCGCGCTGGCTGCAGCAGCCCAAATTTCACCCCCTTTCGATGGAGAACCGCCTTGGCCCGGTTGAATCCTGCCCTCTTCTTCGCCAGCTCTGCACTCCAGTCCTAGTCGATGCAGATTTCAGTGTTCTCCCACCTGCTGCTCCGCTCCTTCTTCGCCCACCTCAGGACACATTCTCTGTCAGTAAAACAGTAAAACCGCACCACTGCAGCCCTCAGCAGCTCATCCGCCCTCGGACTCCTTGCTAGGACTCTGTGTGCCTCATCCAGCTCCAGGAGCCTCGGGTAGGCTCCCGTGCCCATTAGCGTGACCAGCATCATGGCTACATATGCCCCGACATCCGACCCCTCCACGCCTTCAGGGAGACCCAGAATCCACAGATTCTTCCTCCTCGACCTGTTCTCCAGGTCCTCGAACTTCTCCTGCCACTTTTTGTGCAGCGCCTCGTGCGCCTCCAATTTCACCGCCAGGCCCAGGATCTCATCCTCGTTGTCAGAGGCTTTCTGCTGCACCTCTTTAATCGCTGTCCCCTGCGCCCTCTGGGTCTCCACCAGCCTCTCGATCGACACCTTCATAGGGGCCAACATCTCCGCCTTCAACTCCGCAAAGCAGCTTTTCAAAAATTCCTGCTGCACCCGAGACCACGGAGCCCACGCTGCCTGGTCTCCACCCGCCGCCATCTTGTTTTTCCGCTCTCGCTCTCCTCTCTTTTCCAGTGCCGCTTTTTTGACCATTCCGCTCCTGGTCCACTCCATACAGTGCTGGGGGAACCTCACTGCTGCCTTCCCACACCGGGTATCGCCGTCCAAGTGCCGCTGAGGCTCCTTGAAAGGGCCCAAAAGTCCATTCATGGCGGGAGCTGCCGAACGTGCGACCTACCCAGGCATAGCCGCAACCGTAAGCCCCTAAACAACCCTCTTATGGACTGACCTGATTAATACTACACCCCTGTATGCTTCACCCGATGCCGGTGTTGATGTAGTTACATTGTGTACCTTGTGTTGCCCTATTATGCATTTTCTTTTATTTTCATGTACTTAATAATCTGTTGAGCTGCTCGCAGAAAAATACTTTTCACTGTACCTCGGTACACGTGACAATGAACAAAATCTAAATCCACTGCCAGCCTGGCATCCTGGCAGTGTCAAATGAGCAGTTCCAGGGTGGCACTGTTGGGGTGCCAGGCTGGCCGTGGCAAAGTACCAGGCACCAAAGGAGTGCCAGCATACCACCCTGCCCTGTGCCTGACCACCCGGGGGTTTCCAATGGTCTGGGAGACCCGCTAGTTGCTGTTATGACTGGTCTACGTTTGTATGGACCGGTACTAAATGGCGGCCCGGTGAGGTCACCCTGATGCGGCCGGTGAATCCCGGGCATCGGATGAATCCGGCAAATGTATATTTAACTGAGTCTGATGTCTCATTCAAATATGCAGATCTGGACCTCGCTCAGTGGGAGTGGGAGCCAGATCACAACGTCTCGCGATATTCCGTTAAATCTCACGAGATGTTTCGAGCGTTGCGAATCTCACGAGAGACCTCTCATGAGGTTCAACGGCCTCATCCCGACACCAAGTCAGGCGCGGCAAGGCCGCTGAATCGGACCCTGTACCTATCATTGAACAGGTATAAGTGCTTCTCTGAACCCTCCAATCTCCAGAGACCCCAGTCTCCTCTATTCTCCTTCCCTGCCTGAAAGATGATGCTCAATTAGATCCACACTGATTGAATCTGGGCACAAGAGAGCCGATAGTTGACATGATCTGGACCTTTAAATGACGAGTAGAAATATTAACTGATTACGGGACTCAAGTATACGGGACGCAATTGCAAAGTTTGCACATGACACAAAGCTCAGAAATATGATAAACAGCGAGAAGGATTATAACAGACCTCAAGAGGACATACATTGCTGAAATTTGCAATTGCATGTCAGATGGAATTAAAGAGAAGTGTGACATGATTTAGTTTGGTAGAGGGAATGAGAAGAAGCAATATAAATGAAATGATACAATATTAAAGAGGATGCAGGGAGAGAGTGATTGACCGTATATATATACAAGCCTGTGAAGGTGGCAGAACGAGTTGGGAAGGCATTTATTAAAGCACACAGGATCCTGGCATTTATAACTAGACACTTGGAATACAAGAGCAAGGGACCTATGCTATACCTTTATATAACACTGGCTAGGCCCTAGCTGGACCACTGTGTTCAATTCTGGGTACCAAACCTCAGGGAGAATGTCAAAGCCTTGGAGAAGAGAAGGATTTACAAGAATGATCCCATGCATGAAACATTCAGTTATGTGCAAAGACTAGAGAAGCTTGTAGTGTTCTCTTTAGGATAACAAAGTTTGAAAGGAAATTTGATAGTAATGTTGCAAATCATGAAGGGTTTCGATACAGTAAACGAGGAAACTGTTTGCAGAGTGGTCAGTTACCACAGAGCACATAATTAAGGTGATTGGTAAAAGAAGCAGAGACAGTATGAGGACAAATAATTACACAGTGGGTTGTTGAGATCAAGAATGCATCACCTTGACATGGCGGTTGAAGCAGATTCAAAAACAACTTTAGAAAAGGAATGGAATAAATGCATGAATGGGGAACGTTTGCCGGTTGATGCGCGATCAATTACACTCAAGACAAAGTGATTTCATAACTGAAGGCTTTAATCTACTAGAACTTGTTCCCCAGCAGCTTCGGTACAGAAAGTGAAGGCTGCTGGGACGGCACCGTTTCTTATACTCCGCCTGTCAGGGCGGAGCTACGTACAACAGCCAATGGTAGACTCCTGGGTCTAACCAATGGTCATCAGCCTCTTAGGTACCGCAATACCTGGTACTACCACACCGGTCTATGGGGAAAGAGCAAACGAGTGTGGCTAATTGGATAGCTCCTTCAGAGGGACAGCATGGTGGCTCATGGCCTCCTCCTGCTGTATCATTCTGTGATTGTATGCTTTATTTTGCCTGCGCTCGCAGAACCGAAGGGGATAAACAAAAAATTAACTCCATTTTGGTTAGGTGTGAGGAAGTTTTGGATATATGTAACAGGCCCCAACCAAATATAATTAATGTTGGATGTTCAATTCGTTATAGATTGCCCAGGTGTAGAAACCAACTATTTTCTAATATACCTGATAGGTAAAAGATAGCTATTTAGTGTAAATATTAAGCCCCAGTTTTAAATACCCATTTTAAATTAAGGATTTCGACACTCATAACCTCAGGTCATTTCAAAACATATAGCTTCAACAGAACAGAGACACAAAACAGCATGACACAGCATAATTCCATTGTAGATTAAAACAGCACTTTTACTGAGCTAACAAATACATTTACAAGACAGTTTGACACTATACTTGTGCTGTACCATTTATCAGGTCAAGTGGGCCTGCTCCTGGGCCTGGCCTGGGTGGCCATAAACGGGTACAGGCAGTGGGCATCAGCCCACCTATCTGCCCCTGTACCATGGTATTGTTTGTGGCCTGGTGGCACTGGAGAGGGAGCTTGCAATGGCTGCTTCAGGAATTCTGAGGCCAATGGGCGTCAAAGGGCTGGGATGCATCATCCCCCCCCCCCCCCCCGACAATCACCTTGTCATTTAATTTATTGGTCTCCTTTTGATGTTTTATTTTAGTTTGTTCCCCAGCTGGGATGCCATTTATGTCGTTTTTGTTTAATTTTACTGATCGTTTTCTTAAAAAGAGTACAAAAAAAGGGAAAATTATATTTTAAATTGATTTTGTAAGTTTCATTTGAAGTTTTGAGTTTTTGTTACAGTGCCCCACTAGGCGCTGTCACCCCCTGCTCATTAATTTGATTGACTTTTGTTTTATCAAAAGAGGCTATAATTAATGTTGCTAAATTGTTTGAAAATAGATGGGGGGGTTGAAGAATGAGTTTGAAGTTTAGCACAAGGTCAAGCCCCCAGCGGAATATAAGGGGCGGGATTCTCAATTAACCGCCGCCGAAATCACGAAATGCAATTGGGCTGAGAATAGCCTCCGATGCCGAAATCGTGGTAGGCACCAGTTTGACGGCTAATCGGGATGCTCCGGCACCCCAAAAATGGCGTAAATGCGTCGCTCGCCACGGGGGGTTAAAGTACAGTGGGCTTATCATTAGCGGGCCTGACACCCTGGGCAGGATTATCCAATAATGGGGCTATGTCCTCACGCCCACAAGAAAACGGTTGCGAATCACTCTGGACTTTTTTCTAGAAAGTCCGGGGTGATTTGTCGTTTCTAAGGGGGCCGGCAGGGCCCCGGAGTGCTCCACGCAGCTCCGGCTGCCGATACAGCGCCCTGCACTTCCGGCCACGGGTCCCCGCATGCGCAGGGTGGCCACCTGCGGCTCCGGCCCCACGCAACATGGCAAACCCACACAGTGGGCCGATGCCGAAGAAGTAGGCCCCCCCCCTCAGATCATGCACATCCGACGATTGGTGGCCCCTGATCGCAGGTTTGGCCATCGTGGAGACCCCGCCCCCCGGTGACGGATTCCCCCCCCCCCCCCCCCACCAGGATGGCCACCGCAGCCGCGACTCCGAGCTCCCCGCTGGGTGGAACCATACGTGAATCACACTGACGGGAACTCGGCCGGTCGTCCGCGGAGAATGGCCGCGGGGGCCTCTTTCAATGGCCCCCCGACCGGCCCCGCGTCGCCCGCACGCGCGCGACTGGCGGCGATTCTTCGGTCGCCGTAGAATCGCGGGAAGGCGTCGTGGGTCCGACGGCCCATTCTCCACCTCCGCGCTGGGCACGATTGCAACGCGGAGGCTCGGAGAATCCCGGCCCCTATTCTCTGGGGCCTCCGATGTTCACTGCCGCCGATGGGCCAACTTCCCGACGGCGTGGTTCACTTGTGCTCTCAAAAGTCGTGAACATGTCATTGTGGCTGTTGAGCGAGAGAGAGGAGATGGAAATGGAGTGGAGTGACTGCGGGCAGCCGGCCTGGACGCCAGCCGTGCTGGCTGAGGTGGGGGGGCTCCCTGCCAGAGCTGGGGGAGAGGTGGGGAGGGGGGAACGGGCCGAGCAGCTGGGGTGCCCCCCAAAGGACTGGGGCGGTGCCCAGGCACCGACCGTCATTACGGCAGCCATCATGCTGACCACCCACCTCGGCCCCTGGTTGTGCACAGCGACACCGTCCATATGGATGCACCCACCCCCGCTCCCCACCCTCGCCACAATGCGTTCCCCCCGCCTCCAAAACCCCTGGCCAACCGGCCGCCACCCACCAGCAGTCAGAGTGAAAGAATGTGGGTTGGGATTCTCTGTCCCGCCACACCAGTTTTCTGGTACAGATGCCCCCACTGGCAGCGGGATTCTCCATCCCACCAGCTGGCCAATGGGATTTCCCATTGTGGGCAGCCCCACGCCATCGGGAAATCCCTGGGCATGGGTGCACTGCCGGTGCAACAGAGAATCCCGACAGCAGAGATTCGAGCCCGTGATTTAAAGAATTCCATAGATATTGTAGAATATCACAGGCAGAGGTTTTTAAAATTATAAAGGGATTTGATAAGGTAGGTGTGGAGAAAATGTTTCAACTTCTGGGGAGTTCAAAACTAGCGGTCACAGATATAAGTTCCAATTGCAAATTCAGGTGAAACTCCTTTACTCACAGAATTGTTAGAATGTGAAACTTGTTGTCTTGTGCAGAAGTTGATGTGAATAAGATGGATAAATTTAAACGGAAGCGGAGGAAAGAAATTGAAGGATATGGAGATAGGGGGTGGGATTCTCTGTCCCGCCACACCAGTTTTCTGGTGCGGCGCACCCCCGCCGGCAGCGGGATTCTCCACCTCGCCAGCCAGCCAATGGAGTTTCCCATTGTGAGAAGGCCCACGCCGTCGGGAAATCCCCGGATTGGGATAACTGCCGGCGCAACGGAGAATCCCGATGGCAGAGAATCCAGCCCAGGGTCAGATAAAGTAGGGTGGAAGGAGGCTCACGTGGAGCATAAATAGGCGCTTAGACCTGTTGGGCCAAATGACCTATTTATGTGCAGTAAATTTGATGCACCATCACTCGATTGCCTTCAGGAATCAGGAAGAGACTCTACAGGATGCTGGATTCTCCGCACCCTGATGGTGGAATCGCGTCCGGCGCCTGGGCGGAGAATCCAGTTTCGCGCTTGAAATCGCTGGTTCCCGGATTCTCCTGGCCCCGAAAAGTGGCACACTTGGCGATTACGCCGCGCCGTATATCCCCTACTTGCGGCCATTGCTGGAGACCCACCCCGCCATTCTCCACCCCCGACTGGCCGAATTCCCGACAGCGTGGATCTAACATGGTCCTGCCGGTTGGGATACTAGTGTGGCAGCTACAAGCTCAGTCCACGGCCGCCATGGTCGGTGGCAGGAGGATCAGAGGGCGGGTGGGTGGGCTCAAAGTTCACAGGACAAATTTTGGGTGGGTGGCCGATCGGGGGCATTATTTGGGAGGTCCAGCTCCGCGGTCTGAGTCCATATTGGAGCATGACGCGGACGCTGGAGGCTGACGCCGTGCGCATGTGCGGCCTCTGACCCGGAAGTGCAGGGGCCCCTATCTGCAGCAAAGGCTGTAAGTTTACCAACGGTTCACTGCTAGCCCCCTGCAGGGCTATGAATATGTGGCCCTTTTACACCAGTGTTTCTGGCGTGAAAGGCCACAGTTTATACAACGGCCTGGGGACATAGTCCCAAAAGCTGAGAATCCCGCCCAGGGTTTTAATTCTATGGTGATTTTATCCATGAAGAACCATCTTCCTCAGGAGATAGAGCGTAAACACTATAATTGACAGAATTCATGAATGACATTACGTGAAATATCTGACAGATTTAATATAATTATAGACATCAGTGTATAATGAGAATTAAAATAGCCTTTTCCCATATGTAATCACCTGGCTTTCACTGTTGCTTAGCCCTGCTTTAAACAGTCACCTATTTCATGAATCATACCCAAATCCTTTTCTTTATCCACTGTAGTTAATGCACACCCACTCGATGAGTATAGGTTTTATGCTTCTTGTTCCAATATGCTTTACCCTCTATATATCCATATTAAAATTCATCAGACCTTTCTCAGCCCACATGGGGTTTATATATTTACAATGCGTGTCAGTAAATTTCAGTACCCTTTCATTTCTTTACATCGATTCACTAATGTAAAAGAAAAGGCGCCATGTTTGTTACTCACTGCTGCATCCGTTTATTTCAGAACAAAAAGGTTCAATGAAATTCATAATTAATCCCCACTTATGGAATGTCAAGATGACAAACCAGTCACCAGTGAAAAGAACTCATGAAGAATATTGAATACATCCTCCTCTGCATTTTTCCAAAGAAGGACACAAGGTGAACGTCACAGATGAGTTGCCGATGAGACAACTTGCTTTGCACAACTCTTTCTCATCTGACGCAAAAAATGTCTCAACACTCTGAACTATCTTTTTGGATGTTATTCCCATCTTCAAATATGACAGGAAGACAAGTTGGAAAAGAAAGAAGTGTAAGGATTTGTGTGTAAATCCTGGTCTGTCATTTGTTTTCCTTTAGAGTTTTCATTATTCTGACTTTTATAATTAGTGGGGCCTATGCCTTTAAGATGGACTCCTCCATTAATGTAAAAAGTAAATCACCCAGCAGGCTGTGCTATTCTGCTGACATCTGCGATGACTTATCTTGATGGACTTGGCTGGCAGCCAATACACGGTTTTATTTTCCCAGGTCTTAACTGAATGTATCTTACTTTGTAAGGCTGGGTTTTCTCCTTTCAGTTTTTGTTTTGAACTCCGAGCTTAAGGAAGCTCTGTTTGAATCTCTCTCAAACACCCCAGTTGGGGCTCTGTTTTCTCCTCAGCTAAGCCGGTAAAAGTTCAGTTTTAGTTTTGATCAAGCAGCTGGGAGGACACAACTTTGAACTCTCTCTAAAGACCTGAAGAAAAGGCCTTTCTCTCTACAGTTAGTTTAACCTGCAGGTAAAATCCAGGCCAGCACCAGCTGCAGGCAGAGTGGGCTGTTTGAAAGACCCTTTTTAAAACTCCCATGTGAAGAACTCTAATCTTATCTCAGTGAGGCTGATAGTTTGCGGTGGTGCTGGGAGCGAGTTAGAATTAAACAGACCTGAGGTGAATCTTCTATATGAAGGCCTAGGTTAACGCAAGTTAAAATGACTCTCCAGAGGGGATCCCACAGTCTGAGAGTTCTGCCTGAATGTTTCAGCCAGAAGAACGTTGTTAGCAATTTTACTGGTGGTTTCAACTCTCCGCATCCGGGGAAGACAACCAACTACAGAAATTTCAATATCAGCAACAAGAACACTAATCTCTTCTTCCATTTTAATCCCTATCATTTTACCCCTTTCCCTTCCCCTGTGTGTGCTGTCATGTGTGCCTTTGGGTAGAGGGTGGGAAGGTAAAATGGGGGGGAGGGGGTAATAATAGGTTAGCTGGCCAATATTCTATTATAATTATTTCATGTCTTATCACCATTGTTTTTCTTCTGTGTTTTAGTTACAAATCTGGTGCCTAAAACCATTGGAGCAGTTGAGGGCCAAAATCTCAGAAACTTTATATTAATTATTGGTCAATTCACTTATGTTGGGCTCCGGAGCCCGTGGGGCAGGAATTGACCGCACACTTGTCCAGTGTGTTGTAATAAAGGAAATAAAGATTTGCATTTATGTTGTGACTTACATGCCTTCAGACTGTCCCAAAATGCTTCACAGCCAATAAAGTACTTGGAAGCATAGAAAATAGGAGCAGAAGTAGGCTGTTCTGCCCTGCGAGCCTTCATTATGACCATGGCTGATCATCCAACTCAGTAACCTGCTCCTGCCTTTTGAAGGGTAATCACTGTTGTGATGTAGGAATTGCAACAACCAATTTGTGCACAGTAATGGCCCACAAGCAGAAATGATATAATAACCAAATCATCTGTTTAGGTTATGTTGGTTTTATTGATATAGGGAGGGAATAAAGTGCATGTTATTTAAAACTTTAAAAATCTACAGAAAGTAAGTTGAATCTATAACGGAGAGGGGCATTGGAGCACGATTAAGTGAGAAAAGAAAACTTTATTATAGAAACACCCTAACTCAACCAATAATACAGGCAGAGCGTTGTGGCATTAGACTGCCAATCTGAACTAGGGTAGTTGGCGTCAGGAAGCAAAAGAATTCAAATTAATGCATTGGGGTGTGTTATGTAGGGGGAGGCCAAAGCAGTGTTTTTCAAACTTTTTTATCCGGGACCCATTTGTACGAACCGGCCATCCTTCGGGACCCGCGCCGGCCGACCTTCACGACCCAGGCTGCCCGAGCGTCACAAGCCACGTTTATCTTTAATCTGACAGGTGAGCTTGCTTAGTCCTCACGATCTCACTTGCAATATTACATTTCTGATAATGATTTCAGCTGATGATTGAAGATCTCACTCCATCGTTGGAAAATGTCAAGAGATTTGTCCTCGAACTCGCCATGCCTTTGAACTCTTGAGGGTTTTGATGCTTCCCAGCATAAAACACACATGAACTTTGCATCCTGATTTGTAGCAGCACAAACCCATACCTCAAGACATCATCTGTATGCTGCATTGTTCCTGTTTTCAGCTTCTTCTAAATGGGTTGTTCACCAGAGGCCCTGGAGCTCACACCAGCACTGCTGGCATCTCCAAAATGGAGGAATCTCTCTCGCGCCAAGAGCACATGATGTCAGTGTATGGGGGGCTCATGACTTGCTCCCTGCAAGAAGACTCCCATCGATAGTCAAAAAGTATCTGCTTCTGAGTGAGCGCGCGGATGTCAGGAGGAGGCAAGCTGCCTCGCTGGGCTCCGGGCCTGCGCACTGCTGAGGGAACACGTAAGCGTGGGATGGCCGGCATTCTGAAGGCCGGTCACGGGCAGAATTTTTTAAAGCAAGTCGTGGCCGTTGGGCACTTCATCCTGCGATCGGGAATGTCGCAACCGATGTCCCAGCAATCCCACCCCCCAACAATTGGGTTGCGACCCTGAGTTTGAAAATGACTGGGCTAAATGCAATATTTCACACACGTTGTTCTTTTACCCCTGTCTGTGCAATGCACGATCTGGATATTGGTCAATATTGAGATCAGATACTGGAAAACTCACTGGGCATCAATTCCCTCGTAAGAATCATTCTGTCCACTAATCTACCAAAGGTGTAAACCTAGATTTTATAAACAGGTTGGTACCTTTGTTAATAAGTGGCAGAGGAATTTGATACAGGTATTAAGTGTAATTCCAGGAATAGATGATCAGAATACAACACGAAAAACAATCTGATCATTTTTTCACAAAATATTTAAAAATAGAAACATAGATATTTTCTGCTGCTGTGTAAACCTCGCACCTGCTCAAATGGTGTCATGATACAACAACAACAACTTGCATTTATATAGCAACTTTAACAATGAAAAATATCAGGGGCAGAATTCTCCCCCAACGGCGCGATGTCCGCCGACTGGCGCCAAAAATGGCGCCAATCAGAGGGGCATCCCGCCGGCCCAAAGGTGCGGAATGCTCCGCATCTTTGGGGGGCGAGCCCCAACATTGAGGGGCTAGGCCGGCGCCGGAGGGATTTCCGCCCCGCCAGCTGGCGGAAATGGCGTTTGTTGCCCCGCCAGCTGGCGCGGAAATGCGGCCCATGCGCGGAAGAGTCAGCGGCCGCCGACAGTTTCCCGCGCATGCGCAGTGGAGGGAGTCTCTTCCACCTCCGCCATGGTGGAGGCCGTGGCGGAGGCGGAAGGGAAAGAGTGCCCCCACGGCACAGGCCTGCCCGCGGATCGGTGGGCCTCGATTGCGGGCCAGGCCACCGTGGGGGCACCCCCGGGTTCAGATCGCCCCGCACCCCCCCAGGACCCCGGAGCCCGCCCACGCCGCCTGGTCCCGCCGGTAAATACCAGCTTTGATTTACGCCGGCGGGACAGGCAATTTCTGGGCGGGACTTCAGCCCATCCTGGCCGGAGAATTGAGCGGGGGGTCGTGCCAATCGGCACGGCCCGATTCCCGCCCCCGCCCAATCTCCAGTACCGGAGACTTCGGCGGGGGCGGGATTCACGGCGGCCAACGGCCATTCTCCGACACCCCAGCGGGTCGGAGAATGGCCGTTGGCCGCCGTGAATCCCGCCCCCACCCCCGCCGAAGTCTCCGAAGGGAGAAAAGTCGGCGGGGCGTTAATGGCGCCACAGACGTCGGAGAATGGCACAGGTGGGCGCAAGGCAGCCGATTTTGGGCCTGCCGATATTCTCCCTTCCGGATGGGCCGAAGTCCCGTCGACGTGATGACCGGTCACGTCGACGTAAATCAAACCTCCTGGAGCACAGGTTCACGCCGACCAGCGTGGAGGTGAGTGACGGCCTGGGGGGTTGGCCGCTGGGCAGGCAATGGCGTGGCCGCAGTCTGAATGTGTGGGGAGAGGTGTGTCTAGGGTTGTGTGTGTGCGGCGGGGGTGTGGTTATAGTGGGCTGGACTCCGGGGGAGTGCCGGGAGGGAGGTCCGTGCCGGGGAGGAGGATGGGGGGTCCGTGCCGGGGAGGAGGATAGGAGGTCCGTGCTGGGGAGGGGGATGGGGGGTCCGTGCCAGGGAGGAGGATGGGGGGGGGGTCCGTGCTGGGGAGGAGGATGGTGGGGGGGCCCGTGCCAGGGAGGGGGATGGGGGGTCCGTGCCGGGGAGGAGGATGGGGGAGGGGTCCGTGCCGGGGAGGAGGATGGGGGGAGGGGTCCATGCCGGGGAGGAGGTTGGAGGGGGGGGCCGTGCCGGGGAGGAGGATGGGTGTTCATGCCGGGGAGGAGGATGGGAGGTCCGTGCCGGGGAGGGGCATGGGGGGGTCCGTGCCGGGGAGGAGGATGGAGGGGGAGTCCGTGCCGGGGAGGAGGATGGGGGGGGGGGGGTCCGTGCCAGGGAGGAGGATGGGGGGGGGTCCGTGCTGGGGAGGAGGATGTGGGGTGGGGCCCGTGCCGTGGAGGGGGAAGGGGGGTCCGTGCCGGGGAGGAGGATGGGGGGGTGGCCCGTGCCGGGGAGGGGGATGGGGGGGTCTGTGCCGGGGAGGAGGGTGGGGGGGGGGTCCGTGCCGGGGAGGAGGATAGGGGGCGGGGGTCCGTGCCGGGGAGGAGAATGGGGGTCCGTGCCGGGGAGGAGGATGGGAGGTCCGTGCCGGGGAGGGGGATGCGAGGGCAAGTGAGTTGGTCCACCTGGCCAGGTGCCAGCCTCCAACAGTTGGACCCATGCGGTCCATGCCACCTGGCTGGGGGGAGGAGGGGATATGGGCAATGATGACATGTCGTCGTTCCCCTCCCCCCCACCAGGCTGTCATGTTTTCCGATCATCCAGCGATGTTGGCCGCCGTGGCGGCAGCCGCTAATGTCTATGTTGCCCTGGATGAGGAGGAGGAGGAGCGTGCCAGAGAGGCGGCGCAGGCTGCCGCAGAGGGGCAGGCGGCAGCCGCCCAGGCTGGAGGGACACCTGACCGACAGGACGAGGAGGGGGAGGAGGATGTCGCGGCCCCACGGCCACGGAGGCACCCGAGGGCGCATCGTGTGTACCGGCCCCGGCAGTCATACCAGCACCTCACGGACCGGGAATGCAGGAGGAGACTCCGGATGAGGCGGGAAACCGTGGCACACATCTGCCACCTGCTGGCACACCTGTCACCGCGTGGCACTGGCGGGGGACACCCTCTCCCCGTGTCCGTCAAGGTTACGGTGGCCCTGAACCTTTATGCAACGGGGTCATTCCAGGCACCGAGTGGGGACCTGTCCGGCATATCGCAGACATCGGTGCATCGGTGCATCCGGGCAGTGACAGATGCCCTATATGCCATGGCGCACCGCTACATCCGCTTCCCTGTGGACCAGGCCAGCCAAGATGCCTGGGCCGTGGGTTTCTCTGCCGTGGCCGGGTTCCCCATGGTCCAGGGCGCGATTGATGGGATGCACGTCGCCGTGCGGCCACCTGCAGATAACAGGGCCGAGTTCGCCAATAGGAAGGGGACCTATTCGATGAACATACAGGTGGTCTGCGACCACCGCATGATGATCCTGCACGTCTGCGCCCGTTACCCAGGCAGTGTACACGACTCATAAGTGTTGTCGCGGTCATCCATCCCCGACATGTACGAGGGACGCCATCCCCGGCTGAGGGGCTGGTTGCTGGGCGACAGAGGCTACCCATTGCGATCGTGGCTGATGACGCCTATACGGAGGCCACGCAATGAGGCGGAGAACTGCTACAATGATGCCCATGTAGCGACAAGGGGAGTGATAGAGAGGTGCTTTGGCGTGCTGAAGATGCATTTCAGGTGCCTGGACCTCTCTGGGGGCGCCCTCCAGTATCGGTCAGATAGGGTCGGCCGCATCATTGTGGTGTGCTGCGTCCTGCACAACATAGCCCAGCAGAGGGGCGATGTACCGCAGGCAGAGGAGGGTGGAGTGGAGGAGCAGCAGGAAGAGGCGCAGTCCTCCCAGATGAGGGGAATGGGGGCAATGGTCAGGGCAGACGGGGTAGACACAGGCGGGTGGCTGTCCACCGTTACCGGCTGGCCCAGCGGGCACGGGACAGACTGATAGATGCCCGCTTCACTGACTAGATGGGCGTGGGAATCGGGTAGTATGGCCACAGACCACACACGATGGCAACAGCCGACCACCCACACCCCCCCACCCATCCACCCACCCAGCACCCTCACCCCACTCCCCAACCCCACCCACCCCACCCGCATGCACACCATCCCCCCATTGCCGATCCACCTGCGGCACAACGGGCCGGGCTCACACAGTTGCGGGTGGACGCGTGTCTATTGCAGGCCATGGAGGATGATGACAACCCGCCCTGCGATGAGCTCCTGGCTCCACATCGTTGGACTATGTCTGACCCATGACCACAGTACCACCATCCACCCGGACCATCCCTGCATGCGGCTGTGACACTGCAGCGCACGGTCCCGTCCTCTGCCTGGGGGGATGTTGATGGCGGCCCAGGGGGAAGGGGGCAGACTCACCTGGGGCTGAGGTAAGACCACCCCTCACACACACACTTGCGCTCAACGTACATGACACCCTCACACGCTTTGGACAGAGCACAAAGGCAGCTTCTGTAGGTGTAACATTGACATTAATAACGAAAGGAGTTCATGCACGTGCCCTGCACCCGTGCCAACTTACTCAGTGGCTAATTGTTTGGCCTTACGGGCCCTTTGACTACGTCTACGTGGTTCCCCAGACGGTACAGCAGAACTGGAGGTGGACTCCTGTGATTCCTGCCCTTTGACACAGGATCCCTTTGGCGGCCGTTTCCTGGGGCGTCCTGGCCTAGATGGGCCAGGCTGCGGCCCGGGCGACTGGGATGGCGAGCTGCCAGCCTGTCCTGCCTGTTGCCCACCCGATGCACCTGGGACGGAAGGGGGGGAGTCCGAGGTGTCACGGTGTACCGGGACCTCCCCTACAGGGGGGAGCCAGGACAGACCACACCACCTCCTCCTCCCTCGGGGTGCCCGATGGCCCCCAGGCCTCTACATGGGTGGGGGATGCGAACGGACTGGCCATCCGACGCCCCCCCGACATCTGGCGCTGCCAGTCCTGGAGGCCCGTGCTGGTATCGACAGGGGTCAGCAGGTTTGCAGCCATGGAGCCCAGGGGGTTGGCAAACCCTGTCTGTGACTGTGCAACGCCGGCTCGCACATGGCCACTGGCGCCGATGCCCTCAGCGATGGCCTGTTGAGACTGGGCCATGGCCTGCAGAGACTGGGCCATGGCCTGCAGAGACTGGGCTATGGCCTGCTGAGACTGGGCCATGGCGTTGAGCGCCTCTGCCATCTGGCGCTGGCACTGGCTCATGGCCTCCTGTGAGAGGGCAGCCATGTCCTGGGCCACAGACGCCGCCTGCACGGAAAGCCCCAGGCCTCGCAAACCGTTCCCCATGTCTTACACCGTCGCACCCATTGCCTCCACCGCGGACGCCACCCGTGCAGTGTCGGCCTGGGTGGCACGCATGACCGGCACCACTCCCAGCTCCTGGATGCGGGTGGACTCCTCCACCTGCGACTGCAGCCGCCGCAAGCCGGCCGTCACCCTCTTCGCTCGTCTCCGGGTCGGTGGTTGCATCGGATCTATGTGTGGGTGTGGTAACTCCAGGAACCCGGGATCCATCTGGGCGGCAGATGTTCGCTTGGGCTGAGCTGCCCTCCGACCGCCCGGCCCCTCTGCTGCTCCTACCTCCACCTGCTGTACCGGGACGGCTGTGTTGTGCGCACCAGTGAGTGTACCAGACGCCTCATCACTAAAGTGCCCAACCGAGGTGAGTGTTTCTGCGATGGTGGAGGGTGTTGGTGACAGCAGTGGCGTTGTGGCGTGCTCTTTGTCCCACTCTGAGTCCATGGCATTTTGGGGTGGGGGTTCGTCTCCGCCCATCCACTCTGAGTCACTGTCCGGTATTTCGTCTTCCTGGGTAGTGCTGTCCCGGGTAGTGCTGTCCCGGGTAGGGGTGTCCCGGGTAGGGGTGTCCTGGGTAGTGGTGTCCTGGGTAGTGGTGTCCTGGGTAGTGGTGTCCTGGGTAGTGGTGTCCTGGCTCGGCTGTGACGGGGGCCTGTGGCTGCCCCTCTCGTCGCTGGGTGGCACACGCTTGCGTCGTCGCACCCGCACGTGACGGGGGCGTCGTCTCCCTGTTGCTCCAGGTCTCTCCGTCTCCCATGGTCTCCAAGGGACATCCTGCGGGCGTCGTATGCCGGAGGGTCCGGGTCTATCCGTCTCCCGTGGTGTGCGAGGGGCATCCTGCGGGCGTTGCATGCCGGAGGGTCTGGGTCTCTCCGTCTCCCGTGGTGTGCGAGGGGCATCCTGCGGGCGTCGCATGCCGGATGGTCCGGGTCTCTCCGTCTCCCATGGTGTGCGAGGGGCATCCTGTGGGCGTCGCATGCCGGAGGGTCCGGGTCTCTCCGTCTCCCGTGGTGTGCGAGGGGCATCCTGCGGGTGTCGCATGCCGGAGGGTCCGGGTCTCTCCGTCTCCCATGGCCTCCGAGGGGCATCCTGCGGGCGGTCTGCATCTGCGGGGATGGGTGCCTCGACATTTGGTCCTGCGATACACAATGAAGCATGCATGGTTAGACACGCAGGCAGTGATCAGGTGATATGGGGGAGGGGGTTATAGGGGAGGGGGGATATGGGGGAGGGGGGATATGGGGAGGTGGGATATGGGGTATATGGGGGAGGGGGGATATGGGGGAGGGGGGATATGGGGGAGGGGGGATATGGGAGAGGGGGGATATGGGGGAGGGGGGATATGGGGGAGAGGGGATATGGAGGAGGGGGGATATGGGGAGGGGGGATATGGGGGAGGGGGGATATGGGGAGGGGGGATATGGGGGAGAGGGGATATGGGGGAGGGGGGATATGGGGGAGGGGGGATATGAGGGGGGGATATGGGGGAGGGGGGATATGGGGGAGGGGGTATATGGGGAGGGGGGATATGGATATCGGGCGGGGGGGATATGGGGGAGAGGGGATATGGGGGAGGGGGTATATGGGGAGGGGGGATATGGATATCGGGCGGGGGGGGATATGGGGGTGGGGGGATATGGGGGAGGGGGTATATGGGGAGGGGGGATATGGATATCGGGCGGGGGGGGGGAGGCTCACCTTGCCTGCTCTGACGAGGTTGTTCACCTTCTTGTGGCACTGGGTGCCTGTCCGTGGTGTCAGGGCCGCAGCGGTGACGGCCTCTGCCACCCCCCTCCACAGACACCGGCTGTGGCGTGGGGCAACTCTGCGGCCGTGCCCGGGATACAGGGCCTCCCTCCTCTGCTCCACTGCGTCCAGGAGCGCCTCCACATCCCATGACTGGAACCTCGGGGCTGAGCGGCGGCCAGCCATCCAGTCAGGTGTTCCGGTGGGGCGTTCCGGTCGGGTGGGGGGGAGCAGCGCGGCCTTATGAGCCGTCACGCCGTGCGGCGTGTATGACGCTGCACAGCGTGAACCACGTGAGCAAGCGCGGATCCCGTCACGTCGCTGCTAGCCCATTTCGGGCCGGAGACTTTGCAACCATTTTTCCGGCGTGACGCAAGTCAGATTTGCGCCGTTTTTTGCGCCGATCGGCGGACTTTGCGCCGATAACGGAGAATTTCGCCCCAGGTGTTTCACAGAAGCGTTATTGAACAAAATTGAATCATAAGGAGACATTTGGACATGTAACTGAGTTATAAAGGTAAGTTATAAGAAGCATCTTAAAGGAGGAGACATAGAGTGAAAGACAGATTGGTTTATCGAGGGACGTATGGGGCCTAGGGCTTAGGCAGATGAAGTCACAGTTACTAATGTTGGAGCCATGAATGCCAGATTTATGCAGGTGGCCAAAGTTAGAGAAGCATGAAAATCAGAACTGCAGGAGATTACAGAGATAGGGAGGGAAATCCAGGGCTGCAGGAGGTTACAGAGATAGGGAGGGAAATCCGGAGCTGCAGGAGGTTACAGAGATAGGGAGGGAAATCCAGGGCTGCAGGAGATTACAGAGATAGGGAGGGAAATCCGGAGCTGCAGGAGGTTACAGAGATAGGGAGGGAAATCCGGAGCTGCAGGAGGTTACAGAGATAGGGAGGGAAATCCGGAACTGCAGGAGGTTACAGAGATAGGGAGGGAAATCCGGAGCTGCAGGAGGTTACAGAGATAGGGAGGGAAATCCGGAACTGCAGGAGGTTACCGAGATAGGGAGGGAAATCCGGAGCTGCAGGAGGTTACAGAGATAGGGAGGGGAATCCAGGGCTGCAGGAGATTACAGAGATAGGGAGGGAAATCCGGAGCTGCAGGAGATTACATAGATAGGGAGGGAAATCCGGAGCTGCAGGAGGTTACAGAGATAGGGAGGGAAATCCGGAACTGCAGGAGGTTACAGAGATAGGGAGGGAAATCCAGGGCTGCAGGAGGTTACAGAGATAGGGAGGGAAATCCGGAGCTGCAGGAGGTTACAGAGATAGGGAGGGAAATCCAGGGCTGCAGGAGGTTACAGAGATAGGGAGGGAAATCCAGGGCTGCAGGAGATTACAGAGATAGGGAGGGAAATCCGGAGCTGGAGGAGGTTACAGAGATAGGGAGGGAAATCCAGGGCTGCAGGAGGTTACAGAGATAGGGAGGGAAATCCGGAGCTGCAGGAGGTTACAGAGATAGGGAGGGAAATCCGGAACTGCAGGAGGTTACAGAGATAGGGAGGGAAATCCGGAGCTGCAGGAGGTTACAGAGAAAGGGAGGGAAATCCGGAGCTGCAGGAGGTTACAGAGATAGGGAGGGAAATCCAGGGCTGCAGGAGGTTACAGAGATAGAGAGGGAAATCCGGAACTGCAGGATATTACAGAGATAGGGAGGGAAATCCAGGCTGCAGGAGATTACAGAGATAGGGAGGGAAATCCGGAGCTGCAGGAGGTTACAGAGATAGGGAGGGAAATCCGGAACTGCAGGAGGTTACAGAGATAGGGAGGGAAATCCGGAGCTGCAGGAGGTTACAGAGATAGGGAGGGAAATCCGGAACTGCAGGAGATTACAGAGATAGGGAGGGAAATCCGGAGCTGCAGGAGGTTACAGAGATAGGGAGGGAAATCCGGAACTGCAGGAGATTACAGAGATAGGGAGGGAAATCCAGGGCTGCAGGAGATTACAGAGATAGGGAGGGAAATCCAGGGCTGCAGGAGATTACAGAGATAGGGAGGGAAATCCGGAGCTGCAGGAGGTTACAGAGATAGGGAGGGAAATCCGGAGCTGCAGGAGGTTACAGAGATAGGGAGGGAAATCCGGAACTGCAGGAGGTTACAGAGATAGGGAGGGAAATCCAGAGCTGCAGGAGGTTACAGAGATAGGGGGGGAAATCCAGGGCTGCAGGAGATTACAGAGATAGGGAGGGAAATCCGGAGCTGCAGGAGATTACAGAGATAGGGAGGGAAATCCGGAGCTGCAGGAGGTTACAGAGATAGGGGGGGAAATCCAGGGCTGCAGGAGATTACAGAGATAGGGAGGGAAATCCAGGGCTGCAGGAGATTACAGAGATAGGGAAGGAAATCCGAAGCTGCAGGAGATTACAGAGATAGGAGGGAAATCCAGGGCTGCAGGAGATTACAGAGATAGGGAGGGAAATCCAGGGCTGCAGGAGATTACAGAGATAGGGAGGGAAATCCAGGGCTGCAGGAGGTTACAGAGATAGGGAGGGAAATCCAGAGCTGCAGGAGGTTACAGAGATAGGAGGGAAATCCAGGGCTGCAGGAGATTACAGAGATAGGGAGGGAAACCCAGGGCTGCAGGAGGTTACAGAGATAGGGAGGGAAATCCGGAGCTGCAGGAGGTTACAGAGATAGGGAGGGAAATCCGGAGCTGCAGGAGGTTACAGAGATAGGGAGGGAAATCCGGAGCTGCAGGAGGTTACAGAGATAGGGAGGGAAATCCGGAGCTGCAGGAGGTTACAGAGATAGGAGGGAAATCCAGGGCTGCAGGAGATTACAGAGATAGGGAGGGAAACCCAGGGCTGCAGGAGGTTACAGAGATAGGGAGGGAAATCCAGGGCTGCAGGAGGTTACAGAGATAGGGAGGGAAATCCGGAGCTGCAGGAGGTTACAGAGATAGAGGCCGGGATTCTCCGATCCCGCGGCCAAGTTCTGACGCCGGCGTCAAAAGCGGCACGAGCCAACTCCAGGGTCAACGGGCCGCCAGGCCCGGGTATGCACCCCTTCCTAGGGGGCTAGTACGGTGCTGGAGTGGTGTCCGCTGCTCCAATGCTCGGAAGCCGGAGCGCCACGGCCGGCGCGAGTCCGCGCATCCGCACCACAGCCGGCGCGAGTCTGCGCATGTGCGCCACGGCCGGCGTGAGTCCGTGCATCCGCACCACGGCCGGCGCGAGTCCGCGCATCCGCACCACAGCCGGCGCGAGTCCGCGCATCCGCACCACAGCCGGCGCGAGTCTGCGCATGCGCGTGGGTTCCCATCTCTGCACCGGCACCCAGGCAATATGGCAGAGCTCTACATGGGCCGGCGTGGAGGAACATAGACATCCCACGGAACTAACCCACCCGCCGATCGGTAGGCCTCGATCGCGGGCCAGGCCACTGTGGAGGCCCCCCCCGGAGTCGGATCCCCTCGCCCCCCACCAGGACGGCTCCCGCAGCCAGAACTCCGACGTCCCACCAGGTGGGACCATACGTAACCCACACTGGCGGGACTCGGCCGAACTAGGCAGGCACTCGGCCCATCGAGCCGCGAAGAATCGCCTGGGGGGGTGGGGCGCTTTCAACAGCCTCCGATCGGCGCGGCAGCGATCCCATGGGTGCCGCAGAATTGGCGCGCAGAATCGGCGCGGGGCGGCGTGGCGCGATTCTCGCACCCCCCCCCCCCACCCCCCCCTGGCGATTCTCCGACCCGGTGCGGGGTCGGAAAATACCGGCCAGGGAGGGAAATCCAGATCTGTAGGAAGTTACAGAGATAGGGACAGAAATCCAGGGCTGCAGGAGTTACAGAGCTAGGGAGGGAAATCCTGGGCTGCAGGAGATTACAGAGCTGTCAGGAATGATGCTCATCTTGGGGTCAGATTGGACAACAAGGTTGTGATCAGTTTGGTTCAGTCTCCGATTGTGCTGAGGGTGGATGAGTTAGATGAGTTAGTGGCTGGAGGATGGAGTTTTGTGCGTTTGTGTGAGGACCGAAGGCAGATGTCTTCAATCTTCATAGTATTTATTGGGGGTAGACTCCTGCTCACCCAGTACTGCCTGTCGAGCAAACAACGTATTGTCTGATGGAGGGCATGAGGCAAGGTGGAGGATGTTTGTGACCATGTTTTGAAAAACAATGTATTGTCTGCTCAAGAAACAAAATCTTCCTAATCCCCCCGCCATCCAATGAGATGATAAAATTCCTGTGAAATGCAATGAACTTACCAGAAACTCAAAAACATTTATTTTGTTGCTCTTCCACTTAAATCAGTCTGTTAGGGAATGTGAACGGTCACAGGAAAGGTGGCATTCCTCCTGGAAGTTTGGAATTTGGCACTTTGAGACCGAATAAAGGCCACTAAGCCTGCAACTTGCCCCCCCCCATCCCCCCACTTCATCTCCTCCAAGATCACCACAAATGCAGAGAGATGCCCGAAAATGACTTAAAAAGCAGAAGAAAAGGCAGAGTTTGCAAGAGTCTGGAGAGAAAAAAAACGAGGCGGCCGATACACGGAGCAAGGCGGAGCGGGCCACAACTGAGCGGATTGGGTCGCCTTGCCCACGGGGCACTACCCACCAATCAGCCAGTGGATGGAACCCCTGACGCAGGAGCTCCTAAAACACAGAGATGCTATTAAACACCATCATGGCCATGGTGAAGCCGGTGGTCGGGGATGCCCTGGCCCTCTTTAAGGAGGCTCTAGAAAAGATGGAGATGCAGGAAACAACGCTAAGCGATGATAAGGGAGCTGGAAAAAGCAGAGATTGACCAAAGCAAGCAAATCGCCTCATTGGAGACAGAGGTGACAAGGCTGGTAGCAACCCAAGTAACACAAAGGGCAGCACGGTAGCACAGTGGTTAGCACTGTCGCTTCACAGCTCCAGGGTCCCAGGTTCGATTCACGGCTTGGGTCACTGTCTGTGCGGAGTCTGCACGTTCTCTCTGTGTCTGCGTGGGTTTCCTCCGGGTGCTCCGGTTTCCTCCCACAAGTCCCGAAAGGCATGCCGTTAGGTAATTTGGACATTCTGAATTCTCCCTCCATGTACCCGAACAGGATCCGGAATGTGGCGACTAGGGGCTTTTCACAGTAACTTCATTGCAGTGTTAATGTAAGACTACTTGTGACACTAAAGATTATGATTTAAAAATTATTTTTAAAAAGATTATAAAATAAACACTCGGGAAAGGTGGAGGATCAGGAGAACCAGCCGCGCCACCAGAATCCCCACATTGTGGGCCTACTAGGGGGCAGGAACCCCACAGAGTACATGACCCAGATGCTGGGTATGCTGGTCGGGTGGGGGGGGGGGGGGCGGTGGGGAGGGGGGAAGAACGCCCCCAAACCCCCAGAGGTAGATAGGGATCACAGGTCACTCCGGCCGAGGCCAAACACAGGAGAGAAACCAGGGGTCATCATTGCAAAGCTGCACCGGTACCAGGATCGAGAGAGAATCCTGGATTGGGCGAGACACATACTGCCTTGTAAATGGAAGGGACACTTGATCCAGGTATACCAGGATAATGGGGCAGACCTGGCTAATGCCGAACCAAATTCATTGCAGCCAAGGCAGCCTTGTACAAGAGGTTCGGGATGCTGTATCCGGCCAAGCTCTGGGCAACCTTTCAAGGAAAGGAACATTATTTCACCACACCAGCCGAAGTGGACAAATGTGTGTGCAGACACAGACTTGGAAGGCAGCAGCAGTGAGGACAAACTTTAAAGGACAATTGCACGGGAGAAAACTGTCTCGTTTTCAATCTGTTACCAGTCCCAGGAAGGGGCACCACACAAGCGAGCAGACTAGCACAGGGAAGTATGGGGAATGGCGGTGATGCGGCAGAGCTGCCAACAAAGAGGAAGTACCTGGCAGAAGGTGGGGGGGGTGGGTAAAACTCTAGGCAGGGGGAAGAAGTGGGGGGGGAGGCATGGGGCGGGGGAGAATTTGGGGGTGGAAAGCCCACAGGTGGGAGATGGGGACAGGAGGGGTAGATAAACCCCAAGGGAGGAATCAGGGTGTAGAAGGGAGGGGGAAGGGGGGTGGGTAGAGTGCTGGTTATGACAGGTAGCACATGGTGACAGCAGGAACAAGAACACCAAAAACGGCCATCTGGGATGGCACCCAAACAAAACCCCGGAGTGGAGGGGCATATCCACATGGAGAATATAGCAATAATGGCCGGCTTGGATGGCCCCTGGTCAAAGGGAAACCCCAGGGCACAGGGGCACATCCGCATGGTGAGTATGGTTGACCCCAACAGGAGGGAGGGACAGAAACCCCCCATCAGAATAGTCACGTAGAACATTAAGAGACTTAACGACCCAGTGAAAAGATCCAGAGTCTTTATCCATTTGAAAAGTCTGAAGGCCAATGTAATCCTCCTCCAAGAGACACACCTGAGGCAGAAGGACTGACTGAGGGTAGGAAAGAGCTGGGTAGGACAGACATACCAGTCGTGTTACAGGACGAGGGCTAGGGGGGTGGTCATACTGCTCAATAAGAGGACTGCATTCACAGTGATAAAACCAGTTACAAACCCAGGGGGACAGTATGTCATGGTTAGCAGTGTCCTGGAAGGGGCACCAGTGGTCCTCGCAAACGTGTATGCTCCCAACTGGGATGACATAGGATTCATAAAGAAAACTATGGCAGAAATCCCGGACATAGTGTTGCTCGTTGTGGCTTTACTTAATTTGCTCTGTTTTATAACCTTTGCTCTAGAGTCGCCAGGTATCTTTATGATACCACCACGAGGTTCAAGTTCAAGTGCTGATCAATAACTCAATACACCAGTTAGTAAGTTTCAAATCAAAACACATTTATTATACACAGTCAATCACTACTCATGTATAAAACTCTACTTACTAGACTATCTCTAACACTAAGAGGCCTATACTTAGCTTTGGAACTGGCCCACCAGGTCAGGGGAACAAATGGCCTTTCGTTCGATTCTGAGTCTGCAGGCTTCAAAGCTGGTATAGACTGGTAGCTAGGAGCACCTATCTCGTAGCGTGCGTTGACTGGAGACTTACTTGGTTGGTGCAGCTGCTAGGCAGGTCACGGTCAAGGGTTGTTTTGAGCTGCTGAGAGGCCCTGCCAAGAAGGATGAATTGAACTTGGGGACTCTATTTTATAGTCCCCAGGGGCTTCGCGCCCTTTTGGGCGGACCCCGTACCTGGTTCCAAGTGATTGGACTAAGTTCTGATCACTTGGATCGATTTCTCCAATACTGGAGCTGTTCCCTGATCGCTGGGCAGTTCCTAAGTGTCCGTTGGCCTTCCTTTGTCTTGGCTCATGCTGGCACCGAGGAGTCTGGCTTGGCCTTGTTTATCTTAACTGTTTCCAATTGTTCCCGGGGATCGCTCATCAATATGTAGATGGTTGTTAGTTTCAGTGCTGTCTGGGTTCCTGCAAGTTCTGATATACAGGAAACTTTGCCCCTGCTTGTTTTTCCTGCGTTTGACTGAATTTCCCTGCATTCTTAGCGGATCCCCATTTTAAAGTCGGGAAGTGGCTAACCGAGGTGGCTACACTAGACCCCCACCAACTCATTATGGGGGAGATTTTAACTGTGTACGGGACCTACGGACAGAGAGATCCAACCCAAAGCAGGGAAACAGTCAAGCATGGTGAGAGAGCTGAACGCCTTCATGCAGTAGATGGGGGCGGTGGACTAATGGAGGTTCACACATAGGGAGAGGGAGTTCTCCTTCTTCTCCCAAGTCCACAGGCTCTACACTAGGATTGACTTCTTTGTAGTGGGGAAACCGATGCTTCCAGGGATAGTAGGAGTGGAGTACTCCGCAATAGCAATCTCTGACCATGCTCCACATTGCGTGGATGTGAGGTTGGAGATGGGCTGGGCTCAATACCCCTCATGCAGGCTGGACACTGCTCTCCTCGCCGATAAGACATTCTGTGAGTGGATATCACAAGCCATTGATGGGTATGTAACTACAACCAGAATGGGGCGGTCTGACTCTTCACATTCTGGGAGGCACTGAAGGTGGTGATAAAGGGGGAAATTATTGCTTACAGGGCGCTCAAAGATAGGAAGTAGAGGGCAGCTCGGCAACAGCTGGTCGACTCCATATTGGAGGTGGAGGTGCTCCACGGCCCCGATCATGGCACAGACGAAAAAGCTACAAATTGACTTTGACTTGCTCTCCACTGGGATGGCAGTGCACCAGCCCGCCAGACACGAGGGAACTTATATGAGCATGGAGGCAAAGATAAGAAGGGCTTTGTCAAGGGCAGACAGCTAACATCAAACATCAGGTGCTTGCTGAATGTGCTCATGATCCCATCCAGGGAGGGAACACCGGAGGTGATCATCTCCCTGGACTCAAAGGCCTTCGACAGGGGCAAATGGAAGTACCTCATAGAGGTACTGGAACAGTTTGGGTTTGAGCCAGAGTTCACCTCGTGGATGAAACTGCTGTACATGCTCCCATTGCCAGCTTATGGTCAAACACCACCAGCTCTGGATACCTCCTGCTTCACAGAGGCATGAGGCAGGGAGCCCCTTATTGGTCTAGTAATCAAGCCACTGGCGCTCACTCTCAGAGCGGCGAAGGGTGGAGAGGTATCCAAAGGGGAGACAGAGAACATAGAGTCTCACTCTATGCAGATGATCTGCTCCTCTACATCTCGAACGCCCTGGCCAGCATGAAGGATAATGAAACTCCCAAAGGAATTTGGAGCCTTCTCACATTACAAACTTAACCTGAATAAGAGCAAAACCTTCACAGTGGATCTGCAGGGGGCAGGAGCAGAGCTGGGGAGGCTGCCGTTCAAACTGGCCCAGCCCAAATTCCAATACCTGGGGATCCAAATGGCCCACAACTTTACACAGATCCACAAATGGAATCTGACAAGTCTGGTGGAGGAAATGAAAAAGAACCGGCAGAGGTGGGACACACTCCCACTCTCCCTGGTAGGGAGATTGCAGATGATCAAGATGAACATACTGTCCAGGTTCCTCTTCCTGTTCAGATCCCTCCCCCACCAACTCATTCCCGATCTACATCCCCAAGGCCTTTTTCACCACACTGCACAAACTAATCATGGTGTTTGTTTGGGGAGGGAGCAGCCCAAGGTTTAGGAAGAAGGTCCTACAAAGGAGAAGAAATGTGGGAGGCCTGACCCTCCCGAACCTCCAGTTCTACCACTGGGCGGCCATTGCATAAAGGGAACAAGGATGGGTCAAGGAACCAGGATCGGAGTGGGTCAGAGTGTAGGAGACCTTGGGTACAGGAACATCCTCCGAGCGCTGGACACAACCGCACTCTCATCACCCCCAGCCAGATACTCAAAAAGCCCAGTGGTGGTGGCCAGGTTCCGGTTGTGAACCAAATGAGGCAGCACTTTGGACTACCCGAAATGTCCACCATGGACCCCAACTGCAATAATCACAGGTTCCCTCCACAACAATGGACGCCTCCTTCAAAAGGTGGACTCAGGACGATGGGACACGGACGGTAGAGTAGTGACTCCAGGATAACTCACGGATAAGTTCCAACTCCCGAGCTGGAACAGCCTGAGATACATGAAGGTGAAAAACTTCCTCCGCGAGGAAGCAACGACATTCCCCAGATACCAGGACACTTATTGCTAGAAGGACTATTGAACATGGGTAAACTAGGAAAGGGGAACTGTGCAGGCATGTATGGATGACTTTTGGAGGAGGTATGTTCACCCCTGGATGAGACGAGAAAGAAGGTGGAGGAAGAGCTAGACAAGGAAATAAGAGGCAGACTCTGGACAGAGCACTGCACAGAGCAAACTTCACCTCCATGAGTGCAGGACTGAGCCTAACACAGCTAAAGGTGGTGCACAGGGCACGAATGAACGGGTTCTTCCCAGAGGTGGAGGACAAGTGTGAATGGTGCCAGGGTGGCCTGGCCTGCCCCAGACCTGTCGGGTACTGGACATCCTTCTTTGAGACCATGTCCAGGGTTATGGGAGTGAGGGTGGAGCTGTTTGCACTGGTGGAGGTCTTTGGGATTCAGAGCAGCCAGAGCTCTTCATGGGGAGGGGGGCTGACGCCCTAGCCTTTGCCTCCCTGATCGCCTGCCGGAGGCTCCTGCTTGGCTGGCAATCAGCAGCAGCATCCAAGGCTGCGGACTGGCTGTCCGACCTGGCGGAATTCCTCAGGCTGGATAAAAGAAAGTACGCCATCCGAGGATCGGAAGAAGGCTTCCACAACACATGGAAGCTACTCACCAACTTGTTCAAAGAGCTGTTTATAACCAGCAACTAATAAAGTAGGGAGGGGGCCCAGGACAAGTCACAAAATAAAGAAGAGAAAGGAAGGGGAGAAGAACACGAGGACGGGGGAAGGGGGGCTGCAAAAGCACCCAAGAAAAAACATGGGACAGGTGGAGAAGAAAACCGCAAGCATTTTTTTATTGTAAATTACTATCTGATTCGCGGTGGCTGCAAATTTTTGTAAATATATCTGTTGGTCTTGTCCTGATATGTAAAGTCTGCAACGAAATGTTAAAACCCTAATAAAAATATTTTCTAAAAAATCAGTCCGTTCGCAGCCCTATTGTCATATTTGACCCCAACATGAGCTTCTGCACATACTTGTGCCATCGATAAAACCATCTATTTTCACACCTGTAACATCATCCAAACTCACCCCTACCTCAGCTCATTAGCTGCTGAAACCCTCGTTCATGCCTTTGTTACCTTAGGACTTGATTAATCCAATGCACTCCTGGCTGATCTCCTCATTTTGCCCTCTGAAAACCTGAGACCACCACCTTTCCATGTGTCTTAACTGGCATCAAATATTCTTCCCCCAAATACCCGTGTTCACTAATCTGGTTCTCATCCTTGTTTTCAAATCCCTCCATAGTCTCACCTTCCCTATCACTCTTGGTCCACAATCTGCCAAGATATATGTGCTAATTGTAGCTTCTCCATCATCCCTGCATTCCATCGCTCTCCGATCAGTGGCCATGCCTTGAGCTGCAAAGGTCCTGAGCTCTGGACTACCTTCCCCACACTCTCTACATGTTTTCTCTCCTTTGAGACAATCCTTAAAACATACTTCTTTAACCAAGTTTTTGGTCACCTGACCTCACATCTCTTATGTGATTTACTGTTCATAGAATCCCTACGGTGCAGAAGGAGGCCATTCGGTCCATTGTGTTTGCACTGACCCTTTGAAAGAGCACTCCGTCCAAGTCCACTCCTCCGTTCTATCCTTTTTTAAAAATATATTTTATTGCAAACATGTAGCAAAACAGGTTACAGCAAATTAACACACCGGAAAATATACTTCCCAGCAATCAATTATACAGTCTGTACAGATTTTTTCCCTTTTACACCCCCCCTTGTGACGAGCAGTTCCTCAAATACGGTCACATCCCCTACCTTTTCTCAAACCCCTCTGCAGAGCCCTTTAACTCATACCTTATCTTCTCTAACTGCAGGAAGTCGTACAGGTCACACAACCAGCCGCTACCCCGAGTGGCAATGCCAGCCGCCAATCCAGTAAAATTCGCCTCCGTGCAATCAGAGAAGCGAAGTCCACGACATCGGCCTTCCTCCTTTCCATGAGCTCCGGCTTCTCTGATACCCCAAATATCGCCACCAAAGGGTCCTGGTCCACCTCCTCCTCCACTATCCTGGCTAAGACCGCGAACACTCCCACCGAGATTCTTCCCAATTTTTTGCAACCCCAAAACACGTGCACATGATTTGCTGGCCCCCGCCAACATCTCTCACACTCATCTGCTACCCCTGAAAGAACCCACTCATTCTCACCCAAGTCAAATGGACCTTGTGCATCACCTTAAACTGTATCAAGCTCATCCTTGCACAAGATTTCTCATTTACCCAATGTAGTGCCTCACTCCAGACTCCCCAATTGATCTCCCCTCCCAACTCCGCCTCCCATTTCTCCTTGATCTTCACCACCCGCTTGCCTTCCTGCTCTCCCAGCCACTTGTATATATCCTGAATTCTTTCCTCCCCTTCCACATCCGGAAGCAGCAGTCGCTCCAGCAGGGTGTATCCCAGCAACCTAGGGAACCCCCTCAAGACCTTTTGCGCAAAGTCCCTAACCTGCAGATACCAGAACTCACTCCCCTTTGGCAGCTCTACCCTCTCCCTTAGCTCCTCCAGACTGGCGAACCCTATCTCCAAGTACAGATCCCTCACCTTGACCAGCCCCACTTCCCTCCATTTCCTGTACACACTATCCATCCCCCCTTGGCTCAAACACATGGGCTGGAATTCTCCGAGCCCGTGCCGGGTCGGAGAATCACCGGGGGGGCTCGAGAATCCCGCCACTCCGCTCCGGCGCCAGGCCGCCGATTCTCCGGTGACCGGAGAATCGGGGCCAATCACGCCCACGCAGACGGCGCGGCACCGGTCGGGGGCCGTTGAAAGCAGCCCCCGCGATGAATCTCCGCGCTGTATGGGCCGAGTGCCCGCCTAGTTCCACCGAGTCTCGCCGGTGTGGTTTGCATATGATCCCACCCGGCGGGATCTCGGTGTCCAGGCTGCGGGGGCCATCCTGGTGGGGGGGGCGGGGGGGAGACGACTCCGGGGAGGGCCTCCACGGTGACCAGGCCCGCGATCGGGGGCTACCGATCAGCCGGCACGCTCATTCCGGGGGGGGTGGCCTATGTTCCTCCGCGCCGGGCCCCTGTAGCACTCTGCCATGTTGCCCGGGGGCCGGCGCGAAGACGGCCATGGCGCGCATGTGCAGACCCACACCGGCTGTGTCGTGTGTGCGCAGACCCGCGCCGGCCATGTAGGGCCGACTTTCGGTGCCGGAGCAATGCACAGCACTCCGGCGCCATTCTAGCCCCCCGAGAGAGGGGAGAATGACCGGGCCTGGAGGCTGTTGACCCCGGCGTCCCTCGTACTGGGTCTGACACCGGCGTCAACACTTGGCCGGGATTTCGGAGAATCCCGGCCATGATTCTTGCACAGCGGTGTTGGCACCAACATCCCTTCCACCCCAAAATGACACCTCAACTGATTCCATATCTTCAGCATGGGCTCCCCGAATACCTACTCGGAGCCATCACCCTGTTCTATCCTAATAACCGCTAAACCTAACCATCTTTGGACACTAAGAGCAATTTTAGCATGGCCATTCCACCTATCCTGCACATCATTGGACTGTGGGAGGAAAGCGGAGGAGCCGGAGGAAACCCGGCAGACACAGGGAGAACGTGCAGACTCCGCACAGACAGTGGCCCAAGGCCGGAATTGAACCCGGGACGCTGGCGCTGGGAAGCAGCAGTGCTAACCACTGCCTGATTATAATATAAAATATATTTTTTACAATGCTCCTGTGAAGCGACGTGTTACTTATCATGTCAAAGGCACTTCATAACTTTAAGTTGCTCTTGTTTGCAACGTTCGTTTTTGCCAGATGCGTGGGCGGGCGGAGACAAGGGGTCTTGTAGTAGCTGAGATTGGATGTGCAGTTCACAAGACAAATAAACGAACAGTCTCCCCTCCTTACCCCCCCCCCCCCCCGTGCTTGCCCATCTCACTGAGCTGAGTGTGCAGGCAGCCTGCTGGGCCGCCCCTCTTGTTGCAGAGTTGGCGCAGGCGCTCTGTGCTGCAGGCTGAGTGGCTGCTGTCCGGCTAGCTGGCTCCTCGCAGGGATTGCAATGCGCTGAGAGCCAGCGAGAGGAAGAGGAGGGAGGACGGCGCCGCTCACAAACACACACACCAAACACACTCCATCAGACCCCCCCCCCCCCCCCACACACACACACACACCCTTCTGCAGCGAGACACGTTTAGGAGGGCAGGTAAAAAAAAAACATGAGAAATCAGTGTGAGGAAGCTGCAAATGGTTGGCGCGGTGCGAGTGTATCGCTGGCTGTGTGGGGAAAGGGATTGTAACCGGGCTCGGTGTGGGCTGGCAGCGCCGGCCTGCCTGCCTTACACAGGAGAGGGGTAGCTTTCGCTGCCAGCTCCGGAGAAAGGTTGGAATTGTTGCTTTTAGAAGTTCCCCAGCTGCAATGCAAACTTTGGTTTCAGATTTGTGTGAGATCGATTGGCAACACCAACTATTTGTGTTGAATTCCACACTTTGATCTACATGTGTTTATTCTGAGTACAGTGTAGAGGTGGCCGAGAGGCGGAGTCTGTGGTGTAGAAATGTTTTAGAAGCAATGGGAACACGCTACAAGGTGGTCTGTTTTTTTTTGATGTGGGTGGGGTTAGTTATTGCTGGGTGGGATTAGATGGAGGATTGCAGCTGGATTGGGATTGAGTGGCGTGTTTGCAGCAGGTCGCTGTTCAAGTTTCAGGCCACCTCCAGCCAGCACTTGTTCCCTGTTGTGGATGGGGGTTTCAGCACCTTGGAGAGTTACACCAGCAGCTCGCCGTGCTTTGAGTTCGTGATAGTGCCATCGACTGCAGTAGGAGGCGTCCTCATCTTTAGACTTAACAAATTGTGTTCAAAATGTAGAGCAAAAGTGTAACTGTAAAGGGAAAATAATCGCCAGAATACGATTTGGTTTGTTCTGCATGTTCTGCCGATCGCTTAAGCAGCCTAATGCTTGAGTCTGAAACTGGCGTTTAAATCAGGTTGACAGAAGATACTTTGGAAATGTTCACACCGTTTATACATAATTCATAGGGTAACCAGGCGGGACTGTTATCTGCAGTTGGGTGAAAGTTTGAGGTCCCAATATTTGTAATTTAACTTATAATTTAAAAGTTACTCAAGCTTGAATTTTGCAATACAAATTGTCTAATTATCCAAATTATCTAAATGCTTACAGTATCCAATTTTTGTGATGTCGGTATGGTGGGGAAATGTTTCTCTAGGCATTCTGTTATATGTTGTATGTATGAAGAAAATTAGGGCCAAGTATGTTGTGGCCTGATCTCCACAGTAAGACCTAATTGTATCTCTTAACTTTTTCACAAGCTAGGGAGCAGTTCTTTTGAAGAAGGTAGTTTTGTACTTTTAATCAGGGCATGACCTTTGATATTGATTACAAGAGTACAACAATTTGGTGGTAAATATTGCAGTTTTTGCAGTTCTTTAACAATCCGTGTAGCAAAATTCTACCCACCAGTTGACCAGCTGACGATGGTGATAGCTTCAGGCAAGTGGTGAAAGGAATAATCCAAAAGATAGGCTTACAGGAGGTTTTTGAAGAAAGGATGGGCGGAAGTAAAGTGGAAGGCATGGAGGGAGACTGACAGAGTATGAAGCAATGATGTCTGAGACTGAAGCAGAGTAAATCAGATGCAGTGCCAGCCAAAGTCAGAGTGTCAAGGGTAAAAATGGCTGAAAGTGTTGGGAGCACATTTCAGAAATAGATGAGAACAGAATTTTGAACTCAATTTGTTGTGGGTGAAGAACGAATGCTTATAGGTAAGGACACAGGTGCTGGATTACAGGCAACGGAGCTCTAGATGCATTGCAGTTTATGGAGGATAGAACTAGAGGAAATGGTAAAGAAAAAGTGATTAAGCCTGGGGATGATGGAAATGTGAATGAGGAACTCACTGGTTTAAAATCTAAAGGAAACTCAGTGGAATGGATTAGAGGAGAAGTGGAATGAGCTGATTTTAGTGATAGGGTTTGAAGATCAACAGTTTCAAACAGAACAACAAAGTTGTACAACTGTGAGGTTCAGCCTGAGGGAAGTGATCAGGGAATGGGATGAAAACTTAAGCTAGTTTGCAGAGATTTTCACAGAAGTCTTGCGTACACTAAGCTGAAGAACTTTATTGCTTATCCATTAGAACAGTAAGAATGAGCAGTTCAAAATATGGCTGGAGAAATGGAGTAGGAAGGGGAGCTTTAGATTTCTGAGGCATTGGGACTGGTTCTGGGGCAGCTATGACATGTACAAGGACAGATTACAGCTTAACAGGACTGAGACTAATTGCCTTGTGGGGAGGTTTGCTAGTGCTGGTTGGGAGGGATGATACTCCATTGGCAAGGGGTGGGAACCGGAGGGGAAAATCAGAGTGGAGAGGAGAAAAAGTGTCAGTGATAGAGAATTATTTACTGATAAGGAGGGTGTATCAGAGAGCAGTATCAAGGTAAATAAAATACTTGGAGAGTTTGATAGAATTAAGAGTAGGCAATAGTAAGTCATTAGATGGGGGTCAGAGTAAAGGGGGAAGAAACAAAGCCTAAACAGGGTTAATGTGCATGTATGTGAACACACACAGTGTGGTTAATAAGACTGGTGAACTACAGGCACAGGTTAACAAATTGAATTATAATATGATTGCTATAATGGAGACCTGTCTCAAAGAAGGGCAGGACTGGGTGTTAAATATTCCTGGGTACAAGGTGTTTAAGAAAGACAAGAAAGGAAGAAAAGCTCATGACTGAACACTGAGAAACTTTCAAAGAAAACATTTTGCAGGCAATGTTATGGTATATTCGCTAAAGGGGAAATGGAGAACAAGTAAATCCAGAGTGCCCAGGATGACAAGAGAGATAGAAGTGGAGATGAACAGGAAGAAGTGTGTGTATGACAGATAGAAAATTCACTGGAGAATCAGGCTTAATGTACAAGAGCTAGAGGGGAAGCGAAAAAAAGAACTAATAAGGAAAGCAAGGAGAGAGCATGAGAAGAGACTGGCAGCTAACATAAAAGGGAATTCTAAGGTCTTCCATAAGCATGTAAATAATGAAAGGGTGAGAAAGTGTAGGGCCGTTTAAGGATAAGGAAAATGGGACTTGTGCATGAAGGCAAGAGAAATAGCGAAGGTATTAAACAAAAACTTTGCATCTGTCTTCACAAAGGAAGACGATGCTACTCAGGCTGAGGTGAGAGAAGAGGTAACTGGTACACGTGAGGAATTTACAATTGAGAAGGAGGAGGTGTTAGAAAGGCTATATTTACTTAAAACAGATAAGGTACCAGGGGCGGATGAGATGCATGCAAGGTACTAAGAGAAGTAAAATTTGTAATTGCAGAGGCACGAGTGATAATCTTCCAGTCTTCCTTAGACACAGGGGTGGGTGCTAGCGGACTGGAGAGTTTTTGTGCAAGGATGATACCAGCAACTACAGACCAATCAGTTCAAATTCAATGGTAGAGCAACTTCTGGAAGCTATAGTTTGGGACAAAATCAATAGTCAGTTAGCCAAGTGCAGGATAATTAAGAAAAGCCACATGGATCCATTTAGGGAAAATCATTTTCGACTAATTTGCTGGAATGTTTTGAGGATGTAACAAAGAAGATTGATCAGGACAACGCTGTTGATGTGGTTCGTATGGATTTTTAAAAGGCATTTGATGCAGTGCCACACAACAGACTTGTGAGCAAAATTCTAGCTCATGGAATAAAAGGGAAAGTAGGCACTTGGATACGAAACTAGTTGAGTGACAGGAAACAGAGTGATAAATGATTGTTTTTCAGAATGGAGGAAAGTTTGTAATGGAGTTCCCAGGGGCTAATGTTGGGACGCTTGCTCTTCCTGACATATATTCATGACCCAGACTGTGGTGTTCAGGGCATGATTTCAAAATTTGTAGATTACATGAAGATTGGAAATGTTGTCAACTATGATGAGGATAGTCTTGAACTTCAAAATGATGTAGTCTCCTAACAATATTAACTTTCAATTAAATGGTTCCTTTAAGTTAGAAAAGCTTCCCATTGCACTTGGCAGAGGTATGAAGGAAAAATGATTGCTGACCCAAAGGAAAGAAAGATTAGGAAGACTGACCTAATGATTGAGGTACATTTTAATAATGACCCTTAAAGGAGGAGGGGGAGGTAGGGAACAAGATAATTTACTGCTTGCTCACCATTTGCAATGATGGCAGGTAAGCCTGTATAGAATTGGGAAATAAATATATATAGGACACCCTCTTCCATGAACACCATTTCTTTTGTACTGCATGTGCTAATTGTTATGTCAATGCCAAAATGTCAAAATTTTATTCTCGTTGACCAATTGATCAAAAATGAGTAACTTTGCATTTGCGATTCAGTCACACGCATACAAACAGATTGTCATTCTGGCCGAATTTTCATACACAGAGAACTATTTCCACCACTAGATTAAAAAGCTCATTAAATATGTAGCATGCCTTTTGCTTCAAAAGTAATAGTCATTGGAATCAAGTTATAGATCTGAAGCTTACTTTCATAATAACCTCAATCTGGTGATATATCAAGTTACATTTTTATTACATGTTGTGGTTAGGATTGCAAATCCATTTCATATCGTTCTGTAGATTCTGTTTCTTTATTGCCAAAGTTGAGAGAAAAACCTTTTCAAATAAACCTATATCTCCACGAGCAGTGGCAGATCGTCCATGAACTACTTGTTGCTAGGATAGCTTACTTGATCATTTCCTGTTAATACAAATTGAACGGTTGAGAGACAGAGTTAAAACAAATTATTATTTATTCACACAAGTCAGTAATCTTTATGGTAAATCATGGGTCAAAGTACTTAATGCAAAGTGCAAGTACTTAACTCTAATTTTCTTCTGACAAACATGTGGCTGTCAATAACATTTGTGGCTGTCATGGTTACAAGAGGAATAAAAGAGGATCGTTTTGGTCTGTTTTAAAATGTGCTACTTCAGTAGCATATGGCTTATCTTCTAGTGTTGTGGTACGGTAATAGAATTAGACCAGCTAAATGCGACTTCAGTTTGGGGGAATCTTTGGGAATATTTGTATTGGCTCACCTACTTGTTGGTCAAACTTCAGTTCTTTGTGATTGACAGTTTGGAATGCAGCTGTAAAGGATGAGTTTGTGTGCCGAGATCTGCCAGTCAGAGAACTCTAACTACAACGCAGAGGGGTTGCAGCAACGCTATGGAGTCCGATCATATCTGCATCAGTTCTATGAAGACTGTACGGCATCAATCTGGGAGCATGAGGATGATTTTCAGATTAAGAAATCCCCAAGCAGGTGGAGCTCTGTCCTCTGGAAGGTAAGCATGATATTGTTTTCAATATTTAATCAACTTTTAAACTCAGTGGCCCAGAAATTGCTGGAAAATAATTGCAAGTTCATGGCTTCTGCTATTATTGGTGCATTATACTGAGGGGAAGAGGTACGCCAAGTGTTCAGATCTGCCATGTATTGCTGGACGATTTTCACTGTTAATCCTTCCGAAACGTGAGAAAAATGGCTATAGTGTGTCTTTTAATTGCTGAATGTGCACGGCTAAAATTAATGTATTTCGCTACAGCCACAGACAGCTGGTAATTCATGTCATAAGGACCTTGTTAATGATGTGATTTAGGGTCCTGACATATCACTCAGCCTTGGGGGCTCTGAAAGGGAACAATGGAAGTATGGAGTCTCACCCTTGCAAGTAGCAAATTGTTCTTAGACGCCTTTAAAATTAAACATTTAAATTATTTCTCATGTTTCTTTTCTGCCTTTTCTCTCTCTCCAAATCCAATCTGGCTTTCCCAATCAAATCCCTTCGTTTTTCTCTTTCCATATCTAACTTGACTGAGATCTACTCATTTCCACCTCCATTGTTTGCTGTTTCTTTCTCGATCCTTAAATTTCACTACTTAAAGAGCTAAACCATTGGACAGGAGGCCCCAGATGCCCCATTGATACTACTGTGCCATTATCAATTCAGATTTGCTGCAATTTGTGGTATACAAATTAAATAACTTGATGGGTAAGGTAAAAACAAATCCTCCATGAAATGCACTACTCCAGCAATGTTTGTGCAAAAAGGAACATTTATGCATTAAAAATATTAAATGCATGTGTACTTCCTGATTGCAAGCTTTTAGTTCTAATTTTCACCTTTTCCTATTATACAGTCCTCTGTAATTATATTGGATTGGATTTGTTTATTGTCACGTGTACTGAGATACAGCGAAAAGTATTTTTCTGCGATCAACTCAAACAGATCATTTAGTACATGAAAAGAAAATACATAATAGGGCAACACAAGGTACACAATGAATATATAGACACCGGCATCGGGTGAAGCATACAGGAGTGTAGTATTAATCAAGTCAGTCCATAAGGGGTCGTTTAGGAGTCTGGTAACAGCGGTGAAGAAGCTGTTTTTGAATCTGTTTGTGCGTGTTCTCAGACTTTTGTTTCTCCTGCCCGATGGTAGAAGTTGGAAGAGTGGGAGTAAGCCGGGTGGGAGGGGCCTTTGATTATGCTGCCCCCTTTCCAATGGCAGCGGGAGGTGTAGATAGAGTCAATGGATGGGAGGCAGGTTTGTGTGATGGACTGGGCTGTGTTCACGACTCTCTGAAGTATCCCCTGACTCGCAGTTGCAGTGTAATATCTTCATTTCCTAATTCTAAGCTCCCTGGTCTGCACCACAGAAAGAATTCTTAACTGGAACCAACTCTATTCCTCTGTTTTCTGTTATTTAACTGTATCGATACAAGATCGAAGCATTGTACAAACAAATTAGGACAGAATGTATGGTATTAATATGGGAATCTACTTACATTACCCCCAGTTGGATCAAGAGCTGTCCAGGCAGGCTAACTATCCATTTGAAGGTACTTTAACAACAATTGTAAGTAGCTGCTGACTGGATTTTGCTCTAACACATTGATAAGAGTTGCCAAGTTACATTGGTACTTCTGTAATACTATTGGGACAGAAACAGAGAAGCAAATGAGCCACAATTCATATCAGATCTTGTATAATATTGTTCAGAAACAGAAAAATTGCAGCGACCTGTTTTCTTGAACAGGGAAGACAATTTATTTCCAAAGGTACTAACGCGTTAAGGCATTACATGTTTCATTAACATTTGAATACACCCAATAAAGATGTAAATTAGCACAATCTCATGAATACAAAAGAGGCCTTGAGGCATAAAATAGGTCAGTCTGCCCTTTCAAGACAGATTCAAAATGTTAATTGCCGCAGTTATGACAGAAAAGTCCTTCATTTAGTGTGTTGTAATTTTGTGCTTGTGACTGTAGAATAGGCACTATTTTTGGTTATTGTAACTGTAAATGGTTTGCTGTACTGGTGGGGTATAAATCCGAGCTGTAAGTGTTTTGTTATTGTGATTTTGTAGGTCGGACTCATGGCTGGGACCACCATACTTCTGATAGGAATGGCAGTGATTACAGCTGGCTACCTGCTACTACCAAAGATTGAAGCATTTGGAGAGGAGAAGGAGAATTTTCTGGTAGTGGATGGTCACGCTGTCCAGTTCAATGTGGCACTGGACATCTGTAAGCTGGCAGGGGCCATCCTCTTTTGCATTGGGGGGGTGATAATGGCTGCTTGCCTCCTGATGTCCACGTTGGCCACAAGTTACTCCAAGGAAGAAAAATACCTCCAGCAGAAGTTTAAAGAGAGAATTGTCGACCCCCAAACTTCCTTCCAGCCCATCACCAAGGCACCAGCTCCAGGTGAAAATAAAATCCCCATCACTTTATCCAAAGTACACAATGTGCAGCCCACATTGGAGAGCTAAAGTGCAAATATTAAACATTGCATAGGCCATTGTAAATTAGCTATACCAGAAGAAACCTTTTTAAATGTTTTGTCAATTTTTTAGAGGTTTAGAGAGGCAGCATAAGTGTTCAACTGCTGAATTGCAGATTCATGCCTTCATTCAGTGAAATATGTAAGAATCTCAGTTAAGACTCAGATTTGTATCTTAGTTGTACTTTCACTGTGTTACGTGGACTGGGTAGACTTGTTTACCCCAGAAAACCTGTCGGCCAACATCAGGATGCAGATACAGACCCCTGAACGCTCCAACTTGCAAATGATTTTGTTTCCAAGTCTCATATGTGAAACGGCTTTTCTGTGTACTTGAAATGAATTAAATAAAGTATGAGCGATGACATAACTGAAATTCGAAGCTGTTAGTCTTGCTTTAAGACGAAACAAGACCAGCTAGGTGAAAATGAACGGAGGTGCTGCTCACGGGTTGTGACTAACCCACACAGGTGAAACAGAGTGGAGGAATCTGCATTCTGCGGCTCACTGTGTAGTGCTGTACTTGCAGTGGCTTGATGCTGACACTGTGCCTAAAATGCAAAAGTGCTGCACTGGTTCTGAAATCTCTCACTTTACTGAGCGAGGGCACTGAAAAATAAATTACTGAGTGCAACATGACATAAAGCTCATGATCAAACCAACAACTTTCAGATGAGGGTGAAATGGTCTTTGCATACAAACTCCGACTGGCCAGTTTCTGGGCCTATAACAATTACATTATAATGTTCCGAGGTACTTCACAGAAGCATTATACAGCAAAATACATCATGGAACATATCAGAACAAAAACTATCGAACTATAGCTTGCGTGCTCATTGAAGTTAGACCAGTAGTGGGCGGGATTGACCCGCCTCCCAGCCATGTGTTTCTAAGCGGCATTGGGCAGCTTGCCATTCACTGGCGGCAGGATTCTCTACTCCCGCTGCTGTCAATGGGCATTCCCATTGAAGCCACATATGCTGCCAGGAATCCCGTGGGCAGGACCAGAGAGCCACTCCGCCAGCGAACAGCCGGAGAATTCTGAACAATGTTTTATTTAGCTCAGTGGGATTAATTACATGTAGGGAGTGATTATATTTACTGCATTTAATATGCTCCATGGATTACCTCTTTAAAATTTAATTCCAAGTGCGGCACAGTGGTGCAGTGGTTAGCACTGCTACTTCCCAGCGCCAAGGACCCGGGTTCGATCCCGGCCCTGGTTCACTGTCTGTGTGGAGTTCGCACATTCTGCCCATGTCTGCGTGCGTCTCACCCCCCACAACCCAAAATAATGTGCAGGGTAAGCGAATTGGTCACGTTAAATTGTCCCTTATAATTGGGTACTCTAAATTTATTTTTTAAAAATGTAATTCTAAAGCTTCCTGAGTGTCATGTAATGTGAATACAATTTCAAACAATACTGCAAAACTGAACAACAATGTGCTTTGCCCATAGAATGAGCCTCCTACATTTATTATGTTCAAGGAGGAGGCTGTTCAGCCCATCATAACAATGTCAGCTCTTTCTTACAGCAATCCAAAACTAGTTCCACTGTCTTGCTCTCGACCCATAATCCTGTACAACACATCTTATGGCAATAGAGGGGTAGCTTTTCATTTTGGCCAATACAAGATCCTCCACAAGAAGAAACTAAAAACAGCATTGATTCACTTTATTTTTAATACGGAAATGAAGCCTAAAATATAATACAAATAGATAAAGTATCAATATGAAAGGATGTATTTTACATAGATGTCTGTTTCTAGGACCACACGAGAGTGTTAATACAATATACTGTTATTTACATGGTTTCAAAGGTAACAATGTTATACAGCCTTTCAGTAACAAATACCCGGTAAACAAATTAACATCAACAGTATGTGCAAAATCCATAGAATGGTTTTCCTTCACACCAAAACAATCATAACTGTCAAAGCTACTTGGACAATGTTTCTCCAAATCCTTGCAGACATCATACATTTTCCAGGTTCTCAATGGCCTCTGTCAATATCTTTAGTATGGGAGCAAATACAGAATATTGTACCAATGATGACTTGTTAATTTCTCCAATGATCCCATACACCAAAGAAAGCCCCATTCACCGGCAAAGATATCTGAAATCCATCCAGTCCAGGGTCTGCTTTTGCTACAAGAATCAAAAAGCTGGGTTTTAAATAGAACTATAACTATTGGGTCACATTTTACATTTTCACCAGATGAAAACATCACCCTCAGTCACGATGAGAAATACACTGCAGCCATGGGGAGAAAAAAAATAATTGAGAAGAAAAGCATGATGGTTTAAAATGCAACTTGATACACTGGACAGCAACCACCACATGTGTAATGTTTAAGATTCAGAAGTGAAATTATTCAGGTAAACTCAATGAAATTCCTCCTGAGTACGTCCAGGGCAAATCAGTTTGTGATTCTTACAGGTCCTGGAGCTGAGCCAAGGCTAATCAAAGTGCACGAACCATGCAATCCTGATCCAGTTCCCCATGTGTACAGGCGAACGCTGCTAATAATGTGGAGCATGGTGGCACAGTGGCTAGCACTGTTGCCTCACAGTACCAGGGACCTGGGTTCAATTCCAGCCTTGGGTGACTTTGCACATTCTCCCCGCATCTGGGTGGGTTTCATACTGGTGCTCCGGTTTCCTCCCACAGTCCAAAGATGTGTAAGTTAAGTGGATTGGCCATGACCAATTACCCCTCAGTGTCCAAAAGGTTAGGTGGAGTTACGGGGATAGGATAGGGGGTGTTCTTTCACGGGGTCGGTGCAGACGCGATGAGCCTAATGGCGTCCTTATGCACTGATTGGATTCTATGACAGTCTTATTCACAAGGGCCATGATGATAGCTGCTGTAGGAAGTAGTTTGAAATTCTCTTCCAGTCTTGGCTGCAGGCATAATGTTAGGGTTGATGTTGTTGATGGGTGAAAGGAGGAACTGGATTTCACTTTTTCTCTTCCCACCACCTTTCCCCTACATTGCCGAGGGGAGTTCCTGGAGTTCATCTACTTATGTATTCTTTTGACCTCTGAGTACCACAGTTTTAACAAATGCATAAGAATATCAGGCAGATTATCAAAGCCTCCAAGATGAATATCTGCAGTTTCATTTCAGTTTTGCACTGACAGGCTTCCTCCACTTTTATTTTCTAGCCAGAGAGCTGTGGAGGCTCAATCATTGAGTATCTTCAAGGCTGAGACAGACAGATTTTTTTTTAACTATAAGGAGATGAAGGGACATGGAGAACAGGCAGAAAAGTGGAGTTGAGACTAAAATCAGATTAACTATGATCTTATTGAATGCCAGGGCAGGTGCAGAGGCCAAATAGCTTATGCTGCTCCTATTTCTTATGTTGGTAGGTGGTAATTGTCACTCTGATCAATGATTTAAGGGCAATCAGTAGGGAATAAATTATCATATAACATCTCTCTGTAACATATCTGTTTGTAACTGGTAAATTTATTAGGCAATATAAATTTTATTCTACAACTTGTAGTATTTAATTGTGGAAGTGGGCAATGCAATCAATGCTACACTAGTGATTAAAGTTGTGGAATAGTTCTCATCCACCTCTTGTTAGCTGGTAACAGTATTGTGAGAAGATCTTGGGTGGGATTCTCCCATCCCGCGGCAGAGTGTCCACGCCGTCATAAAACGCCGTCGCGTTTTACGACGGCGTGAACGGGCCGCTCCCAAGACTAATTCTGGCCCCTCCAGGGGGCCAGCACGGCGCTGGAGTGGTTCGTGCCGCTCCAGCTGCAGATCCCAGCATGAACTGTGTGCCGCGGGATCCGCAGTTGTGCCGGCGCCAACGAGGACATACGCAGTGGCACTGGCACCAACGCAAGCATGCGCAGTGGCCTCCTTCAACGCGCCGGCCCCGACGCAACATGGCGCAGAACTACAGGGGCCAGCGCATAGGAAAGGAGGCCCCCAGCCACAGAGGTCGGCCCGTCGATCAGTGGGCCCGATCGCGGGCCAGGCCACATCGGAGGCCCCTCCCCCCGAGGTCGGACCCCCCCTTCCCCCCCAAAGGCTGCCACCCGACCCTTACACGCCGAGGTCCCGCCGGCCCAGAGCAGGTTAGAACGGCGCCGGTGAGACTCGGCTCTTTTCTTACGGTCGCTCGGCCCATCCGGGCTGGAGAATCGGTGGGCCGGCCACGTAGAGCAGCCCGCGTCCGGCACCAATGGCGCCGATTCCCCGCTCTGCGATGAATCGCGTGCCGGCGTCGGGGCGCGATTCGTGCGGCCTGCCGGCAATTCGCCGACCCGGCACGGGGTCGGAGAATCCCGCCCCATAGCACACAATCTCCATCCGCTGCATGTGAGACTACACTTGGAAGCATGGGCCTCAGAGAGTTACACCATACATAGTCAGCAGGCCAAGGTACTGTGTGTTGCAAGGGGTGGGGAAAGAGATAAGACTTTACAAGGTAAAGCAGAAGATATTTTTTTAATTAAATTCTCTCAAACATTTAGGATGGAAACTTGAGGACCTGCTCCACTCAGCAGCCCTCACACACAGTGGGCATGATGAGCACATAGAGTCAATCAGCACAGAAGGAAGCCATTTAGCTCGGAATGCATGTAGTCTCTTTCAAAGAGTTATCCAATTAGTCATACTCCCCCACCTCTTTTTCCATTGCCCTGCATTTTCTTTCTTTTCAAACATGTGTGTAATTCCCCTTGAAAGTTACAACTGAGTCTGCATCCACCACTTTTCAGACAGTGCATTTGCAGATCATATCAACCTGTCTCTTAAAAATGGCAGGTCTTGTGGCATAGTGGTAGCGCCCCTACCTCTGAATCAGAAGCTTCGGGTTCAAGTCCAACGCCAGGACTTGCTGGCCACGGAAGGAACGTTCATAACTCGGTTCAACGGGCTGATAACCTGCTCGGAAATCCTTCCACTGCCTCACCTCATGAGAAAAACAATGTGTGTGAAGATGTGCTTAAAAAACGTTTTAAAACATTTCCCCAACTCCTTTATGGTTTTCCATCCATTGCCATTGTTCCCTAGCTTCATTATAATGTACACTAAGTTTGATTAAGATGCAAAACCTTGCACAACTCACTGAATACCCTGCCTCCCAATCCATACTAGCTACCGTTCCCAATCATTCCAAAGTCCACATGGTGCTAGGATGGTTCTGGGATCTGCGGCCCAGCAAGAATGTAGTGCACTGAAGAAAAGAAAGATGGCTGCAAGAATCAGAAAGTTGTTTTATGGAAGTGTGTTGGTCGATACTGGGATCTGAGATACCTGTGTTGAAGTGACAGTCAGTCTGCATTAATTTATATAGAATCACAGAATGATACAGAACAACTAAGTTCACCTTCCCTTGTGGTAAATTTATCTTAACAAAATCATTCCGGTTAAGCCTTTGATATTAAGGCAGATTGTTTGGAAGCCTTGTTTTGTTTTGAGATTATTTTTCAATCCCCAATAACTACAACCCTTGGACGTGAAACCCCTCCACAAGATGATAGCAATTCCACCAGCACCTTTACATTCGGATTCCAATCGACATAGGCAGAGCTTTGGTAGCAACTAAATATTACATGTTAAGTTGTTAAAAATCATCAGCTAATTATTCTACGGGGCAGCCAATACTGTTGTTATTCTACACCTTTGTCACAAGCTTTTGGGTTCCTTTAACTTCCTTCTCTGAGTTTTAACCTGCTCATGTGTGTGGCACAGGGCCATAGAAATAGTGTCACAAGACAACTCACTCATAGTTGGGAGATTAGACTCAAAAGCCTGCTAACATATTGCTGGGCAGCGGTCATTAAGGCAGAGCCATCACAAGTCATAATAAATAAGAAATTATGGAGATGCTGCCATAAAACACAAATTCATACCAATTAGTCAATTATTATATCCACTTCCCAAAGCTGATGATACCTGTACGAATTCACAGCAGCTCTATCTGATAGCCTAGCTGTTCCTGAAACCAAATACAAAGCTTCTAATCAAATATTCACCGGGTTGGGGATCCAGGTCCATTTGAGCTTCCTGCTATTGCATGAGAATCGGCTTTTTGTTAGTTTTTGAGTGAACCCCTCATGACAGCAGAACATCCAAAATACATGAAAACCTAGCACACCCAGGCAAACATCCTTCCAACCTCCACCATTATAAATTCCAATGTCCACATTTCTGATGGAAACTGACTATGTAGACCTGTCTCATGCTAATTACGCCCTCCTGCCACTGGAGTTATATTAGTGTCACTGTGGTGGGGAGGGTGCAGTTACACATGACAAGACTGCCTGAGTAGTTTCCAATATAAATGTGGGCATCAGATTTGTAATTGAAATGTAGGACTTTAGAATCAGAACTAAATTATGTCTGCTTGTCCTTGTCAAAATATTCCCCATCTTTCACTTAAAAAGTGCTGCATTTAATTATTAGTAAGTCCTTTAGCAGATTATGGATCAACACCCATTGAAAACAGCCATTGAAACTTTTTTTGCCCAGGCTACAGTTAACTGTTGCAGCCAGGGGAGGCACCATAACAATGACACAAAAGGGAATAACAAAATAAAAAGATAAATAAATTGTGCTATATTTTCTAACTTGTAATGGCTTCTAGAGTCACTGAGCCAAGACGGCATGTCCAGTGGTTGATTGAATAGTTTCTTTTCCATCAGTCTCGAGTGGACTGGGTATACTTTCTGCAGGACTTGTTAATATTTCTTCCAGATTGTCAACGTCCTGCATGAAGTGAAAACGAAAGAGAAAGCACAAAAAAATCTATATTAATAACCCCATTTTTATTTGCAGTGGCATTATATGTGAAATGCCGCCAAATGGTACAATAGGGTACACAATGTTTGGAGTAGAGCACTATTCAGCAAATGTGCTAAGTTAAAGTATAATTACATTTTACCGCACAACTAATAGTCTCCTTCCAAGTTGTACATCAAATTTAATAGAGAGCAGCGGATGTATTTTCATAGAATTTCATAGAATTTACAGTGCAGAAGGAGGCCATTCAGCCCATCGAGTCTGCACCGGCTCTTGGAAAGAGCACCCTACCCAAAGTCCACACCTCCACCCTATCCCCATAACCCAGTCACCCCACCTAACACTAAGGGCAATTTTGGACACGAAGGGCAATTTTATCATTGCCAATCCACCTAACCTGCACATCTTTGGACTGTGGGAGGAAACCGGAGCACCCGGAGGAAACCCACACACACACACGGGGAGGATGTGCAGACTCCGCACAGACAGTGACCCAAGCCGGAATCGAACCTGGTACCCTGGAGCTGTGAAGCAATTGTGCTATCCACAATGCTACCGTGCTGCCCTTCTAATTTAAAATTAGAAACAAATAGAGTGTGCCTTTCTCAATCTCGGCACATATACAAACACACATTTCATTTTAGGAGTTTGAAAGTTGTACTTAGCAACAGCAAGGAAATAGGGATTTACTGCTGTGGAAATATTGGGCTAAGTCTTTAAGTGAGGAAACAGGGAGATTCTTCATTTTAATCAGGGATATAGGTTTTGAACCCATGCTGTAAGATATACACGAATAGACTGAGCAAGAAGCTGGAGAGTTTTTGGGAGTTATCCAGGATAGTGGGCGTGGAGGTCAAGCCGGACCCTATAATGGCGATCTTTGGGATCTCGGAGAAGCCGGAGCTGCTGGAGGGGAAGGGGGCAGATGTTGTGGCCTTCGCCTCTCTGATTGCCCGGGGAAGGATCCTGTTGAAGTGGAGGTCGGATATACAGCCGGGGGTAGCGCGGCCTGGCTGGGGAACTTGTATGACTTTCTCCAGCTGGAGAAGAGCAAGTTAGAGTTGAGGGGGTCAGAAGAGGGTTTCAAGGTGCGGTGGAGACCATTCATTACCTTATGTCAGGAGTTGTTTGTCGCAGGGGGAGAGGGAGGGATTAAAAGCTCATTTCTGCTAGAGAGCTGAACTGTCAAAAGTGCCATCTTTCGGATGAGATGTTATATCAAGGCCCTGTCAACCCTTTCAGGTGGATGTAAGAGATCCAATGGTACTGTTTTGGAGAATGCAATATATAAATGCAAGTCTTTTGTTGATGCCATCGGTCAATTTAACAATGCCGCAAGCAGTACTATCTCCATATTGATCACATTCATTTTAATCAAAGTCCCGGAAGAAAGTAATTGACAGAATATAGGCAAAGATCAAGAAGAAAATGAGGCCGAATCATATGTAAAAAGATGACACTAAAGCATCAAACAGCAAAAAGAACATTGGCAGTAAGAAGCTTAATCTCAGTGAGCAGGAAACATTAAAAACTGGAACACAGGAATCAATGAAACAGCTCACTGACTGATTGCATTTCTTATTTGAACACATACAATTGCTCAGTTCTTTTACAGTTCAGCAACCCTTTTCATTTAAAAAAAAGAGCTGGCAAACATAATTAATCCAGAGGAAAGTACTAACTAATTAAAAAATAACTGAACTCCTGTTTTTAGAATTCTTTTTAACCATATCCCTTAGCTTCCACTGTCATTTTCTTTTGTGTCGATTGTGTTACCAAGACTTTGTAATGAGAAAGATCAGTGATCAAACAAACAAATGGAAGAGATGTGAATTAAATGTTGATTCATCTACTAATATTGTTGATCTCAGCTACTTTATTTGGTGCTGGTGTGTGTGTGTGTGTGTGTGTGTGTGGTGGGGAGGGGGGGGTGGTGGGAGCCTTTAATAATTACAGATCATTCTGGAAGATGCGGCTGAACTCAGGGTCATAAACAGTTTTTATGAAGGTGGATAACTTGTTCAATTTTGATTCAGCTTCTTCGCCACCATTGTTGTCCTGATTCATTAAAGTCTTTACCGTATCAGCCTGGGCTGAAGGTTTACACACGGTGCTGATATTTAACGATATGCTACCCCTATCAATCAGAAAGGTCTTTCGAGAGATCAATTTAGAGGAGCATCAATTGTAACTGAAGGTGCGCAATCTGTAATACGTCGTCCTCTGGGGATTTGCGGTGTCAATTGGTTACATTCTGAATCTACAAGAGGTCATCGTGTGGTGTCCGGTCAGCCTGGTGGATGGTTGTTTTTTTTCGCAGTGGATCTTATAATTTCATTTAAAGAACTAGTCAGTATTTTCTTTTTGACCAGCAAGATAGAAAATCTTAGTCCACTAAAGGTAAAAGTTGAAATAAAATCCACATGGGCCGCATCTGGTCATCAATCTTAATCCGTTCCTGCCTATCTACTGAATGGATAACTAGATTTAGCCGGTAATACCACACTTTAGCAATGTCATCAAAAGGTACATTTTAACTCCTGCTCAATAAAATTATTCTCTTAAAGCGCTTAACTGATGATTCAATTTTATTTGTCCTCCCAGAATATATATTGAGGCAAGAATGAATTACCTGTACCTCTTATAATTAACATGGAAGTATTTAGGAACGCCGGCAGCCTTGGGTTTTAGAATGTAATCAAAATTAAAGGTTCTAATTGCAGAATAATGATTTCACTGCTGCAAACTGCTTATCACACGTTTGCCCATAGACAGAGGAGTATATGAGCAAGGGTAGGCCATTCAGCCCCTAGAGTCTGCTACACCAATTATAGATCACAGTTGATTAGTACCTCCAAATATTTACCTATTTAAGTTTAACCTTGCACTGCATGTTACTATGATGGCTGCATTCAATCTCGAAATGGTGAGGTTAGGCAACATATCTATGTGACATTAAGAGGCACTATGGGAAGAGGCTTCCTTGTACCAGACTGTTAAGTTACCCAAATTTTGATAATCCCCAAGCGTCCCACCAGATGAGATCGTGCCAGGTTATCATAAAATCATTAAAAAATCTATTTGGAGGGAGGTCTTCAGCAGGTGGCGGGGGAGGGTCAGATGTGGTTCGTCAATGGCAGGCAGCTGTCATTGAACATGCGGCGGCTGCTGAATGTGGTGCTTTCTCTGGCGGAGGGAAGGGAGTTAGAGGTGATGGTGGCGTTGGATGCAGAGAAAGCATTGGATAGAGTGGAGTGGAAGTATTTGTTTACGGTACTGGAGAAGTTTGGGAATGGGCCTAAGTTTGTGGCTCGGGTAAAATTTCTATACAAGGCCTCGACAGCTTGTGTGCGGACGAATGAGATGCATTCAGAGCACTTCCCACTATTCCGGGGAACGAGGCAGGGGTACACCATGTACCCCCATCTTGTTTGCATTGGCGATTGAGCCCTTGCAGATTGCGCTGATGGGTTTGGGCTTATGGAGGGGGATAGTGAGGGGGGGTTGGTTGGAGCTTACGGTGTCTCTGCATGCATATGACTTACTGCTCTATATGACGGACCCCAACTCTTATGTGAGAGACATAATGGGGATGCTAGGGATATTTGGGGCTTTTTCGGGTATAAATTGAATTTAGGGAAGAGTGAATGTTTTCTCGTGTCTCCTTCAGGTGGAGGGGTGGGAGTGGAGGGGTTGCCATTTAGGATGGCGCCAACACACTTTAGGTACTTGGGGGTGCAGGTAGTGCAGAATAGTGCGCGACTCTGTGAGCTAAATTTCACAAGCCTGACAGGGAAGGTGAAGGAGGATCTGGGAAGGTGGGCTAGTCTCCCTTTGTCTTTGGCTGGCCAGGTGCATGCAAGCAAAATTAATATTTTGCCATGGGGTGCGATTGGCTGGCCGCATTGCACTTGAGCAAGAGCATAATCCTGGCCCTCCCACAGGAACATGGGCACATTGGCAATGCCCAGCTGGCATGTTGGCACTGCCACCCTGCCCAGGTAGCACTGCCAAGCTGGATGGAGCACTGTCTGGGTCAGGGGCCGGGGGGGGGGGGGGCATGCCCATGAAAGGAGTGTGGAGGGGGGAATTTGAAGCATCTGAATGTGCAGGGCAGATAAGTAGGGACCTCTGGGAGGTTGGCAGGGATGGCAGGTAGAGGTCCTGGAAGTGAGACGTTGCTGTAAGGGGATTGCTGTAAGGTGGCTTGGGGGGCCTGAAGAGAGGGTGCCTGAAGAGGGGGGCCCCCAGGGACCCCATAGCAAGATGTCCTCACTTGGGGTGGGGGGGGGGGGGGGGGTAACGCCTATATGTGTGGGAGATGACATTTCCTATGGGTGCTGAGTGTGCGGGACGCACAAGCTCACTTAGAGAGCGGGGCACCCTTTCAAAATGGCTGCCCGATCTCGGAGTTCAGCTCCCCAGTGTTGAAAAAAATAATCTAAGGGAGCAATTCTCAGGCCTTGTTGCACTCTCACTCGAGCAAAATGAGGCCGGTGAATAGCAGGAAAGGCCAAAAATGAGAACTGTGCCAGGTGCCAAACAGTTTGCGATGCAACTGGACTGCTCCCGTTGGCGAAATCGGGATCTTGCCGTAGCGTGGCGAGAAACCAATTATCACCACTTCAGCACTATTTCCATACAATTAAAGGGAGCGAACCCACTTCCAACAGCCCCCTGTCATTTATCGGCCTCCCCAGCAAATGGTCAAGTTAGTACACCTTTTGAAAAACATGAACCTGGTGGAAGGGCTTCCGCAGGGAGCCGAGTAGTTTTGCTCTTTTTAAAAAAAATTCATTTATGGAATTGGGCTTCGCTGGTTAGGCCAGCATTTGTTGCCCATCCCTAGTGCCCTTCAGAAGGTGGTGGTGAATTGCCTTCTTGAACCGCTGCAGTCCTTGAGGTGTATGTACACCCACTGTGCTATTAAGGATGGTGTTCCAGAATGTTGGGACAGTGAAGGAATGGCAATATATAAGTCAGGGTGGTGAGTGACGTGGAGGGGAACCTCCAGGTGGTGGTCCCGCTTTCCCAGTCATTCACAATCCTGTAAACTCTTCCATTTTAATTTTATCCAGCAGCATTTTGAAAGTTGCAATGAAACAGCTTCCTGTTTTTTTACAATATTGCTTTGCGAAATCTGCAACTTAGAAGGCAATTTTGTCTCAGTTGTCTGATAATTTTAACTTTTTGTGCGGGAAAAAAACACGTGAAAGCAAACTGCCGACCTGTTTTGCCAATCACCCAATTCCCTTCACGAGAAAGCCAAATGTTGCAAAGTGTGAGATGGGCGACTGATTCGCTAGTGCCTGATTTAGTCCATCAATATGCTGGGGGGAGGGTTACCAATGGCCATAAACTGAACTGGACTAGCCAAATAAATACTGTGGACACAAGAGCATGCCAGAAGCTGGGAATTCTGTGGTGAATAACTCATCTCCTGACTTCCCAAAGTCTGTCGGCAATCGACAAAGCTCAAGTCAGGAATGTGATGGAATACCTTCTACATCTCTGGTTAATTGTGGCTCCTGCGATACTCAAGAAGCTCAACTCCATCCAGGGCAAAGCAGACTCTTTGATCAGCACCTCTTCAGCCAACTACACTACACTAACTCCCCCAAGGCTCCTTCGACAGCACCTTCCAAACCCATGGCTTTTACAGCCTAGAAGGGCAAAGGGAGCAGATACATGGGAACACCACCAACTGCAAGTTCCCCTCCAAGTCACTATCCATCCTGGCTTGGAAATATATTGTCATCCATTCAGTGTACCTACACCACATGGACTGTAGTGGTTCCAGCAGATGGCTCACCACCAGCTTCTCAAGGACAATTAAGAATGGACAATAAAAACTCTCCCTTGAATAGTGCATTGGAATGCTTTATGGACACCTCTGAGGGTATTGTGAAAAAACAGAAAGTTCAAAAGCTCATTACCTTGCTATGTTCTTCGGTGGGAATCACTTCATTTTCTTTGTCAATCTCTTTGTGTCGCTTTTCTCCTTCTGTAGAACTGTCTTCCAATGCCTGATGTACATCTTTTTCAAATTCATCTTCTTGGTGCTGAAAATTTTTATCTTCATGATTTTCTTCCATTTGATCAATATCTTGCTCCCCTTCTTTTGCAGGGTCAGCAATGTCTTCTTTTATTTGGTTATGAATTCTAGTTTCTTCACCCACCATCTCTTCTTTGTGAGGAAGATCATTCTGATGAAAATATTTGTCTTCTTGCTTCTCTTCCATTTGATCAAGATCTTCCACCTCTTCTTCTTCAGGATCAGAAATTTCTTCCCCCTGATGATCAGTTCCGTTTTCTTCATCCATTATCTCTCCTTTATGAGGAAGATCATTCTGATGAAAATATTTATCTTCTTGATTCTCTGCTGTTTGATCAATATCCTCCACTTCTTCTGCAGGATCTGAAATGTCTTCCACCCGATGATCAATTCCATTTTCTTCACCCATCATCTCTTCTCTATGAGGAAAAATGTTCTGATGAAAATATTTATCTTCTTGCTTCTCTTCTGTTTGGTCAATATCTTCCACCTCTTCTTCTTCAGGCTCAGCAATTTCTTCTTCTATCTGATGATCGGTTTCATTTTCTTCACTGGTCTTTGGTTCTTTATGAGGAAGGTCATGCTGATGAACATCTTCCTCGACATCACAGCTCGTAAAGATTTCTTCAACATTAAACACACCATTACGAAGTTTCCGCTCCACATTTGGAGAATTTCCAACTCCTTCGTGGCTACTTTCCTCTTCACAGAGCTCCAGTGGATCCTCCTCCTCATCTACAGTCTCTGCAGGCCTCTGGGCAAAGAAGAAGAGCAATTAGTGAAAACAACATATGATAAACCGAAACATCTCAAGCACCAAAACATCACTGATCGGCAAAGGGCGAGTCAAACTATTTTCTATTCAAGGATGTGATCTCACCAGAGAGGGTACAAAGGAGATTTATGAGGATGCTGCCAGGAATGGAGAATTTTAGCTATGAGGAAAGATTGGATAGGCTGTGGTTGTTATGGTTGGAACAGAGGAGACCAAGGGAGGTTTAATTGAGGTGTATCAAATTATGAGGGGCCGAGCTAGAGTGGTTAGGAAGGATCTCTTTCCCTTAGCTAACAGGTGAATAACCAGGGGAACATGGATTCAAAGTAGAAAGATTATAGGGGAGACAAGAAATATTTTCACCCTGAGAGTGGCGAGGTCCAGAACTCATTGTTTAAAAGGGTAGTGAGAGCAAGAAGCCCTCATTGCATTGCTGTGATCTACAGGGTGTGGCCACCTAAAATGGTGTCCAGCAAGGGATGCTGGGAAAAGTGGTCAAGGGTATGGACAAGCAGGCTGCAGAGCACATTAAATAAAGCTACAGGAAAAAGGCTTTGCAGACTTCAAACGATTTCACAGGTTGATGCAAATAACATAAGTAAAGGGCTATCTCCAGGTCACCAACAGGATCAATGGAGCTGTCTTGTTAATCACAATTGCTTACTCGACACAATGGCACCTAACTTCCTTATTTGGAAAGCTTACATGCATTCAACACTTTCAAGTATGGCCACTGAGTTCCACCCCAAAATTGATGTGGCAGCCCCTGATTGGATTTTATCGATCAGGCTGATTGAGCCCTGATCAACTGATTGACAAATGACCCAGAGACCACCCACCAAAAGAGTCACAAAATTCAAACAACATAAAAGTTACTGCGCGGATTCATTCTTTCTCTGGAGCAGCAGTAACTAACAACGGTGGACCACCGGCTGAGGAAGGAGACTATTCGCACTACCAACAGAAGGAAGACCAGAGCCAGAAGAGAACCAGATTGATAACCAACTAACAGAGGACTAAAAGACCGGAACTACAGACAACAGGCCTGTATCTGCTCAGTACTTGTCAGTCACTGCCGAGTTAAGTTAAGATCTTGGAATTACTGGTGTATAGTAACCTATGATTGGAAATGTGTGATTGAATAACCATAACCATTGTGTGTGGGTGAATAAATATTGTTCTGTTTTATGAACTGAGTCTCATAGTCATTTGTCCACCGTATACGGGTTAAGACACACTGTGGTTTAGACAGGGCAACAAGGGCTATGCGCCAAGAGTTGAAAAGTGGGATTAGGCTGGGTAGCTCTATTTTGATCAGCACAGATATAATGGACTGAATGGTCTCCTTCTGCTTCATTTTATTTCTATGTATGAACAAATACATAGATCTTATAACAAGTGAGTTCCACAAAAGACTTACAAAATAGGTAATAAAATGTAAAGGCTGGCAAATACCCACAGGCAAATGCTTAACACATGAATGTAACCGTTTTCTGTTGGCTAGTTAAACGGAAGGGTTAGTCCATTTCAAAGTAAACCGGTTGATGCCCCTAATAAAATACTGGACAGAGGAATGTCACATCAACTGCCTGAGAACAATTTCTCAGAGATTTCTTTCCCCTCTTATTGTCCCTGTTTTTTTCCTCTGTTTTGTTTCCTCTCCCAGGAGATGGCATTGCATGCAAAGGGAGGAAGGGGGCCAGGAGTGGGGGTGGGAGTGCGAGAGATATTATGGCTAGTAGAGAAATGACAAAAAGCTAGCAGACAGGTACAACAAATAATTATAAAGGTTAATGAAATGTTTATTTCAGGGAGCTGGAACATTAATGAGTGGAAGTTATATAGGTATTTAAAGCTCTGGTTCAACACCATTTAGATAACTACATTCAGTTTTTGCATCACATTTCAGAAAGGATATACTAGACTTTATGGGGTGCACTGCAGGTTCACCAAAATGATACCTGTGCTAAAAGGATAACAAATAGGCTTGTGTTCCCTTGAATGTAGATGAAGTGACAATCTAGTAATATGGTTAAAGAATTGACAATGTGGAGAGTGACATATTACCTCCTCTGGTGGAGAATCCAGAATAAGAAGACATATCTTAAAATTGGAGCTTGGTTGTTCAGGGTTGATGTCAGGGAGTACACGCCGGTAATGGAACTCTAGAACCAAGTCCTCCGAACAAGTATTGAGGCTACATCTATTTCAAAGTTCAAAACTGAGATTGATAAGATTTCTTTTAGGCCAGGTTATTAAGTGTTACAGAACCAAGATGGGTAGACCGAATTAAGATGCAGAATACCCAAGATGTAACCGAATGGAAGAAATGGGGCCTATCTTGGGTGTTACCATTCCGTTTAACAGGTTCTCATTTGAGGTATTTGGGCATCCAGGTAGCTCGGGATTGGGCCCGGTTTCGTAAGTTGAATTTTACAAGCTTGGTGAGTAGGGTCAAGGCCGACTTGCAGAGGTGGGATAGCCTCCCTCTGTCCGTGGCAGGCAGAATTCAATCAGTGAAGTTTTAATACGGTTTTTGTTTTTGTTCCAGTGTTTGCCAGTTTTTCTGCTGAAATCCTCCTTTGAGAGATCAATTTTGTCCTTTATTTGGGCAGATAAATAGCTAGGATTTGGAAAACGGTCCTTCAGAGGGAACCGGCAGTCTGGGGGCTTGACATTGCCGAGCTTAATATATTATACGGCGAAGCGAGTTGAGTCACTTCCGGACTCGATCTACACAGCTCAGTCGACCCAAGACTGAGTAGAGAATCCTGATCGTTTTCCCATTCTTGCACATGCGATAAATTGTACTTCTGCAGGCACGGCTTCAGAATTTCACATCGCTTTATCAAACAAATTTTGAATCTGGTGACAATCTGAATTTTGGGTCGGGGAGTATTAGTAAAGATGCCGGGCCTACAATAACATTTAAAAAAATATATATTTGGACATGAGAACTGAGAAAGCCTGTGGTATTGTGACATCTGAATTCTAGTAGGCAGCCACACATTTCCAAAGTCCTGTCGGGGTTTTTTTTGGCAGATCAGTATATTCCATCTCTTGGTCTGTGGCACAACCTCAGCTAACCTCAAACAGCTTGCAGTGCCTGTGTAGGCTCACAAATGACAGGTCCATCATCACAACACCACTTTGCAGCTGAGTACTTTGGGCCACATGACTTCACAAATAAAAACCATGGCAACCCAAAGGCAGCCAGAGCGAAAGCTGAAGGTGCAAGCAACACACTGTGGATTCGTTCTTGTGAGAAGGAACAGAATGTTCTTGCGACTCATTAAATGCAGTGAAGCTTGTTTAGTGCCGATTTGTAAAAAAAAAACCTTCATAAAACAGCTGTATTAATTATCAAGCATGGATAAGTGAGCAGAGGAAGAGTAATTCAAGACCAAAATTTGATTTCAGACTAAGAGCACATTAAGAAAATCATTGATTGACAAATTGGAAAACAAGATATTTGTGGTTAGTGAGCGAGATTGTCTTCCCTTAGATAATCTTAATTGAAGATAAACCAAACTAATCCTCTGCAATCCCATCTATAACCCACACCAAACATTTAGGATCCTCCTCCAGGTCCCATGCCCAAAGAGGGCATTGGTGACCCTGGATTTTTACTGGGTTGGTCCATGATTATGCTTGGCAAAGTACTGCATTGGTTTGCAGTTGCTTTTTGCAAGATGGCTGACGAGGAAACTCTCCCACTCTTACCACTTGCCATCAAGCATAGTGGAAGGATTTGCAGGCTGATAAACTACCTGTTTGGCCAAGTTACGAACGCCTCTTCTATAGCCAGAGTGGGACTTGGAACCCAGAGCTTCTGGCTAGATGTAGGGATGCTGCAAATGTGCCAAAAAGCCTCCAACGTTTAGGAACCAAGCTCTTACGAGATAGCTAAAAGCCAAATTCTTCAGAAGACAGTTAGGAAAGTGGGTTGGCAAACAACGCTCCAATATAATGAACGATCTATTCATTGTTTTTGGACACATAGCTGAGATAATTTCTTAAATAATAAAATGCAGCCATGGAATTTAAGCTGCGGAAAGTCTAAAATGTGGGATTGTAAAATAGAATAATTCCCAATGTTCTGGTGAACCTGAACGTTGGGCAAGTTGTTCAGCAGCAAATAACATGGCCCTTACAAGGTTTGGAATGTTGTTATCCAGAAATGGTACTGATGGCTTGGCGTATCTACCTCCAGCGTTAGACAATGATGTCAGACACACAGTCTGATGAGATTTTACAATGGATGGAAACAATGGTCATTGTTACTCCCAAACAAATTCCTCAATCAGTAGCTCATAAACCTTTCTTTTGGCAACCTCAAATGAAATTATATCAACTGAAGCACAAACTTGTATGGTGCATTTGCTAAAGTCTATTTTAGAGACTGCAAGCTCCTTGTTCATTGAGTTTATAAAAATAGGCCTACATGAAGCCTGTATTTCTCTCAGCGCTGGACCGCTTCAGTAAATGTAATCTCACTGAGTAAAGTGGACAAGGCCCCAGATCTGCATGACAAGATTCAAGCTCTACCAATACCACAACAGGCAATCATTTGCTTTTCAAATAGTTTGCTTTTCAACATGGGACTTGTGAAAGTCTTCAAACTGCACATGGATTTCTAGTTCCTGATGCCGGAAAACGGGGTGGAAGAGCGGCCCAACTTAATCTTGGGAAACTCTCCAGAAAAACACTTCAAGCAATTCTACATCAAACCTTGCCCATGCGCGTATTAAATATTGCTTTGGGTTAAGAATTCAAGGTCTATAACCCAAATAGTCTGCTTGATAACCAGACAAAACCCTGTAGAGTTTAATAACCAGCTTACTGAAAGAGCCACAATCAAGTCTATTTATTGTTTCACAGTTCTGCCCTTGCTTACGTCAGCAGATTCCTTCTGCTCGGGGTGGAGACAGTCAGTGAAGGAGGACTAGACAGGTCATGCAAGCATTGCCCTGTGTACACCTTGGATATAGGTGGGGGTGATGCTTCTTCTGGACTGTGCAGCCAGAGCCAAGTCCACAGCACCACGGGTGACTCGGTTGTACAGGGGGAAGAGGAGGAAAATCGGAAAAGCAAAGGTGATAAGAGATTCAATTAGCAGGGGGAACAGACAGGCATTTCTGAAGCAGCAGATGTTTCCAGGATGATATGTTGCCACCCTGATGCCAAGGTCCACAACGTTACTGAGTGGCTGCAGAACATTCTGATGAAGGTGAATAGCCAGAGGTCGTGGTCTATATTAGTAGCAAAGAGTATAGGCAGAAAGAGGTCCTGCAGGCACATTTCCTTATTTCTCCCTGTGCCCTGTGCTAGTGAGTACAGAAATAGATGGATAGAATACACAAATGTGTGACTGGAGAGATGGTACAGGAGGCAGAGTTTTAATTTCCTGGCTCCTTGGTGTGACATTATAGAAATGTACAGCATTTGAAGAGTTAATGTTATTCCAATTAGCTACTAGATGAAGCTAGGGACAGTACTATAAAAGGCACCGACTCTTAGGCTTCTGCAGAGAGGTTTTAAATTTTTTTTTCACTTTTAACTTTAAATTACTAATTAATTGACGCAATGTCAGTTAGAGGGGTGCAGTGCTCTGACTGTGAGACGTGGCAGGTCCGGGAGGCTTCCAGCGTCCCGGGTGGCTTCATCTGCAGAAAGTGCACCCAACTGGAGCTCCTCACAGACCGCATGGTTCGGTTGGGGCAGCAATTGGATGCACTTAGGAGCATGCAGGTGGCAAAAAGCGTCATAGATAGCAGTTATATAAATGTGGTCACACCCAAGGTGCAGGCAGAGAAATAGGTGACCACCAGAAAGGGCAGGCAGTCAGTGCAGGAATCCCCTGTGGTTGTCCCCCTCACGAACAGGTATACCCCTTTGGATACTGTCGGGGGGGATAGCCTATCAGGGGAAAAGAGCAGCAGCCAGAGCAGTGGCACCACGGCTGGCTCTGATGTTCAGAAGGGAGGGTCAAAGCGCAGAAGAGCAATAGTAATAGGGAACTCTATAGTCAGGGGCACAGATAGGCGCTTCTGTGGACGTGAAAGAGACTCCAGGATGGTATGTTGCCTCCCTGGTGCCAGGGTCCAGGATGTCTCCGAACGGGTAGAGGGCATCTTGAAGGGGGAGGGCAAACAGGCAGAGGTCGTTGTACATATTGGTACTAACGACATAGGCAGGAAGGGGCATGAGGTCCTGCAGCAGGAGTTCAGGGAGCTAGGCAGAAAGTTAAAAGACAGGACCTCTAGGGTTGTAATCTCGGGATTACTCCCTGTGCCACGTGCCAGTGAGGCTAGAAATAGGAAGATAGAGCAGCTAAACACGTGGCTAAACAGCTGGTATAGAAGGGAGGGTTTCCGTTTGGACCACTGGGAGCTCTTCCAGGACAGGTGTGACCTATATAAGGACGGGTTGCATCTAAACTGGAGAGGCATAAATATCCTGGCCGCGAGGTTTGCTAGTGTCACACAGGAGGGTTTAAACTAGTATGGCAGGGAGGTGGCAACGGGAGCAATAGGTCAGAAGGTGAGAGCATTGAGGGAGAACTAGGGAATAGGGACAGTGTGGCTCTGAGGCAGAGCAGACAGGGAGAAGTTGCTGAACACAGCGGGTCTGATGGCCTGAAGTGCGTATGTTTAAATGCAAGAAGTATTACGGGTAACGCAGATGAACTTTGAGCTTGGATTAGTACTTGGAACTATGATGCCATTACAGAGACCTGGATGAGGGAAGGGCAGGATTGGCAGCTAAACGTTCCCGGATTTAGTTGTTTCAGGCGGGATAGAGGGGGATGTAAAAGGGGTGGCGGAGTTGCACTACTGGTTAGGGAGGATATCACAGCTGTACTACGGGAGGACACCTCAGAGGGCTGTGAGGCTATCTGGGTAGAGATCAGGAATAAGAAGGGTGCAGTTACAATGTTGGGGGTTTACTCCAGGCCTCCCAACAGCCAGCGGGAGATAGAGGAGCAGATAGGTCGACAAATTTTGGAAAAGAGTAAAAACAACAGGGTTTTGGTGATGGGAGACTTCAACTTCCCCAATATTGACTGGGACTCACTTAGTGCCAGGGGCTTAGATGGGGCAGAGTTTGTAAGGAGCATCCAGGAGGGCTTCTTAAAACAATATGTAGACAGTCCATCTAGGGAAGGGGCGGTACGGGACCTGGTATTGGGGAATGAGCCTGGCCAGGTGGTGGAAGTTTCAGTAGGGGAGCATTTCGGCAACAGTGACCACAATTCAGTAAGTTTTAAAGTGCTGGTGGACAAGGATAAGAGTGGTCCCAGGGTGAATGTGCTAAATTGGGGGAAGGCTAATTATAACAATATTAGGTGGGAACTGAAGAACCTAGATTGGGGGCGGATGTTTGAGGGTAAATCAACATCTGACATGTGGGAGGCTTTCAAGTGTCAGTTGAAAGGAATTCAGGACCGGCATGTTCCTGCGAGGAAGAAGCATAAATACGGCAAATTTCGGGAACCTTGGATAACGAGAGATATTGTAGGCCTCATCAAAAAGAAAAAGGAGGCATTTGTCAGGGCTAAAAGTCTGGGAACAGACGAAGCCTGTGTGGAATATAAGGAAAGTAGGAAGGAACTTAAGCAAGGAGTCAGGAGGGCTAGAAGGGGTCACGAAAAGTCATTGGCAAATAGGGTTAAGGAAAATTCCAAGGCTTTTTACACGTACATAAAAAGCAAGAGGGTAGCCAGGGAAAGGGTTGGCCCACTGAAGGATAGGCAAGGGAATCTATGTGTGGAGCCAGAGGAAATGGGCGAGGTACTAAATGAATACTTTGCATCAGTATTCACCAAAGAGAAGGAATTCGTAGATGTTGAGTCTGGAGAAGGGGGTGTAGATAGCCTGGGTCACATTGAGATCCATAAAGACGAGGTGTTGGGCGTCTTAAAAAAATATTAAGGTAGATAAGTCCCCAGGGCCTGATGGGATCTACCCCAGAATACTGAAGGAGGCTGGAGAGGAAATTGCTGAGGCCTTGACAGAAATCTTTGGATCCTCACTGTCTTCAGGTGATGTCCCGGAGGACTGGAGAATAGCCAATGTTGTTCCTCTGTTTAAGAAGGGTATCAAGGATAATCCAGGGAACTACAGGCCGGTGAGCCTTACTTCAGTGGTAGGGAAATTACTGGAGAGAATTCTTCAAGACAGGATCTACTCCCATTTGGAAGCAAATGGACGTATTAGTGAGAGGCAGCATGGTTTTGTGAAGGGGAGGTCGTGTCTCACTAACTTGATAGAGTTTTTCGAGGAGGTCACAAAGATGATTGATGCAGGTAGGGCAGTGGATGTTGTCTATATGGACTTCAGTAAGGCCTTTGACAAGGTCCCTCATGGTAGACTAGTACAAAAGGTGAAGTCACACGGGATCAGGGGGGAGCTGGCAAGGTGGATACAGAACTGGCTAGGTCATAGAAGGCAGAGAGTAGCAATGGAAGGATGCTTTTCTAATTGGAGGAATGTGACCAGTGGTGTTCCTCAGGGATCAGTGCTGGGACCTTTGCTGTTTGTAGTATATATAAATGATTTGAAGGAAATTGTAACTGGTCTGATTAGTAAGTTTGCAGACGACACAAAGGTTAGTGGAATTGCGGATAGCGATGAGGACTGTCAGAGGATACAACAGGATTTAGATTGTTTGGAGACTTGGGCGGAGAGATGGCAGATGGAGTTTAATCCGGACAAATGTGAGGTAATGCATTTTGGAAGGTCTAATGCAGGTAGGGAATATACAGTGAATGGTAGAATCCTCAAGAGTATTGAAAGTCAGAGAGATCTAGGTGTACAGGTCCACAGGTCACTGAAAGGGGCAACACAGGTGGAGAAGGTAATCAAGAAGGCATACGGCATGCTTGCCTTCATTGGCCGGGGCATTGAGTATAAGAATTGGCAAGTCATGCTGCAGCTGTATAGAACCTTAGTTAGGCCACACTTGGAGTATAGTGTTCAATTCTGGTCGCCACACTACCAGAAGGATGTGGAGGCTTTAGAGAGGGTGCAGGAGAGATTTACCAGAATGTTGCCTGGTATGGAGGGCATTAGCTATGAGGAGCGGTTGAATAAATTTGGTTTGTTCTCACTGGAACGACGGAGGTTGAGGGGCGACCTGATAGAGGTCTACAAAATTATGAGGGGCATAGACAGAGTGGATAGTCAGAGGCTTTTACCCAGGGTAGAGGGGTCAATTACTAGGGGGCATAGGTTTAAGGTGAGAGGGGCAAGGTTTAGAGTAGATGTATGAGACAAGTTTTTTTACACAGAGGGTAGTGGGTGCCTGGAACTCGCTACCGGAGGAGCAGGGACGATAGTGACATTTAAGGGGCATCTTGATAAATACATGAATAGGATGGGAATAGAGGGATATGGACTCAGGAAGTGTAGAAGATTGTAGTTTAGTCGGGCAGCATGGTCGGCACGGGCTTGGAGGGCCGAAGGGCCTGTTCCTGTGCTGTACATTTCTTTGTTCTTTGTTTGTAAAGGAGAGGAGACTGGAGTGAAGTGCATCGTCGAGCTAGAGAAGATAGAATATAGTTAGAGTATAGAAATAGTGTTCGTGATTGTAGTTTAATATAATCTATTTGTTTACTGTAGGAATAAGTGTTGAACTTTAATTTAAGTAGTGTAAATAAATTTAGCTTTGTCGATGAACAAGTGTCTTGTGAAGACTACGCTTTCCATCCTGAAGTCAACCTCATAATGATCACCACACTTGGGATGAGTTCTGTGGGAGGTAGAACCTGTACAGGTCAGACAGGCTGTACTTCAACAAAGGCAGGAACAATGCCCCTGTGCAGCAGTTTAATGGTGCAGTGTGAGAGGGTTTACACTAATTTGGCAAGGAGAACAGGATGTAGGGTTAGAAAGCATAACATGGTGCACAAAGGATTGAGGGATTGAGGGAGACAGATAGCACTCGAGTAAGAAGTAGCAAGGCATTAGGTGAGATTGAACTGAGAGAATACAGAAAAGGAAAAAATAACATTTACAGTGCATGTATGGGAACCACAAAAGTTGGTGAGCTGCAGATGCAAATAGCCATGTGGGAATATTATTTTGCGATGATAATGGAGACCTGACTCAAAAAGGGCAGGACTGGGTGCTGAATATTCTTGGATACAGGGATTTCAGGAAAGGTGGGGGAAAGAAATAAAAGAAGGAATGTGACCGTATTGATGAAGGAGAATATTATGGTGGTGGAGAGAGAGGATGTCTTAGAGAAGTCAAGGCCAGAATCTATTTGGTTAGAGTTAGGAAACAATAGAGGGGCTGTTACAATACTTGATGTATTCTATAGATGGGATGCCGAGCAGTATATATGCAGAGAAATTACAGAAGTGCCAAAACGGCGATGTTTCCTTGTTGTTTAATGGTTATTGTGATATGTGGAATGTTACATAGTTGATTTTCAACACTTTCTTACTGTCATGAGAATGTCGCTTTAAGAAATGTTTGGCTGCTCATATTACTGCAGTGATGTCAGAGTGTGGGTGGAGCTGAGCTCTGGTTCTGCTTTTTAGTTTCACTATGAGAAAAGCTTGGGTGTGTCTGTCTTTTTGGTTTTGTTTTTCAGTGTGTTGCAGCTGAAGTCAGCCAAAGCAGCTGTACTGTTGATCTCTCTGCCATGAAGGACTATCTCTTAATCATTTGGTGAATTCAGAATTATAAATGTTTTCAGTATTGAATGTAAACTCTGATGTGCTTCAGTTTAAAGGTTTGTTAAGTCTTCTGGGTGGGAAGGGCAGCATACAGATTACTTAGTGTTGTATTCTTTGGGGGGTGTATTTGATTTACTGGTTGCTAAGATGTTCACTGTTTGTTTTAGAAAGGTTAACTTGAGTTCATAGAATAAACATTGTTTTGCTTTTAAAAACTACTTTTCATTTCTGCTGTACCACACCTGTAGAGTACGCCGTGTGCTCCCCATACCACAATCTATTAAAAGTTGTGGGTCAGGTGAACTCTATGATACACTTTGGGATTCTCTAAACCCTGGCCCATAACATGACTATTTAATAAACAAAATATTCTCAAGTGAATTCTCGCGGGTACACGCTCCATGTTTCAGACGATGATTATTGCATCGCCTTTCAATCAAGCTTTGAGCCTGAACAGTTTGTCTGAACTCTAGAAGCATCAGCATCATAGAGGCAGCAGGCAACAATCAAACAACTCTAGAGCTGGGCTCCAGCACTGGGGAATATCCTTGTGACCAGAGGGTAAGTATGTGGATCAGGAGAGGGCACCTGAGCACAGACTCTCTAAAGTTCCCGGCAGGGGTCTGGGGCCATGGGGCTCCTGCTATGGTAGAAGGTGAGTGTGCAGAGTGAGGTATTCCAGCACAACTGGCTCACTGGATGTCACTCTGAGAGAAGGCGGGACACGTAAGGGCTTAGAGGATTTAAGGGTCCTGGGGTGGAAGCCCTAACTGATTGCCGTTCTCCCTCCTGCTCCAATTCCTTACAGATAAATAGATGAAATATGGTTGGTTATGTCAGTACCGCAGAGAAGCCTGAGGCAAGCAGACGCCAGAGGAGGCAACAGCAGTGTCGACGCAGGCTGGAGGCAGCACCCCATGTGGAGCTTCTTTAAATATATAAAAAGAGAGGGGTCAAAGTGAGCATGGGCCGCTTAGAAAATGAATCTGGGGCGATAGTTATGGAGAAACAAGAAAATGGCAGAGGAGTTAAACAGATATTTTGCATCAGTCTTTATGGTGGACGATACTTCGAACATCCCACTAACACTAAAGAAAATGGGGGAGGAATTAAATACCATCAGCATCACGAGAGAAGTAGTATTAGGCAAACTAATGGGGCTTAAAGCAGATAGGTCCCCTGGCCCTGATGGCTTGCAACATGGTAGCATAGTGGTTAGCACAGTTGCTTCACAGCTCCAGGGTCCCAGGTTCGATTCCCGGCTGGGTCACTGTCTGTGCGGAGTCTGCACGTTCTCCCCGTGTCTGCGTGGGTTTCCTCCGGGTGCTCCGGTTTCCTCCCTCGGTCTAAAGATGTGCGGGTTAGGTGGATTGGCCATGATAAATTGCCCTTAGTGTCCAAAAAATGTTAAGTGGGGGTTACGGGGATAGGGTAGATACGTGGGCTTCAGTAGGGTGCTCTTTGTAAGGGCCGGTGCAGACTCGATGGGCCAAATGGCCTCCTTCTGCACTGTAAATTCTATGGTTCTATGATTCTAAGTCGCTATAGAGATAATGGATGCATTGGTTGTAATTTTCCAAAAATCCTTGGATTCTGAAGAAATACCTGAGAATTGGAAAATCGCCTATTGATAAAGGGAGGTAAGAAAAAATTGTAGGCCAATTAGCTTAACATCTATTTTTGGAAAAAATTGGCATCAATTATTAAGGAAGTAATAGCAGCACATTTGGAAAATCATAATTTAATCAAGCAGAGTCAGCAATGCTTCATGAAAGAGAAATCATTTCTGACTAATTTATTGGGTTTTTTTGAGGAAGACACAACCAGAGTGGATAGAGGGGAACCAGTAGATGTTTTGTATTTGGATTTCCAGAAGACATTCAACAAGGTACCTCACAAAAGGTTAAGTCATAAGTTATGATGAGCCTATGGTGCTGGTGGTAGAATATTAGCTTGGATAGAAAATTGGCTAACAGGCAGGAAACATTGTTTACTGTCTTTCAAACAGTGGCTACTGTTTGGTGGTCTATACACTCACCACTCCTACCAATGTCTTCTTTCCCTTGCTGTTTTGTACCTCCACCCAGATGGGCTTCACATCATTCCATCTCTTATTAACAGTGCTTCCACACCTTTTCATTCCCTCCTGTCCTTCTGAAATGTCAAATATCCCTGAATATATACACTACCAATTTTGATCTCCTTGTAACTATGGGCGCGATTCAGCAGCCTCGTAACACCCGACTTGGTGTCTCACGAGATTTGCGATGCTCGAAATATCTCACGAGATTAAACAGGATTCCAGGGTGTCTGGGTGCCAGGTTGGCACTGCCAGGGATCGGGACCGGCGTCCTTACCAAGGGGGAGGGGGGAGGGGGGGACGGGGGGTGTGTGTGGAAAGATCAGGGCAGCCTTCCAAAATGGCACCCCAATCTGTAAGGAACCTTTCCTTCTGGGGAGCTGAAGCTGGCCAGTCGGAAATCCCTCTAAGGCCGCAATTCTCCAGAAATATTTCTAAGTGTCGTAGCAAGCGGGAATTGTCGCGAGCTTCCCGGTGCTCGGCCCAACGAGGCCAGCAACGCAATTCTACATTCATTGGCCCACTTAATGAGGCCTCAGGGGTTCTCGTCGCAAATGATGGCTCACCAGCTGATTCGCCGGGATCGCGCTCGCCAGCAGCCCCCCCCCCGCTAACAAGGTCGAGCAGCACTTAAGCTGCACTTGCTCAGCGAACCCCAGCCAGCTCGTAACAATGGCGCCCAGGAGACTGGCCCCAAGATTCGTAGATGCTGGGGAAGCTCCTAGATGCAGTGGACGCCAGGAGGGATGTCCTGTTACCCCGAGGGTCCCGGAGAGTCAGCCATAAGGCAGCCAGTGCTGCCTGGGATGAGGTGGCAGCAGCTGTGAGCTCGGGGAGTGTGATCAGGAGAGCTGGCTATCAGTGCCGAAAAAAGGTCAACGACCTACACTGGGCAACACTTGTGAGTAGACCCCCCCCCGCCCCCAAAGGAGCACCACCCCCAACTCATCATGTGACCCCCAGCTCTACCTCCACCCCTCCCCCCTCACACCACCTCTCCCAATACCGTGAACCACTCGTGCAGTTAACAATGCTCTCTCTGTGTCTCCTCAGGAAAGCTCTCCCATAATCGTAGGGAGAGGGCCCGGACTAGCGGAGGGGTGCCAGACTTAATAATCCTCACCTCCTTCGAGGAGCAGACCCTCGAAGTGACTGGGATGGCCGAGGATAGATCGTTCAGCCATGTGGAGGCGGGCAGATGACGCAGAGGTGAGAAACCACCGGGCTCCACCTAGCTCCTTGTTTCACCAAACTCCAGCTACACTCTAATGCTCATGGCAGCACTCAGTGCAGACAATACAGCATTGATGGAGGGATCACAAGGCTAAGGAACTGTAGAGTCGCAGAGTGGGTATGGGTGAAGTTAGGCACTGATAGCTGGAGTCTCTATATCAAATGTCACAAATGCACATGTTACCACATTAAAAACTAGTTGTTCACAACCTTTCGGTCTCAATGTCGTTAACCCTCCTCCCAGTGGAATAGCTCTTCACTAATCTGGATACAGCTCTTCTCACAGGCCCTCAATGTCAGGCAAATGGTTAGGCCCACTCCAATTTGAAATAACATAATTACTGAAAGGATTCGGATATTAATCAGTGAGTCCTATACCCTCCCCATCTAGTGCTATGCAACAAAGGGATCTGGGACCAAAACTCACTTGTACATGAGCGGGAGAGTCAGTGTGCTGGCAACAGACAGAAAGGAGTCAGACATAAGCAACAGCTGAGGTGCATTAGAGCGCTTTTGGGAGAGGGGGAGCTTCTTGAGCTTCCGGACAACATGGTGCACCTATAGTGTGAAGCGGGAAGCAATGAGCGCAATCCTGGTTCTTTTGCCCATGCGGACCTTTGCCCCTGCCTGTCCTCCATCTTCTGGTTCCTCTCCAGCACCTTCCTCCATTCCCTCCCGGTCTTCTTCCTCCCTTCCTGGAAATGAGCCTGATCACATCGGGGAGAACCCAGGAACATCGCGATTGGAAACTTCACTGGCGCAGTAAATCCCACCCATGTCTCCAAGTTTGCAATTCAATGGAAGGAGAACTACAGAAAACTCATTATCCACAGATAAGTGTGAAGAGCCATCGTCTATTGCCATTGTATAGCAATGGCTTTCCGCTTTAAGCCATTTTGGGTGGACAATCGCAGTTACTCATGTGGCCAGTCCTGCCTTCTGTAATCAAAACCAGTTTATTATCTGAAGACCCAAAGGAACATCGGCGGTATGTCAAGAACATCTCGAGAAACAGTGGCTTCAGAAACAGGCTGTCTCATCTTTTCCTTTAAGAACCTGGATGCTGTAAAATCTCAAAAAGCCTCCCAGATTGATTCCTTTCTTTTTAAAGAGTGGCACAGTGGTTAGCGCTGCTGCCTCATCGCGCCAGGGACCCGGGTTCAATCCGGCCTTGGGTGACTGTGTAGAGTTTGCATGTTCTCCCCTTGTGTGCGTGGGTTTCCTCAAGGTGCTCCGGTTTCTTCCCATGGTCCAAGGATGTGCAGGTTCGGTGGATTGGCCAGGCTAAATTGCCCCTTAGTGCCCAAAGATGTGCAAGTTAGGTGGGGTCGCGGGGATGGGGCGGTGGATTGGGCCTGGGTGGTATGATCTTTCAAAGGGTTGGTGCGACTCGATGGGCCGTATTTATTTCACGTTGTTTGCAGAGAGTTCTGCAAGTTATGAACAGGTGGAAAATGCTATCCAGAGTGCCCCTGAATTCATTCCAGAAGCATACCACTAGAGATTTAGGAATTCCTGTAACAAAATCACTCACACCTTCCTTGAATTTGAAAGAATTAAACAGCTTGCATTTGATCAGTGGGTACAACCACACGTACGAGGGATTAAGTGAAATAATCCTGTTAGAGGAGTTTGAATCTGCCTCCCATACAACTTTAAATCCTATGTGGAGGAACAAAGAGTTATTAAAGTCAGAGAAATCGACCTCATAGCAAATGACTTGACCACAAACCCGAGCTCAGAATAAATTTGGGTTCAGTAACTCCTGCAAGTTGGGGTGGAGGGAGGTGAAGCAGAATCAGGCTCCAAAGAAAAGGAGAGTTGAGAAGGAAAAGGAGATCAGTCTCTAACATTTAAAAGGACCTGGGTGTTAAATCAGCAAGGCCTGCCCTGTGTATTTTCAATGCTGAAAACGTGGACAAATTGAAGAGAATTATTGGAGTTACCAGGCTTGTCCAACAGGAGGCTCTGTAACCAAACACGTAGCGCTGGCCCAGAAAGTGTTCAATTTGTGTTCAAATATTACAATCACCAATCTATACATCAGCCAGGGTTTTCTGTTTAAAGACAAAATTACTCCTTTTATGTCCAGGGCCCCAAGAAAAGAGATAACAATCCTCAGGACACTGACTGCCTGTCGTCAAACCTTATTTCAAGCAAAGATTGCAGAGATGCTACCTGAAGGTAGAACAAATATCACAATGTTGGTGAAAGAGCTTATTGGCAAAGGTTTGAAGGTTGACCAAGTTAAAATTTACATACGGAGTAATAGTTGGTCACTGGGGTAGAGACGAACAGGATCGTTCCAAGGGGTTTACCTATTGCTGGGCAATGGCTTAGCGGGATGCCAGGTCTTGTGTCCAGAGCAGCCCCGGAAACCGGGAAAATGATGGGAACCACTAAAATGCTCCTCAGCTGCAGAAGGCCCTAAAATCCTACAGAGCGGTGAGGGCAAAAAAGGCAGAAGGAAAACCGGAGTAATTACAAGGGCTAGGTTAGAACCTGTCAAATTTAGTGGGGCCTGGGTAGAACCTGTAGAATTTAAAAAGGCTAAAATAGATTCAAAGGGAAGCAAAAGTTCTGGAACAGAAGCAGCAGGGGTTGGAGGGAATGCATCTGAGGCTGATTAGTAAAAACATTCCAGATTTAAATCCAAGAAAGTTCCCAAGCATGCAGACCAAAAGTGAGGGAGATGCCTATCTAATCAAAGTGCGTCAGAGACTGGACAGCCACCGTGGAGCAGTGGTGTCCCAGAGGACATGGAGCTGGTTGGGGGAAAATCCAATTCTGAGGTGAAGAGAAAAAACAGGTGATAAGCCTGAAGACAAACAGCACTTGTGAAAACCACAAGGGAATTACAAGTGCAGAAAGTGGAGAACTGCCCACTGAAAGACCAATGGTCAGGATCAATAGCCAATCTGCACAAACCCTAAAATTCAGCTTCAGACAAGATCCAGGAGGAAACCCTAGATACAGGGTTTTAAGGAGAGTTCATCTCCCACTATCACCACCGTAGAAATAAGAATTGTCAATGGAACTGAACCTGAACTATTCAGCCCATGGGTTGTAGAAAAAGCCATCAAAGAGTTAGGGACTTACAGGTAGGGCAACTATGCAGTAACAGAAATTTGCACAGTATAAGCACGGTCCTCCTGTGAAATGTGGGCCGGAATTCTCCAGCCGTTGAGATTCTCTTTTCCCACTGGCAGCACACCCCCGCCCGTGGGTTTCCCGGTGCCATGGGGTGGTTTCAATGGAAATCTCAGTGACAAACGGCGGGAAGAGAGAATCCCACCGCCAGCGAATGGCGCGCCGCCGGGAAACACACTGCTGGCGGACCAGAGGATCCAGTCCGTGACCTCTTCCAGGACGGCAGAGTCAAACCTGGTGCTCCACTAACTCCACAACTCAGCGGAAGTTACATATCTTTAGGTGTTAAACATCCCAAAGCAATACAACCAAGTGTTACTAAACATCCAAGAAAGATTACTGTCATTATTTAAAGTGATCACAACATCCGGGGTGAACGCTAAGAAACTCAGGACCTTGTCTCCAAAATCCGCACTGTTTACAGAGAGTAAAGGGAAAGGGTACAAGTTTTTCAGTTCTCTCACAACTCTGTCCGTAACAAACAACACTCAAGAAGCTCAACACCATCCGGGATAAAGTAACCTGCTTGATTTGCAGTGGAGGGCCAAAGTACATTGTTCTGGCATGGGTTGGGATGTGGGAATACTGATGTAAGTGCACGAGTGGGGGAATGAGCTATTTGAGCAAATAAGGAAAGATGGATGGAGTATTACGACACCGTCACGGGGAGGGATGGCAGTTCTGTACAATGCAGAAGCCATGCAAAACTCCATTGACTTCCACAGGACCGTAAATTCCCACCTGCTTAAAGCTCCACCCACAGGACCGAAGGCACTGAGAGGATCTATGAACACCATTAAAGTCTGGACACTTTTGACACTTTGCAGGATCCAGGAATGGGCAGAGTTTTATTTCGGTGGGATTTAACTTTTCGACACTAGTCACTATCTTATACAGGACTATAATGTCCAAGAGCTGAAACCACGTGTTAGAGATTCCGTTTGTTTATTCCAGTAATATCAGTGTAACCCAGGCAGCAGCTACCAAAGCAGCACAGAAGATTGTGAAATCTTATAAGTGCATTGCGCCCAACGTTAGTTACGTGTATGCTTTTCATAATCCGTTTCTCTGGTTCAACTTTCAGTTCACCGGGTTTGAGCCATGCCCAATAAACCGGCCACGCCCCTAGATCAACATTGCCAGTTTCCCTGTTGGTTGCACTGGTTCAGGAAGGATCTTTAAAATGTATTTGTGTTCTCAGCTACAGAGGCCCAAGCAGGCACATTTTTAAAAAAGTTTTGTTTCAAATATATTAAACTTAAAAAGAAAGTAAACAACAGTAGGCCAATGAAACTGTTCAACAATTTCATTTTTTTCCACAGCAATATTCAGGGATTTTAAATCAGGTTGCTCACAGTTGGACTGTGCACTTTCTCAACAATTCTTACTTATGGTGTTAAACACGCTTTCAGCTCTATTAACAACACTGGACCAGGTTGTACCCTTAAAGACACCAGAGATGAATCTTTAACAGAAATAATACAAAATTTCTATTACTCTTCTCTGCAGGTTTATTGAAGGTTTTATGTTAGAGATTATGCAAATTTTAGCAGAAAATTGTGGTCGCGGCTATCTATGAGCACAAATTCTAAGCACATTTTGGCCATGATTTCTCAATCTATCCCTGAGCTGAAACTCAATCCCCATATGTTTTTCCTTCTTCTCGTCCTCTGAAGATCAGTTGTCACATCTAAAGTGGCTAAATAAATGATGGGTAGAATTTTCACAATTTGTCAGGGTGTCAGGCTCTAAATGAAATCTGGCGTGTATTGCTCCAGTCGCTGAGTTTTAAAACAGATCTTGAGCCACTTGGGCGGTTCCACAAATATCAGGGTACCATCATTAAATGTCGCCGCAATCAAAACTGAGGTGAAACTACCCCCAGCAACCCCCTACAACAAACTACCACAGCAGTATCACCTGCACTCCCCCCTCACAGCTAGGTATCCCCTCCTCACGGCCAGGTTCCCCCAACCCCCCCCACCTTCAATCCCCTCAATGCCAGGTCCCCCTCCTCATTCAGCAATGATTGACAGCTCCTGACCACATCAAACAAAGTTAAGTGCTTTTTGCTGTGAAAAAAAAGAAGTGAAAGCACATATTTCCTGGATGTTTATAAACATGGGGGTTAGCTTCAAAGCAGGGTACTATAGATGCATTCAAGTATGAAGGGAAATGAAAATAAACAATCCAGGCACCTGGCTGTCTAGAAGCTCTTACCCTGTCAATTACAGCCTACTAAAAGCTATTTCTCTTCTAAAGTGAATGGAAGACTCGCAGATCAAAGGATGGGGGGGGGGGTTAAAGCCTTGAGATGTGGTTTTGGTTTTCTATGAAGCCTAGGACACCTGTACCAGCTGCTGATTTCAACACTTCTATCAGCAGCAGCAGGTGTAAAGGACTGGCAAGTGATTTTTCACTGTTTCTGCCTGGACTCCTCTTTACCTTCCAAGCGGGGTGACTGATGAGGGGATCTTTGTTGGGGGAATCTCTGTTGGGGGCCGTTGGTGGGAGGAGATCGGGTCACCCTATTGCGTGCGTGCTGGGAGGGGGGGGGTGACCCATAATTACCGTGGTGGTGGGGTAGAGGATGCCTGTATTGTCAGCAGGGGGATGGGGGCAGGATTTGCATTGTCGGGGGAGGGGGCAGAACGCCGGACCTTGGCATCGGGCCACCCGCTCAGAATGTAGCCCGATAGCAGGATTCTGATGGAATCCCATGAGCTCCCCGCCATGCATATATTTGCATGGCAAGGGATTGGGAATCACTCCCGAGCGCTGCTCCTAACGGCAGCGAAGATCAGGAGCGATTATACTCCGGCGAGAGAACGTAGTCTCCCAAACGGAGAATCCAGCCCCTTATATCCTACAGTCTGTTTCTGTCAGCAGGAACGCTACCAGCAGCTCACATAACTATTTTCTTTCAGAGCAATGGCAATCTGGAGATCAGCAGCAATAATCACACTCTTAGCAATAACAGCAGCATGGGAGGCGCCCACCATGAACATCAATAAAGCCACCTATCTGCATCCAGGACAGTGCATGCAGCTACCCTAAGAAGGGAGCAGAGATTGGATAAAGAACCCAAGTGTTGTAATTTCTGACAGAATTCACTTCCAGTAGTCAACATGTTATTCAGATATATTGTCAGAAAGGGGACAGACTAACTCTGGTGACATTGCCCCAACCTTTTACACTAATGACACAACTGGAAATATGGACATAAAAGGAGTGGACAGCATCAACTGTTACCTGTGAACATTACAGAAGTAAACATTACAGTGGGATGGACTAATTTGTCCCCATTTGCCTGGGGACTGGGATTAGAGGAACAATACTGTCAAGAGCATTGTTTAATGTTATTAATAAACTTGGTTGTGTTTTGAATTGTCAAAGTGCAGGTAACAGAAGCCCACTAAGAAACCAACCACCATGTCACCGCCCCGGATGGGCATTAATATGACTGATTCACAGTCTAGGGCAATGTTTTTCAAACTTTGTTTACGCCGACCCACTTTTACAGAATGGCCGACTTGCGACCCACCCCACATTCACAATAGATTCTCCATAGTTACTTTTAAAAACGTCACACTGATTGTTGCCACTTCTGTATTATTAAATGTAAAAATTGTAAACTGTGCTGCTGTTTCACCTTTAAGGACAGCTCTATCCTGACACCTTGCTAAAGGGTGTCACTCAGGATTATTTGATTATTTTATATCTTCAGATCCATTTGGATAATTGTGTGCAAGCACTGGAAAGATTAACAGGTTCAGTATTACAGTTTTAACAACATCATGTTCACTCGTTCAAAACCTAACAAGACCTCGAATAGGAAATTAAACTCAAAGCTTCAACTTCAGAAACAGGAGGCCGAACTGCTGAACTAAAAACACAGACAGACAGAATGTCGCTAGACGTCTGTCAGTATCATTTCCCAGGTAAATATCTAACAGACTGAAAACATGTGAAAAAAAACAATGCTAGGCCCAACTCAGCCGATCAATATGCAAAATGTGCAGATGTTTTCCATTCCATACACCTGCAACATTTTAACAGCTCCTGTATACATGAGTGTAGTTTAGTTGCCAGTCAATGCCATCTTTGGCGAACAATTGAAGACCCAATAAAGGTAGATGCAAAAGTCCTTGTGGTACAGGAACCAGTTCAGCTGATGGCATTCATGTCGCCACATGGCAGTGACAGATGCTTGGGGACGGGTATCTGGGGAGAGTGGGTGTACAGCGGCGGGGGAGGTGATGAAAAAAAAGAAGCGTTCTTGAAGGACAAGAGGTGTCAGTGTGGACAGACAATTCGGAAGTGGAGGGAGTAGACAAAGAGGCTTGTAGAGGTGGAGGAGGCTGTTTGTCTGGGTTAACTGAGAGATTGATAAAGGACGCACTGTTAGTGACACACTGAACTCAGAAATAATACTGATCCTGACGCTGAACACAGTAACAGGAAATGCCACCCAAAGAGAATTTGACAGGTCTCTGTGGCCCAGAGAGGCAAGGAAGTCCATGGCACCGGCTTCTCCATCAGCCTCATGTGGTCATACACTGTACTGCAGTAGGAATTTACCCAGAGAGAAAATGGAAAAAATGGTCAGGCGATCATTAGGGATCATTTTTTATGACCTTTTTGTAATGATATATATATAGTCAGGTTAATGAAGGGTTAATAATTCAATCTGTGTAAATCAAACACTGGAGGGTGCTACCATTTCTCTGTATTTAAGTCAGACCCTGAGGGAATTCTGGGAGTAGCATATGGAGAAAGCATGGCGACAGCATTAGAAGAAGATTAGAGTAGACAGAGTTAACACGAGGTTAGATCATAATGTAACTGGTGACTATTTAGATTATTGAGTACTGTAAGACAGATTCAATATTACTCAATTATTATCTGTAACTCAGTAGAGTATGCAAACTTCATTTAATTAATAGAATTATAATAAATTTGTTTTGTTTCAATCTTCAACACATCAGATCATTCTGGAAGGACAAAGAATGCAACATATTACCAAGAATGGTAATATAACATTTTTGGCGACCTTTTCTACACCATCCCGCAACCCATCAGCGGGTCGAGACCCCCCACTTTGAAAAACATTGGTCTAGAGGGAGGGCATGTGACATGTTGGCTCGGCATTTCATGGATAATGTTAAATCAGATATTGAAGGTATAAAATTCGGTTCTGCACCTCAACATAATAATAATAATCACTTATTGTCACAAGTAGGCTTCAATGAAGTTACTGTGAAAAGCCCCTAGTCGCCACATTCCAGCGCCTGTTCGGGAAGGCTGGTACGGGAATTGAACCCGCGTTGCTGGTATTCTGCATTACAAGCCAGCTGTTTAGCCCAATGTGCTAAACCAGCCCCTATGTATTAGGCCGTGGAGAAATTAGACCGTATGAATTTACAGGAATAACAACAGGAATTAATATTTAAACTGCCCATGATAAGAGATATGGGTGACACAATAACATTTTTAATGAGTATAGCATAAAACCATTGTAATGGAATATATCAGGGTGGAGATAATCATAGAATCCCTGCAGTGCAGAAGGAGGCCATTCAGTCCATCAAGTCTGCACCAACCCTATGAATGAGCACTCCATCCAAGCCCATTTCCCCACCCTACCCCAATAATCCATTAACCTAACCTACACACCCCTGGACACTAAGGGGCAATTTAGCATAATCAATCCACCTAAAGTGCACATCTTTAGACTGTGGGAGGAAACCGGGGCACCTGGAGGAAACCCATGCAGACACGGAAAGAATATTCAAATTCCACACATTCAATGGAACTGAGGTCCCTGGTGCCTTGAGGTAGCAGCGTATTGCAGGGGCAGATGATGTAATGCTACAATTCGTTACAATACCCGAGATCCTACCTGGCACACCAACCAATTTCTTTCCACTCCCAGGAATTCAAATTGATCTACACCCTGATATATTCCATTATAATGTTCCAGTGCTGTACTCATTAGAAATATTGTGTCCCCATACCTCTTATGAGCAGTGTAACTACCAATTCCTGTTGTTCTTCCTGTAAATCAGTCTAATAGGTTGGATAGCAGTGGAAAGGGCCCTGATCAGCAATCATTAAGGAAAGGTGAAAGTGACTCTGGCCACAGGAAAGGCTGAAAGATTGGAGAACTAGTAATCAGGCCAGGATGGCAAGAATGCAGTATAACTGGTAGGATGTAGGGAGAGTAACAGCAGCCGTTGCATCTGTTGCGGCCTTAATAGTTAGTCTCTGTATTTGTTATCAGCGACTAATGGCAACTCTCAGGGTAGTGTGCACAAACGTGCAGTATGTGCTTTTGATGGTCACACACCAGTTGTACATTGATGGAATGGTTCTCTGTGCAGTTTAGAAAGATTAGGGGCAGCTGCAACTCTGAATTCTTGGGAAACCTGAGATGGTGACGAAGCCAGTGGATCTCACAGCCTGGTTATTCTCGACCAGAATAAACCTGGCATAACGTGTGCCTTCCTGTAAAGCGCACCTGTAACCGCGTTTATCCATCTAAGGGTTTTACATACTGTGAGATGCCACACAGGTCCCCTATGGCATATGTGATGTACCAGAGCTCAGGACATGTGCAGAGCTGCCCAGCATTGTCTCTTGCTCATTTGTGATAGCACACTTGTGATCCAAAAGTGTCATCAAACCATTCCTTCACCCTATTGTTACACCAGGGTGCAGCCCTGACACCTGCAGCAGAACAGGAGGCAGCCTGCTAACTCCTACATCCTGATGCGATGACCTAAACGGACGTCCTCCGATGGCCCAAGTCCTGGAGGACCCCAGCTTAATAAGGGTCTCCTGCCCAAGATGCATCCTCGGCCATCTGAGCAGCTGTAGCTGGTGCGGGCACAAGCAGAGGGGACTGGAGTATCCTGAGAGGAGGCCCCCAAGGTGACTGACTGATACTCATCCTCCCTGTGGATGCCCAAGGGCCCCGTTCTGACTCCTTGGAGGGAGATCAAGGTACCTCGTCCTCATGTCACCTACATCTTGACGGTGTCCACCAGGGTATCTGGCCATGGTGTGCAGGGCCCAGCACAAATCTGGACCAAGCTTTCCATGATGGTCACCAATTTTCCGTTGGTGACTTTGAGGCGCTTACATATTAGAGCCACAACATCAAACAGAATGCGGATGGATTCCTCCATCGTCTGCTGAGAGGCTGTCAAATCTCTGCCCGATGTGCTGCCGCCTGTCACTGCATCTCCAGCATCGAGTTGGCAGTCACTTTCAGAGGTTAATAATCTGATTTGGACTGAATGGTTGGTTGGTCTCCACCAGCTTTCCGAATGCCGGAGACCTAGCTTGTCCCTGCCTCTGACAGTGTGGTCTTCTTCAGAAAGTGACCCGAGAGTTGTGCCCCACCAAGGTGTGGATATCTATGCTGGTGGAGGGTGCGGGTGAACGCAATGACTTTTCTTCATCGTCTTCTACTTCAGACGTGGTCTGGGGGCTGGGGGTTCTGGTGGTCTCCCTTATGAGCCTCGATCTGCTGGTGCCTATACGATAGAGAAGTTTTAGTAGATGAACATGAGGAATATAAGACTGCACGTGACTCACTGATTGTCAGGATGTGATGAATTAACAGAGCTGGAATCTGTACTAGGATCCTTTAATGATCCAATCTCCCCTTCCCCCCAGGAGTGATCCCTATCCTCCCCAGCCTCCTCGAATCCTGTGAGGGCAATGATGTTGGTCATGCCTTCCCCAGGTCTGTGATCTTTCCTGCCTATTGGGGGCAAGCTTTCCATGGATGAAGACACAAGAAAGGCAAGGGATTGAGCCTAGGTTGGGAAAGAGTCATGTTCCCCGTGTGTGGTGAGCGCTCACCAGCAGGTCTGAGGATGGAGAATGTGCAAGATGATAGATGGGATGGTGGTGAACTGAAAGATTCATTCATCTATCAGTGTTGTTGTGTGATCCCTGACAATGGTTGTGTGAGATCCCTGAAGAGAGCAGCTGTTTAGGGACAGGGTGCCACAATGAGAGTTTAAAATTAAAGGGATTTGAAGGATGACTAACCCTGGTGGAGCGGATGACGTCATCCTCTTCCTGAACTGAATCTCGTTCCAGCTGTGGCTGGCAGCGCGCTGCCCTCCTTGGCAATTTCAGGCCAGAGAGGCGAGACTGGTGTGCTTTCTGGAACCGTTCCAGGGACATAGCACATCCCTTTGTACCCACACTCCTCTGATCAAGGCCTGGAGGGCATTGTATGGGGCTCGGACCTTCAACCCGCCCAGGTAACGCCGGGCAGACTAATCCGCTCCTGATCTGCCAGATGGTTCAGCCCGATAATCGCCCAAGTATAATTAATAGGCTTTCAAGTGTGAGTTCCCACCATTCTGAGCAGGGGAGTGGGCGACACCAAAACTGGCCACCACCGTACTTAGGGTGGTATTTTCCATTTATGAGTCTATGAGTTAAACGGTTAATAATACGACGTGTTATGGACATAGACTAGATAAAATGGAGCAAAAAATGGCAAGTGTATTTCATGCTATGAGAGTAGATTTGGAAAACTTACTTATCAAATTAGTTTAAATACAGAGAAATCAATGGAAAAGTGAAAGTTGATGGGACCTTTGTTTAAAGCAAGTTATCAAAAATATAACCAGAAACCAGTTAGTAATCAAAAGGATGCCCAATTCCATTTGTCTTTATTGGAAATTGTTTGTGTTCACAGGTCCAAGTCAATACTCAAACCTTTTAGGAACTGTTATGCAAAGTAACAATACCTGGAAATGCAACGTTAGCATTTTGGAGGAATATGCAGCTGAATCCTATCCATGTTAAATTATTCTTTTCACAGTTTCATATTGAAAACCCTTCCCGTTTGCTGCTTGGAACCCAGCCTGGCCTGTCATTGCAGTGACAGTGAGGGATGCTGGAACCCAAGGTGACGCTTACATGCTCCTGCTGACATTCCTACCGGTGTATTGCAGATTGTGTCCAGCATGGAGCTAAAAACAGCTGACCGAGAGCAGTCAGACAACAGCACAACACAGATTTATAGCTATCTGTGGTCTTGGTCAGCTCTTCGAGGTTGTCTTTCGCAAATGGAAAAAAAAAGTACAGATGAGCAAGTTCACTCTCTTCCAACTAGCTTAACCTTCCAGTGATCTCTCCAAACTGCGGTCACTCCTTGCCCCGGACATGCAAGCATTATGCAACAAGTTCAGGAGGCAGCAAGAAACATTTTTGGTTCAACATGCCAAAAATCAAGCCTTTCTTGGTGCTGTGATGAATGTAGAAATTTCAGGGCTGGATTCACTGTTTATGAGACTAAGTGTTAATGCCAGCGGAGGAACTGTGGCGATTTACGACGGAAAAATCGACGCCGAACCCTCACCCATCCTGCGACCCGTGAGGGGCTAGAAGCCGCGTTGAGTAAAACTCCTGGCTCCCATGCCAAAAACGGCTGGAGAATGGCTGAGTTGTGGCCGCGCATGTGCATGGCCCATAAACCATGGCGCCGGCCGTGCACGGACCCGGCCTGCCAAATACTGCCCCCCCCCCCCCGGCCACCCCCACCTGTCCCCCCAGCCTTCGCGGAAGTCCCGCTGGCCAGTAGCACGGCTCCCGGCCGACTGTGGCGGCGCTGGACACAGTCTGCAGCCGCCGCACCGGGTCCCCGACCGCTGAGTCTATAAGTGAACTGCACCGTGGGGAACTCGGCCAACCTGCAGCGGCGAATCGCGGAGGCCCCGGAGAATACACGGTCAGTCCCGCTAATGATATGCTAACGGTGCTTAAACGTCACGCTGCGAGCAACACATTTACACCAATTTTGGGGAGCCGGAGGATCCCGATTTGGGGTCAAACTGGCGCATACCGCGATTTTGGTGTCGGAGGCTATTCTCCACCCAATCGCGTTTCACGATTTTGGCGTCGGCCAACGGTGAATCGAGCCCCAGATCTTGTATTATATATATTTGGTGCAATAGGGGTGAAAGCTGGGTTAGTGTGTCTAACACTGCTGCAGTCATGAGTTTAATAATCCTGGTTTGAAATGCAGCTAGGCGTTCTGGACCCAAAGGTGTATTTAAAATATCGTCAAAGTTTGGGCTAATTGACTTTTATTTAGAGTAAGAGCTCTGGGGAGTGGATAATTAGAGGCATTGGGCATGATTTATTGGCTGCGTCCTGCCGGAATCGGGACAGGACATGGCTGGTAGATGCCGCGAGTGGCCTCTTCCGCGATCCCTTATGGTCGTTACGCCCCATGTGATCTAACGAGGCTTTGCGAGACATCACGATCTGGATAAAGTTAACTCGGCCGACGCCCGATCTAACTGGTTTCCGGGATCTACCAACCTCGCCGAGGAGACCCCAGCAGGGCGCAGTTTAACACTGGCCATCACAAACGGGGACCAGGCGGAACGGCACTTGGCGGATCCCCCAGACGATTGGAGGTCCCCGGTGATTGGTATTGGGCATTGTGGTTCCCTGGCACTGCTGATACCACCCAGACACCTTGTCATTGCCAACCTGGAACCTTGGCAGTGCCATCTGGGCACCTTGGTACTTCCTCCAGGTGCCACCGTGTCATTGCAAGGGTTCCCAGTTGGCACTGCCAGGGTGCCAGGCTGGCATTTTGCCCAAACCAGGAATCGGGCCTAGGGGTACCCTGCCTGTATGAAGTGGGGTGTGGTGGGCTCGGGAACTCCCCCAACAATTGGGGTGTTGGCTGGGGGGGGTGGTGTCCAGCGGTCACGTCGGGGGGGGGGGGGGGGGGCGCGAGATCAGGCGCCATTTTTAAATGGCATCCTGATCTCCTCCTGTACTGATAAGCAGAGCTCCTCAGTGCAGGAGATGTGACTGAGTGCAGCCTCGACCGGGCGTTCCCTGCTGAGGCCTTAAAAAAAAACTAACATAGTGCCGTTAGTAAGTGGACTCCGATAATCCCGTCCAGAACGGACTCCTTTTTTTGGTTAGATCGCACCCATTGTGTTCAGCGGAGTAAGATGACCATAAGACATAGGAGCGGAAGTAAGGCCATTCGGCCCATCGAGTCCACTCCAACATTCAATCATGGCTGATTTCAACTCCATTTACCCGCTCTCTCTCCATAGCCCTTAATTCCTCGAGAAATCAAGAATTTATCAACTTCTGTCTTGAAGACACTCAACGTCCTGGCCTCCACCGCCCTCTGTGGCAATGAATTCCACAGACCCACCACTCTCTGGCTGAAGAAATTTCTCCTCATCTCTGTTCTAAAGTGACTCCCTTTTATTCTAAAGCTGTGCCCCCGGGTCCTAGTCTCCCCTGCTAATGGAAACAACTTCCCCACGTCCACCCTATCTAAGCCATTGATTATCTTGTAAGTTTCTATTAGATCTCCCCTCAACCTCCTAAACTCCAATGAATATAATCCCAGGATCCTCAGACGTTCATCGTATGTTAGGCCTACCATTCCTGGGATCATCCGTGTGAATCTCCGCTGGACCCGCTCCAGTGCCAGTATGTCCTTCCTGAGGTGTGGGGCCCAAAATTGCTCACAGTATTCTAAATGGGGCCTAACTAGTGCTTTATAAAGCTTCAGAAGTACATCCCTGCTTTTATATTCCAAGCCTCTTGAGATAAATGACAACATTGCATTTGCTTTCTTAATTACGGACTCAACCTGCAAGTTTACCTAGAGAGAATCCTGGACTAGGACTCCCAAGTCCCTTTGCACTTCAGCATTATGAATTTTGTCACCGTTTAGAAAATAGTCCATGCCTCTATTCTTTTTTCCAAAGTGCAAGACCTCACACTTGCCCACGTTGAATTTCATCAGCCATTTCTTGGACCACTCTCCTAAACTGTCTAAATCTTTCTGCAGCCTCCCCACCTCCTCCATACTACCTGCGCCTCCACCTATTTTTGTATCATCGGCAAACTTAGCCAGAATGCCCCCAGTCCCGTCATCTAGATCGTTGATATATAAAGAGAACAACTGTGGCCCCAACACTGAACCCTGCGGGACACCACTCGTCACCGGTTGCCATTCCGAAAAAGAACCTTTGATCCCAACTCTCTGCCTTCTGCCTGACAGCCAATCGTCAATCCATGTTAGTACCTTGCCTCGAATACCATGGGCCCTTATTTTACTCAGCAGTCTCCCGTGAGGCACCTTATCAAAGGCCTTTTGGAAGTCAAGATAGATAACATCCATTGGCTCTCCTTGGTCTAACCTATTTGTTATCTCTTCAAAGAACTCTAACAGGTTTGTCAGGCACGACCTCCCCTTACTAAATCCATGCTGATTTGTCCTAATCCGACCCTGCACTTCCAAGAATTTAGAAATCTCATCCTTACCAATGGATTCTAGAATCTTGCCAACAACCGAGGTTAGGCTAATTGGCCTATAATTTTCCATCTTTTTTCTTGTTCCCTTCTTGAACAGGGGGGTAACAACAGCGATTTTCCAATCCTCTGGGACTTTCCCTGACTCCAGTGACTTTTGAAAGATCATAACTAACGCCTCCACTATTTCTTCAGCTATCTCCTTTAGAACTCTAGGATGTAGCCCACCTGGACCCAGAGATTTATCAATTTTTAGACCTCTTAGTTTCTCTAGCACTTTCTCCTTTGTGATGGCTACCATATTCAACTCTGCCCCCTGACTCTCCTGAATTGTTGGGATATTACTCATGTCTTCTACTGTGAAGACTAACGCAAAGTACTTATTTAGTTCCTCAGCTATTTCCTTGTCTCCCATCACTAGATTACCAGCGTCATTTTGGAGCGGCCCAATATCTACTTTTGCCTCCCGTTTGTTTTTAATGTATTTAAAGAAACTTTTACTATCATTCCTAATGTTACTGGCTAGCCTGCCTTCATATTTGATCCTCTCTTTCCTTATTTCTCTCTTTGTTAGCCTCTGTTTGTTTTTGTAGCCTTCCCAATCTTCTGACTTCCCACTACTCTTTGCCACATTTAGGCTTTCTCTTTTGCTTTGATGCAGTCGCTGACTTCCTTTGTCAGCCTTGGCTGCCTAATCCCCCCTCTGATAACCTTTCTTTTCTTTGGGATAAACCTCTGTACTGTGTCCTCAATTACTCCCAGAAACTCCTGCCATTGCTGTTCTACTGTCTTTCCCACTAGGCTCTGCTCCTAGTTAATGTGAGGAGCCAATTGCTGAAGGAGTCAGCCGTTGTGATTCAGAGTTAGTTTTTGGCTGGAAGGTGAGCTGAGAAGGTTTCTGAAGAATACAGCCAGAGATTCTGCATTATTTGGACAGGGTTTCAGTTCTCTTCCTTTAAGCAGTGTTAAAAGACCTCTCTTTCTCAAATTGGAGTAACAACAACATCTCTATACAGTAAGTACTCCTGAGTGCTAACTGTATTTAAAAGTGGATGGTGATCTGAGACAGTTTAGTTGTTCGAATGGAAGTAAAGATAGCAGTTAAGGGTTATTGTGTCACTTGTCATGTGAGAGTACTTTTAAGAGATGGATGTTTAAGCAATGTACCTTAAAGAAAACAGTGATGTCAGAGAGTGGGTGGGGCTCAGCTCAGTTCAGCCATTTTGCAGTCTGTGTTTTGCAGGTTTTTAGTTTCAGTTTAAAAACAGTGTCTGTGTGTTTCCAGAGAGCTGCACGTTTTGCAATTTGGTTTTGCTGAGAGCAGCTAAAAAGTGCCTGGCTGGTTTTGCTGAGAGCAGTTTAAAAAGAGCTTGGGGGGGGGGCGGTGGAGGGTGTCTGTGTTTTGCAGGAAGCTGTGATGTCTACCATAAAAGACCATCTCTGGATCATTTGGGTGATTTAAACTCATAATAGTAAAACCTTTAACCTGATGTGATACTGTTTAAAGTTGATAAGTCTTCTGGAAGTTTGAAAGAACATTTTAAGGAATTATTTACTGTTGCAATATTTTCTGAGTTATCTTTGAAGTAAGGGGTGTTAAGAGATCCAATGTTTATTTAAGATGTTAAGTTGAGTTCATGGAATAAATAGTGTTTTGTGTTTAAAAACCCACGTGTCTGTAATTGTAATATCACACCTAGGGAAAAAGCCGTGTGCTCGGAAAAGCAACAAATCCATTAAAGGAAGAGATTGCTTGAACTCCATGATACATTCTGGGGTTCTGAAAAGCCTCGCCCATAACAATTGGGGGCTCGAGGGGGATAAAAGTCTATTGGATTGGCTTTTGTGAACTTAAAGACAGTGAAGGATTGT